>NC_000070.6:112833734-113156234 GCF_000001635.26 Mus musculus
TCATGATTCTCTAGACTTCCTCCTTATAATTTGAATTTTTTATTTGACAGTGGTTTCTAAATTTTTATTCTCAAAGATGGCTCCATAGCACAGCTCTAACTTGGTCCTTCTTCTTCCAACTGTAGGAAATTACACATTGACATCTTATTTAATCCTCTCTTTCATTCCTCATTCTCCTTCAAATCTGAGGCCTGTGCAGAGGATAGCAATATCTTTGTTTTTTAATTTTATCAGTATTCTGCCCTATGAGAAAATTCTTGGTGGGAATGGAGACAAGCCTCCTTTTCAGGTTTTATTATCCATAATAGATGCATGCCACTACTTACAACAGTTACTTTTGAAAATATGTGATATGCGTTTCTTCAATATATTAAAATCTATACTTAGCAATGCATTTGAAGTGCATTTTCTTTCATAAAACCCTCACCATTCACCGATGAGGCATTCCACCTGATGCCATGTTAAGAGAGTTTTGATCACTCAGCATATCATTCTCAAAGAATGCCTTACTCTGAAATACCTAAACCTTCATTGCATGATTGATAATTCATCACAGGTAGCATGAAACTGTCACTACAGACAAGAGGTTCTTCATTCCATATCACATGAGATAATACATAGATATTGAGTTTTTCTTGCACAGATGCCTTATACTCAGATTGGTGAGCCTCTCAACACCGATTGTTAAGGACAAATGATGATTCCTCTGCAAATAGTCATAGGGAAACAAAAGAAAATCTAGTCACATTACCAAGACATACATGAAAAATAAAGGATGCCATGAGGGTTGACACTAGTGAACCAAAAAGCTTGTTTGGAATTGCTCACATGATTATGTGTAAGAGGTTACTGTGCTGAACGTGGATGACTCAAATATAGATAGCTGTATTTTTGAAATGTCCTCTGCTACATAGGTGATGACATATAAAAGTTATATCTGAGAGCTCCTTCCTAAAATTGAATGGAAATCACCACATAAAACTTTTAAAGTGGCGATTCTGTATTACAAAATTTCAGGGAAATCCAAGTTACATAAGCTCCTATTTTATCAAGCATCCTGTTTAAATGACTTTTACTTCCAATTTTTATTTGGCCCTTGATCATGAAGAGATGAATATTAAAATATTTTCCTGTACTTCCAAACACTCTTGTTATTTCACCAGTAGCAGATTTGCATTGCAGTTAGGGATATAGTAACTTTAAAATCTCATTAATAATATTACATTTTAGTACACCTTTTTTTCCCCAACAGTCTATGGGTTTAATTTCTCTTTTACAATTTTCATTGATCATACCTAGACGCACAGAGGAACTTGGAGAACTTGATTGAACAATTTTCAACAGCAACTTTTTTGTCTCTGTAGGCAAAAGACCATATATTCAATCAGTTATTTTACATCAGTGAGTTTTGGGAGATTGAGTAAGATGTGTATCTATTGCCATGTTTAGAGCAGTACTGCCTGGTGTAGCATAAATTAGATTTAAATTGTTTTATTGAGATATTTTTGATTGCTTATTCTTTCCTAGCTAAAAAAGGCAAACAGACTGTACTTTTCATTGTGTGGTCTCCAGCTAGGTCCACATTTTATTTTCTGATAGCAGGAAAATATGTTGTTTCTCTCTCTTGGACCTGTGCTCATTGTCCCAATGGTAACTCTTGCCTCATCAAATGAACACACCTGGAATGAAGGCTGGCATTCTGATTTATACATAGGGCAACCATTACCCTAGAGATACCTTGTTCAAAATTTTTTTGCAAATGAACAAATTTCCTACAGTTAAAGCACCAGATGTTTTGAGACTAGAGACCTATAGCAGCTTGTACACAATATATTTGCATTTGACCATATTTCTTCCAACTGGATCACTACACATTTAAACATCAGAGATCTCTAAGTATATGATGACCCAATATATTACCATGATACATGCTATAACCAATATGAGTTATATCCCTCTCCATTCCTCCATAGGTTGTGCATGGGCCTTTAATGATCTAAGAAGTTGATTTTTCACAATGTATTCACATTTCAAACACAAAGGTCCCTATCAAAACATGCCTTGTGTCTTGATATCATATGGTTTTGTTCATGGCTTTGACCAATATTAGTTTAAAATCAGTAAAGTTTTCTACAGATTGTATAATCTTTGCAAATAAAGTAGGAATTTTTCATGCTCCAGAAGCTATTCCCCAAAACCTTAAAGCTGCAAAACAAAATCGTTCTTTCTATATCAGCTTGGTAAAATTGGGTCTGACATTGGATTTCAGAGTATTGCCCTTGATTGGCATCAGCTCTTTGAGTATCTGCTTTCCACTTGGTAGGCTTCATGGATCAAGCATACCAAGCTGGTTCATAACATTTGATATTTTAGTGAAAATGTCCCTAGCATGCCAGTTGTCACATTCATCTTTGGGTGAACCTGGCAGACCCCTTTATATACTTTGTTATCTATATAGCCCATTTTTATTGCACAAACTTTTAAGAACCCAACCTAAATAACAATGTCAGCCATTCAGATCTGTCAAAGTATTTTCTAACTCTTTCTAGGCCTTTAGATTCCTCCAAACTTTTTGCCATAAGATATTCACATTTTCAAACACCAATACCCTTATTCTAACCTGCCTTGCATCTAGTTCTCATATCATTAGGTTTACCACTGAAACCAATATAAAGTTATAATCAGCGACAATTTCTACAGAGCTTGTATAATCTTCGTAAATAAGGTGAGAATTGTGTTTGCTCTCAAAGCTTTTTTCAAAGACCTTAAAGATTCTGAGCAAAATTGTTCTT
This sequence comes from Mus musculus, assembly GCF_000001635.26. Lineage (NCBI taxonomy): Eukaryota > Metazoa > Chordata > Mammalia > Rodentia > Muridae > Mus > Mus musculus. The sequence continues at coordinate 112,836,527 of NC_000070.6, forward strand.
TCCTTTTCAGCATGGTTCAATTGAGTTTGAATTTGGATAGCAGAGGATAGCACTTGACCTAACATGTCCTCTCCCAATATCTGAATTCTCTTGGGTCTGCATTATTTATCAATATTATCAGCTGGTACATAACGTGATATTTTAGTGAAATTGTCCTTATCATGCCAGTTGTCACATTCATCTTTGGTTGAACCTAGCAATCCATTTTGTATTTTTTGTCCTCTATATATCCCATCTTGATTGCATGAACTTTTTATGAACTACACCTAAACAACAATGTAAGTCAATCCTATATATCAAAGCCTTTTTGACCTCTCAAAGCTCACTTCATTAAATGGTTCATGGCAAAACTAGTGAAGTTCTGAGCAAGAATCCAATTATCTTTATATTTGTGTTTCTATAAACAACTTATTCACAACGTTTTAACCTGATTATGCAAACACTCTACTCCACAAAGTGGATAATCATCATATATGTAGTTTGGCAGTATATCAGATAAATAATAATTTCCTGTTGAGTTCAGCTTATGTCCTAAAAATTAAAATTCTATTATTTATATTTGAATTAAAGGCCATCACAGATCCTAAACATATGCTCATGTACACTTTTGTACTCCTATATTTACAGACATCAAATATAGTCTTCTGAATCTTCACATTAGTTTGAGTTATATCAAACTTTCACATGTAGCATACTGGAGTGGTTTGTGATTCCTTATAGATTTTCTCTGAAGAATTTCAATAAGAACCTGCCAAAAAATATCATCCATAAAATAAAACTAATTGATCAGGGCATTTTTCTATAAATTATATTTGGTACTTATTGCACAATATCTTTTCTTGCTCAAATATTGACATAGAGTTTGGCTATTTAGCATTCTCCATAGAAGACGTTTCCTCTACTATCTGTTTATGGGATAAGTATGTATAATAGAGTACAATTTTCTTTGTCTTTCTCAGTACAAAGGGTAGTAAAACAAAGCATTTGTTTAATAATTTTTATCAAGTTCTAGGTAATAAAGTTTGTAGAGGAATTCCATGGCTGAAATTCTAGTATTCATTAAATTATTCTATTCTCATCTTATTTATGGCTGAATTTAACACCATACAACCATGCAATATGCTCATGCACAATTTTCCACTCCTCTGTTCACAGACCTAAAATATGATGTTCTGCATGGCCTCTTTATATTGAATTATATCAAACTTTTATATCAAGAATACTGGGAATATTTGTGATTCCTTAAAGACTTTTTCTTTTTCATTTCCTTCCTTCCTTCCTTCCTTCCTTCCTTCCTTCCTTCCTTCCTTCCTCTCTCTCTCTCTCTCTCTCTCTCTCTCTCTCTCTCTCTCTCTCTCTCTCTCTTTCTTTCTTTCTTTCTTTCATTTTCGGTGTTTCAAGACAGGGTTTCTCTGTGTAGTCCTGGCTATCCTGGAGCTCACTCTGTAGACGAGTCGGGCCTCCAACTCAGTAGTCTGCCTGCCTCTGTCTCCCAAGTGCTAGGATTAAAAGTATGCACAACCACTGCCTGGCTTAAAGATTTTTTTCTGAGGAATCTTTATCAAAAGCTTCCAACCAATTATTATCCATTTAATAAAACTAATTGATTGGATAATTTTTCTATAGACTATTTCCAGTGGTTATTGCACAAGGTATTTTCTTGCACAAATATTGATATAGAGTTGGACTATTTAGCATACCCCTTAGAAGATCTTTGCCTATTAACTGTTTTTGGAGTAAGTAGTAACAATAGAGCAAAATTTTCTTTGTCTTTCTCAATTTAAAGGGTAGTACAAAAGCAGCTGTTTTAATCATTTTCTATCAAGTATTAGGCAATAAAGTTTGTAGAGGACTCCATTGCTGAAATGCTCATATTCATTGAATTTTTCTATATTCACCTCTAAAATATGTTAACTTTTTGAGTATTTCTTTTAAAAAAACAAATAAACAATGCAGGTGATGTCCATGTTTTGGCAGATTCCTCTATATATTTACCCTGTTACTCTACTTGTATCAGATGGTTAAGCTGCCATCATATTTCTTTAGTCAACTGCTATTGATCTAAACATACAGGCTTGTGAGGTAAATATTTTCAGAGTTGAGCTCTTGGCATTTCCATCTTAGCTCCTCCTTTAACATGGAAACTCTGATCCTGTTATGTCTTGTGATTGAACAATTAGCAAAGTCTAGGGTTGCTTATCATGAGATATATCAATGATTTCCCCTAGAGCATACACATTATCATCCTAAATTTCATCAATGGCTCTCTCTTGAATCACAATAATATTAGCCATGTATCCCCAGTTGTAAAGATTCTTTAAACATAAATTTATGGGCAAGGGATTAACATATTCCCCAATTTAACTCTTTATATTTTACTGTCAAGTTTTTAAGTTCCATACCTTTTTAAAAATCTGTGATAACTTAGGACTTATTATTAAGTGATTATAAACCTTTTAAAGGGGTAACTCTGAGTTCTAGTAATTCTTTGAAATTGTAGTAACATAACAGCCTATTTTCACCATGTGATCTAATACTTTACCAATTACTTACAGTTTTAATTTTGGCATTGGAGCTTTAACAAATGAAAATTAACACACTTTCTTGTACTTCTAAACATTCCTAGATTAGTTTTTGAGAGCAGGGACATATTAGCAGCTGGGCAAATTCACTAATCCCATTAAACCTTATCTCTAGTTGTTCACAGAACAAAAGTTTAATTTCTGTTTTTATATCTTCAATAACGGTACCTTGTTGCACACTGGAACTTTGAAGAATCAACTCAATTCTGCCCAACAGCAATTTCTTTTTCTCTAAGGTCAAAGGACAAAAATTTAATTAGTGATTTTTATATCAGTGTTTTGGTAGTAAAGAGTATGATGTTTATCTTTTCCTAAGTCTAGAATAGAACTGCAAGCAGTAGCATGCATTAGATTTGTAAACTTCATTGAAACATTTCTGCCTGCTTATTCTTTTCTGGCTGACAAGAGGAGAATGGCCAGTACTCTTTGTAGTGTGGACTAAGCTAGATCGCCATTTGATTTACTGATGGCAAGAAAAGTTCTGGTGTACCTTTCTTGGATCCACACTCACTGTTCTAATAGTAACCCTTTCCTCATCAAATTAATACACCCTCAAAAACACTTGTAATAAGAAGCTTTTTTTTTTTTCTGATTTATACCTAGGACAATCACTGCTCTTTGAGTTTACTTGTTCAAAACTAGGATCCTATTGAAAAAATTTCCCACAATAAAAGTACCAGATATTTTAAGATCAGATTCCTAGTGCAGCTTGTTCACAATATCATTGTTTATGATCCTGTTTACTGTAACTGTATCAGCAGGCACTTACACATTTCTGGTATTTATGTAGATGGTGTCCTAGCAAATTAGCATGTTACATATCTGAACCAATATCACTTTTATCCCTCTCCAATTGTCCATAGGTGTTTCCCAGGCCTTTAGATTTCTCCTAACTTTTTGCCATAATATATTCACATTTTCAAACACCAATGCCTTTATCCTAACCTACCTTGTATCTAGTTCCCATATCATTAGGTTTACCAGGGTAACCAATATAAGGTTATAATCACTAAAGTTTTCTACAGAGCTTGTATAATCTTTGTAAATAAGGTGGGATAAAAGCTTGCTCTCAAAGCTTTTTTCAAAGACCTTAAAGATACTGAGCAAAATTGTTTCCTTTTCAGCATGGTTGAATTCAGTTTGAGTTTGGATAGCAGAGGATAGCACTTGACCTAACAACTGCTCTCTCAGTATCTGAATTCTCTTGGGTTTGCATCATGTATCTATATTACCAGCTGATATATAACACATGATATTTTAGTGAAATTGTCCCTATCATGCCAGTTGTCACATTCATCTTTGGTTGAACCTAGCAATCCATTTTGTATTTTTTGTCCTCTATATATCCCATCTTGATTGCATGAACTTTTTAAGAACTACACCTAAACAACAATGTAATTCGTTCCTATATATCAAAGCCTTTTTTGACCTCTCAAAGGTCATTTCATTACATGGTTCCTGGCAAAACTAGTGAAGTTCAGAGCCAGAATCCAATTATCTTTATATTTGTGTTTCTATAAACAACTTATTGACAGCATTTTAACCTGATTATGCAAACATTCTACTCCACAAAGTGGATAATCATGATATATGTAGTTTGGCATTATATCAGGTAAATGATAATTTCCTGTTGCATTCACCTTATATCCTAAAAATTAAAATTCTACTATTTATATTTGAATTAAAGGCCATCACGTATCCTAACCATATGCTCATGTACACTTTTGTACTCCTATGTTTACAGATATCAAATATAGTCTTCTGCATCGTTACATTAGATTGAGTTATATCAAACTTTCACATGTAGCATACTGAAGTGGTTTGTGATTCCTTATAGATTTTCTCTGAAGAATTTCAGTAAGATGCTGCCAACCAAATACCATTCATATAATAAAACTAGTTGACCAGGGCATTTATCTATAAATTATATTTGGTACGTATTGCACAATGTCTTTTCTTCTCAAATATTGACATGGGGTTTGAGTATTTAGCATTCTCCATAGAAGACCTTCCTCTACTATCTGTTTAAGGGTTAAGCATGTACAATAGAGTAGAATTTTCTTCGTCTTTCTCAGTACAAAGTGTAGTAAAAAAAAGCATTTGTTTAATAACTTTTATCAACTACTAGGTAATAAAGTTTGTAGAGGTATTTTATGGTGGAAATTCTAATATTCATTGAATTATTCTATCCTCACTTTATTTATGGCTGAGTTTAACACCACCATGCAACCATACAATATGCTGATGCACAATTTTAGATTCCTATATTCACAGACATCAAATATAACTTTTTGCATGGCCGGTTTATATTGAATTATATCAAATTTTCATATCGAGAATACTGGGTATATTTGTGATTCGTTAAAGACTTTTTCTATTTATTTATTTATTTATTTATTTATTTATTTATTTATTTATTTATGTTTTTTCAAGACAGGGTTTCTCTGTGTAGTCCTGGCTGTCCTGGAATTCACTCTGTACATAAGACGGGCCATCAACTCAGAAGTCTGAATACCGCTGCCTCACAATTGCTGGGATTAAAGGTGTGCACCACCATTGCCTGTCTTAAAGATTTTTTTTTTCCTGAGGAATCTTTATCAAAAGCTTCCAACCAATTATCATCCATTTAATAATACTAATTGATTGGATAATTTTTCTATACATTATTTCTAGGGCTAATTTCACAAAGCCTTTTATTGCACAAATATTGACATAGAGTTAGACTATTTATCGAACTCCTTAGAAGATCTTTATCTGATATCTGTTTTTGGAGTAAGTAGGTACAATAGAGAAAAATTTTCCTTGTCTTACTCAGTACAAAATGTAGTACAAAAGCAGTTGTTTTAATCATTTCCTATCAAGTATTAGGCAATAAAGTTAGTACAGGAATTCCATTGCTGAAATGCTCATATTCATTGAATTGTTCTATATTCACCTCTAAAAGCTGTTAACATTTTGAGTTTTCTTTAAAAAAGAAAATGCAAGTGATGTTAATGGTTTGGCAGATTCCTCTATACATTTACTCTCTTACTGTACTTGTACCAGATGGTTAAGCTGCTATCATATTTCTTTAGTCAACTGCTATTGATCTAAACATACAGGCTTGTGAGGTAACCATTTTCAGAATTGAGCTCTTGGCATTTCCATTTTATCTCCTCCTTTAACATGGAAATACTGCTCCTGTTATATCTTATAATTGAACAATTGGCAAAGTCTAGGGTTGCTTTTCATAAGATATATCAACGTTTGCCCCTAGACCATATACAATATCACTCTAAATTTCATCAATGGCTATGTCTTGAATCACAATAATATTAACCATGCACCACCTAGTTGTAAAAGATACTTTCTACATAAATTTATGGGCAAGACAGCAACATATTCCCCAATTTTACCTTTTATATCATACAATCACCTATTTAAATTCCATATATTTTTTAAAAAAATCTGTGACAACTTAGGACTTCTTATTAAGTGATTATAAATCTTTTAAAGGGGCCACTCTGAGTTCTAATAATTCTGTGTAATCATAGTTTCATAACATCCTACTTTCACCATGTGTCTTAATACAATCCCATCTACTTGCAATTTTAATTTTGTCATTGGAGTTTTAACAAATGATAATTAACACACTTTATTGTACTTCCAAACATTCCTGTTTTTCTCCTTGATTAGTTTTTCCTAAGAGCAAGGAAATATTAGCAACTGGGTACTTTCACTAATGGCATTAAACCTCATCTCTAGTTGTTCAGAGATCAAAGGTTTAATTTCTGTTTGATATCTTTAATGATGATACCTTGATGCATGCTGGTGCTTTGAAGAATCGACGCAATTATATTACACAGGAAATTTTTTGTCTCTAAGGGCAAAGGACAATAAATTCAATTAGTGATATTTATATCATAGAGTTTTGTTTGTAAAGAGTAAGATGTTTAACTTTTCCCAAGTCTAGTGCAGCACTGCTAGCAGTAGCATGCTTTAGATTTGTAAACTTCATTGAAACATTACTGTCTGCTTATTCTTTTCTGGCTGACAAGGGGAAAATGGCCAGTAGTTTTTGCTGTGTTGCCTAGAGCTAGGTCTCCATTTCATTTTCTGATGGCAGGAAATGTCCTGTTGTCCCTCTCTTGCATCTATACTCACTGTTCCAATAGTAACCCTTCCCTCATGAAAAGAATACACCCTCAAAAACACTTGGAATAAGAAGCTTTTTTTCTGGTTTAAACCTACCACAGTCATTGTCTTAGAATTCACATGTTCACAATTGTGTTCCTAATGACAAAATTTCCCACCATAAAAGTACCAGATAATTTAAGACCAGAGGCCTACAGCAGTATGTTGACAATATCATTGTTTATGATCCTGTTTACTCTAGCTGTATCAGTAGGCATTTACACATTGCTGATATTTAGGTATAGAAATACCTAGCAAATTATCATGTTACATATCAGAACCAATATCAATTTCATCACTTTATACTTGTTCATAATTAGCTCCTAGTTTTTTACATTTTTACTTTTTCCCCTAAGATATTCATATTTTCAAACACCAATGCCCTCATCATAACCTGCCTTGCATATGATTCTTATGTCATTAGCTGTACAACCGAAACCATTATAAAATTATAATCAGTGAAGTTTTCTACAGAGCTTGTATAATCTTTGTAAATATGATGGGAATTATGCTCACTCTCAAAGGTTTTGTTTTGTTTTGTTTTGTTTTGTTTTTGTTTTTGTTTTTGTTTTTTTGCAAGAACTTAAAAGTACAAAGCAAAATTATTCTTTCCATTTCAGCATGGTTGAATTGAGTTTGAATTTGGATAGCAGAGTATTACACTTGGCATAACAAATGCCCTCTCAGTATATTCATTCCATTTGGTCTGCCTCATTATTAATATTATCAGCTGGTACATAGCATGTGACATTTTAGTGTAATTGGCCCTATAATACCAGTTGTCACACTAATTTCAGTGAAACTAGCAAACAATTTTGACTACTTTGTCCACTATATATCACATCTTTATTGCATGATCTTTTAAGGAACTCAACCTAAACAACCATGTAAAAAATATTAATTTCATACAGACAATAAGTTAGTAGAAACCTAAATGCCTTGTCATTCAAATACATCAATGCCTTTTTGACCTCTCAAAGGTCACTTCATTACATGATTCATTGTAAAACTAGTGAAGTTCAGAGCCAGAGTCGAATTAACTTTATATTTGTAGTTCCATAAAGAACTAAATAACTTATTCACAATATTTTAACCTGATTATGTAAACCCTCTACTCCACAAAGTAGAAAACCATGATATCTGTAGTTTGGAAGTCTATCAGTTAAAATAATAACCTTCTGTTGAATTCACCTGATGCTCTAAAAATGTAAATTCTATGATTTATATCTGATATAAACACCACAACCCGATGAAACCATAAGCTTATGTACACTTTTCTACTCCTTTTGTTAACAGACATCAAACACAGTATTCTGCATGTTCATAATAGATTGAGATATATTAAATTTTCACATGCAGCATACTGGGGTGTGTGATTCCTTAAAGATTTCCTCTAAAGAATCTCAATAAGAAGATGCCAACAAAATACCATCCATATAATAAACCTAATTAACCGAGGTATTTATCTATAAATTATGTTTGGTAGTTATTGCCCAATGTCTTTTCTAGCTCAAATATTGCCATAGAGTTTGTCTATTTAGCATTCTCCATAAAACACCATTCCTCTACTATCAGTTTATTGGGTAATTATGTACAATAGAGTAGAATTTTCTTTGTCTTTATCAGTACATAGGGTAGTAAAAAAGCAGTTATTTAAAAATTTTTATCAAGTACTAGATAATAAAGTTTGTAGAGGATTTCCATGGCTGAAATGCTAATATTCATTGAATTATTCTATTTTCACCATATTTATACCTAAGTTGAACACCACCGTGCTGCCATACTTTATGTTCATGCACAATTTTCACTACTCTGATCACAGATATCAAATATAATCTTCTGCATGGCCTCTTTATATTCAATCATATCAAATTTTCATATTGAGAATACTAGGTTTATTTTTGATTTCTTAAAGATCTTTTCTTTTCCTTCATTTATTTATTTATTTATTTATTCATTTACTTATTTTGGTTTTTCAAGACAGGTTTTTCTCTGTGTAGTCCTGGTTGTCCTTGAACTCACTCTGTAGACCAGGCTGGCCTCCAATTCAATAGTCTGTTTGCTCTGCCTCCCAAGTGCTGGGATTAAAGGAATGTACCATCACTGCCCAGCTTAACAATTATTTTTTTTTTGAGGAAGCTTTATCAAAAGCTTCCAACAAGTTATCATCCATTCAATAATACTAATTTATTGGATAATTTTTCTATGCAGTATTTCAAGTGGTTATTGCACAAAGCCATTTCTTACACAAATATTGAGATAGAGTTGAACTATTTAAGATACCCCTGACAAGCTCTTTATCAGATATCTGTTTTTGGAGTAAGTAGGTACAATAAAGCAAAAGTTTCCTTGTCTATCTCAGTACAAAGGGTAGTATAATAGCAGTTGTCTTAATCATTTTCTATCAAGTATTAGGAAATAAAGTTTGTAGAGGAATTCCATTGTTGAAAGGCTCATATTCATTAAATTGTTCTATATTCACCTCTAAAAGCTGTTAATATTTTGAGTTTTATTTTAAAAAAACAGAACAAAACAAAACAAAAAACAAAAAATGAAGGTTATGACCATGCTTTGGCAGATTCCTCTATATATTTACCATCTTATTCTACTTGTATCAGATGGTTAAGCTGCTATCATACTTCTTTAGTCAACTGCTTTTGATCTAACGATACAGGCTTGTGAGGTAAACATTGTTAGAGTTGAGATCTTGGTATTTCCATCTTAGCTCCTCTTTAACATGGAAACAATGTTCCTGTTATATCTTGTGATTGAACAATTGGAAAAGGCTAGGGTTGCTTTTCATGTGATATATCAACATTTTCCACTATTGCATACACAATATACCCAAAATGCATCAGTGTCTATCTCTTGAGTCACAGTAATATTAACCATGCATCACAGTTGTAAGAGATACTTTTCGCATACATTTATGGGCAAGACATCAACATATTCCCCAGTTTCACCTTTTATATTCTACTGTCACATATTTAATTTCCATAACTTTTAAAAATATCTGTGATAAGTTCAAACTTATTATTAAGTGATTATAAACCTTTTAAAGGGTTATCTGAGTACAAATAATTCTGTGAAATCATAATTACATAAGATCCAATTTTCACCATGTGTCCTAATATACTACTAATTACTTGCGATTTTAATTTGGCATTATAGCTTTAATAAATGAAATTTGACACATTTTCTTGTACTTCAAAACATTCTTGCTGTTTCTCCTGGATTAGTTTTTCCTGAGAGCAGGGAAATATCAGCAGCTGGATACTTTCGCTAGTGCCATTAAACCTTATCTCTAGTTGTTCAGAGACCAAAGGTTTAATTTCTGTTTTGGTATCTTCAATAATGGTACCTTCTTGCACACTGGAACTTTGAAGAATCAGCTCAATTCTGTTCAACAGCAAATCTTTTGTCTCTAAATGCAAAGGACATTAAATTCAATTAGTGATTTTTATATCATAGTGTTTTGGTAGTAAAGAGTAAGATGTTTAACTTTTCCCAAGTCTAGAGCATCACTGCCAGCAGTAGCATGCATTGGATTTGTCAACTTCATTGAATCATTTTTGCCTGCTTATTCTTTTCTGGCTGACAGGAGGAAAATAGTCATTACTTTTTGCTGTGTTGCCTACATCCAGGTCCCCAGTTCATTTTTTGATGGCAGGAAATGTCCTGCTGTACCTCTCTTGGATCTATACTCACTGTCCCAATTTTAAACCTTCCATCAACAAAAGAATATACTCTCAAAACTACTTGGAATAAGGAGCTTTTTTTTTCTGATTTATACTTATGACAATCATTGCCCTTAGAATTTACTTGTTCCCAATTGTGTTCCTAAAGACTAAATTTCCTACAATTAAAGTACCAAATATTTTAAGACCAGAGGCCTAGAGAAGCTTGTTCACAGAAACTTTGTTTATGTTCCTTTTTACTGTAAGTGTATCAGCAGTCATTTACACATTTCTGGTATTTATGTATATGGTGTCCTAGCAAATTAGTATGTTACACATCGGAACCAATATCATTTTTAACCCTCTTCACTTGTCCATAGGTGTTTCCTAGGCCTTTAGATTTCTCCTAACTTTTTTCCATAATATATTCACATTTTCAAACACCACTGCCCTTATCCTAACCTGCCTTGCATCTAGTTCCTATATCATTTGTTTTACCACAGAAACCAATATAAGGTCATAATCAGTGAAGTTTTCTACAGATCTTGTATAATCTTTGTAAACAAGGTGGGAATTATTTTTGCTGCCTAAGATTTTCCCAAGACCTTAAAGATACTGAGAAATTTTTTTCTTTCCTTTATAGCATGGTTGATTTAGGTTTGAATTTGCATAGCAGAGTATAGCACTTCTCCTAACAACTGCTCTCTCAGTATCTGAATTCTATTGGGTGTGCATCATGTATCACTATTTCCAGCTGGTACATAACATGTGATATTTTAGTAAAATTGTACCCATCATGTCAGTTGTCACATTCATCTTTGGTTGAACCTAGCAATCCATTTTGTATATTTTGTCCTCTATATATCCCATCTTGATTGCATGAACTTTTTATGAACTTCCCTTAAGTAACAATGTTAGTCATTCATATATATCAAAGCCTTTTTGACCTCTCAATTGTCACTTCATTACATGGTGCATGGCAAAACTAGTGAAGTTCATAGCCAGAATCAACTTAACTTTTTATTTGTGTTTGTAACCTTCTACAGCCTAGCCAGGCTGGTTCAGACAGTATACCACTGAGGCAGGCCACCTGCTGTGCTGCTTCACCACTCTACTAGTTTCCTTTGATATACACTGCCTGTCACCTGCCATGAGGCCCAACCAGTTTTCCAAGATTTTCAGGAGTTAACTACAACCTGTGAATCTGGAGAATTGCTGCTAAAAGGCTGTGCTGAGGACATCAAGAAACTTGGTGTGACTGGGGATGGGTTTCCCTCTTTATAAGCACAGATTTCTTCTATTAAACACTAGAACCTTGAGCAGACTAGCATGTCTTGGTTCCATTATTTCTTGACCTGCCTAGGTTCCCTCTTCTCTTTCAGCTCCAGACTGCCTACCAGGATCAAACCTAGGCAGGAGAGCAGCAGGCTGGCCCCAACATGTGTTTCTACAAACAATGTTTTCAGAAAATTTTAACCTGATTATGCAAACACTCTGCTCCACAAAGTGGAAATTCATGATATCTGTAGTTTCGCAGTCTGTACATTAAAATAATAAACTTCTTTTGCATTCACCTGATGCTCTAAAAATATATATTCTATGATTTATATCTGAGTTAAACATCACAACCTATCAAACCATAGGCTCATGTATACTTTTGTGCTCCTATGTGTACCAACATCAAATAAAGTCTTACACATAGTCATATTAAATTGAGTTGAGTTATATCAAACTTTCACATCCAGCATAATGGTGAATGAGATTACTTAAAAGATTTTCTGAAGAATCTCAGTAGGAAGCTGCCAACAAAATACCATCCATATAATAATCCTAATTGAATGTATGCTTTCCTATAAATTATGTTTGGTAGTTACTGCACAATGTCTTTTCTTGCTCAAATATTGACATAGAGTTTGACTATTTAGCATTCTCCATAGAAGATCTTTCCTCTACTATCTGTTTACGGGTAAATATGTACAATAGAGTAGAATTTTCATTGTCTTTCTCAGTACAAAGGGTAGTAAAAAAGCAGTTGTTTAATAATTTTTATCAAGAACTAGGTTGTAAAGTTGGTAGAGGATTAACATGGCTGAAATGCTCATATTCACTGAATTATTCTAATCTCAACTTATTTATAGCTTAGTTGAAAACCACCACTCAACCATATAATATGCTCATGCACAATTCTACTCTTCTGTTCACAGACATCAAATATAATACTCTGCATGGTGCCTTTATATTGAATTATATAAAATTTTCATATTGATAGTACTGGGTATATTAGTGATTCCTTAAAGACTTTTTCTTTTCCTTTTATATTTATTTTTATTTTTTCTTTTAGTTTTTCAAAACAGGGTTCCTCTGTGTTGTCCTCCTCTTGTGGAACTCACTCACTCTGTAGACTAAGCTGGCCTCCAACTCAGTAGTCTGCCTGCCTGTGACTCCCAAGTGCTGGGATTAAAGATGTACTAAACCACCACCTGGCTTAAAGATTTTTTTCTGAGGAATCTTTATCAAAAGCTTCAAACCAATTATCATCCATTTAATAATACTAATTGATTGGATAATTTTTCTATACATTATTTCTGGTAGGTATTGCACAAAGCCTTTACATGCACAAATACTGACATAGAGTTGGACTATTTAACATACCCTTTAGAAGATCTTCATCAGATATCTGTTTTTGGAGTAAGTATGTACAACAGAGGAAAATTTTTCTTGGCTTTCTCAGTTCAAAGGGTATTATAATAGCAGTTGTTTTAAGCATTTTCTATCAAGTATTAGACAATAAAGTTTGTAGAATTCCATTGTTGAAATGTTCATATTCATTGAATTGTTCTGTATTCACCTCTAAAATCTGTTAATATTTTTAGTTTTCATAAAAAACAAAACAAAACAAAACAAACAAACAAAAAAAAAAAACAAATGCAGGTGATGTCCATGGTTTGGCAGATTCCTCTATATATTTACCCTCTTATTGTACTTGTATCAGATTGTTAAGCTGCTATCATATTTCTTTAGTCAACTGCTATTAACATAACCATACAGCCTTGTGAGGTAACATTTTCAGAGTTGAGCTCTTGGCATTTCCATCTTAGCTCCTCCTTTAACATGGGAACACTGTTTCGGTGATGTCTTCTGATTAAACCATTAGCAAAGTCTAGGGTTGCTTTTCGTGAGACATATCAACTTTTCCCCTAGAGCATATACAATAATCCCCTAAATTTGATCAATGGCTATCTTTGAATCACAATAATATTAACCATTCACCACCCATCAGCTGTAAAAACATACTTTCCACATAAATTTATGTTCAAGCCATCAACATATTCCCCAATTTCTCCTTTTGTATTCTATACTCACATATATAACTTCCATACTTTAAAAAAAATCTGTGATTACTTTGCACTTATTATTAAGTGATTATAAACCTTTTATAGGGGTTACTCTGAGTTCTAATAATTCTGTGAAATCATAGTTTCATAACATCCTATTTTCACCATGTGACCTAATACAATTGCAACTACTTGAATTTTTAATTTTGTCATTGGAGCTTTAGTAAATGAAAATTAACACACTTTCTTGTTCGTCCAAACATTCCTGTTGTCCTCCTGGATTAGTTTTTCTTGAGAGCAAGGTGATATTAGCAGATGGGCACTTTCACTAATGCCATTAAACCTCATCTCTAGTTGTTCAGAGACTAAGATTTAATTTCTGATTGATATCTTTAATGATGATACCTTGATGCACCCAGGTATATCGAAGAATCGAATCAATTTTGTCCATCAGCAATTCTTTAGTCTCTAAATGCAAAGTACAATAGATTCAATTAGTGATTCTTATGTCATAGAGTTTTGGTAGTAAAGAGTAAGGTGTTTAACTTTTCCCAAGTCTAGAGCAGCACTGCCAGCAGTAGCATGCATTAGATTTGTAAACTTCAATGAAACATTTCTGCCTGCTTATTCTTTTCTGGAAAACAAGGGGAAAATGATGAGTAGTTTTTGCTGTGTTGCCTAGAGCTAGATCCCCATTTCCTTTTCTGATGGCAGGAAATGTCCTGTTGTCCCTCTCTTGGATCTATACTCACTGTTCCAATAGTAACCCTTCCCTCATGAAAAGAATACACCCTCAAAAATACTTGGAATAAGAAGCTTTTTTTTCTGATTTAAACATACCACAATCATTGCTCTTAGAATTCACTTGTTCACTATTGTGTTCCTAATGACTAAATTTCCCACCATAAAAGTACCAGATAATTTAAGACCAGAGGCCTAGAACAGTTTGTTGACAAAAATCTTTGTTTATGATCCTGTTTACTCTAGCTGTATCAGGAGGCATTTACACATTGCTGATATTTAGGTATAGGAAGACCTAGCAGATTATCGTGTTACAAATCAGAACCAATATCAGTTTTATCCCCCCCTCTATTTTTGTTCATAAGTGGTTCCTAGGATTTTTGCTAACTTTTTCCCCCTAAGATATTCACATTTTCAAACACCAATGCCCTCATCCTAACCTGCCTTGCATCTGGTTCTCATGTCATTAGGTGTACAACTGAAACCAATATAAAGTTATAATCAGTGAA
The DNA here is from genome assembly GCF_000001635.26 of Mus musculus. Taxonomy (NCBI): domain Eukaryota; kingdom Metazoa; phylum Chordata; class Mammalia; order Rodentia; family Muridae; genus Mus; species Mus musculus. The sequence goes on from NC_000070.6 coordinate 112,851,544, forward strand.
GTTTTCTACAGAGGTTGTATAATCTTTGTAAATATGATGAGAATTATACTTACTCCCAAAGCTTTTTTGTAAGAACTTAAAGATACAAAGGAAAATTATTCTTTCCATTTCAGCATGGTTAAATTGAGTTTGAATTTGTATAGCAGATTATTACACTTGAACTAACAACTGCTTTCTCAGTATATTCATTCGATTTGGTCTGCTTCATGTATTAATATTATCAGCTGGTGCATAGCACGTGATATTTTAGTGAAATTGCCCCTATAATACCATTTGTCACAAGGATCTTTGGGAGGAACTACCAAATAATTTTGTCTAATTTGTCCACTATATATCACATCTTTTTTGCATGATCTTTTAAGGAACTCAACCTAAACAACCATGTTAAAATATGAATTTCATACAGAAAATGTTAGTAGAAACCTAAAGGCCATGTCATTCAAATACATCAATGGCTTTTTGACCTCTCAAGGGTCACTTCATTACATGATGCATTGTAAAACTAGTAAAGTTCAGAACCAAAGTTGAATTAACTTTATATTTGTGGGTCCATAAAGAACTTATTCACAACATTTTAACCTGATTATGCAAACCCTCTACTCCACAAAGTAGAAAATCATGATATATGTAGTTTGAAAGTCTATCAGATAAAATAACAACTTCCCGTTGAATTCACCTGATGCTTTAAAATTTTAAATTCTATGATTTATATCTGAATTAAGCACTACAACCCATCCAAACCTTATGCTCACATTCACTTTTCTACACCTCTGTTCACATACATCAGATACAGTCTTCTGCATATTCATATTAGATTGAGTTATATCAAAGTTTCACATCCAGCATACTGGAGTTTGTGATTCCTTAAAGATTTTCTCTGAGGAATCTCAATAAGAAGATGCCAACAAAATACAATCCATAATTGACCTACAATACAATAAACCTAATTGACTGGGGAATTTATCTATAAATTATGTTTGGTAGTTATTGCACAATGACTTTTCTGGCTCAAATATTAACATAGAGTTTGTCTATTTAGCATTCTCCATAGAAAACCTTTCCTCTACTATCTGTTTATATGGTAATTAAGTACAATAGAGTAGAATTTTCTTTGTCATTCTCAGTACATAGGGTAGTAAAAAAAATAATTTTTATCAAGTATTAGAAAATAAAGTTGGTAGAGGATTTCCATGGCTGAAATGCCCATATTCATCGAATTATTCTATTTTCACCTTATTTATAGGTGTGTTGAACACCACCATGCAACCATACAGTATGCTCATGCACAATTTTCCACTCCTCTATTCATACACATCAAATATAATCTTCTGCATGGCCTCTTAATATTCAATTATATCAAAATTTCATACAAGAATACTGGGTTTATTTTTGATTTCTTAAAGACCTTTTTCTTATTTATTTATTTATTTATTCATTCATTCATTCATTCATTTATTTATTTATTTATTTATTTATTTATTTACTTATGTTTTTCAATACAGGAATTTTCTGTGTTGTCCTGGATGTCCTGGAACTCACTTTGTAGACCAGGCTGGTCTCCAACTAAATAATCAGCTTGCTCTCCTCACCAAGTGCTGGGATTAAAGGCATGTAGCACCCCTGCCCATCTTAATGACTTTTTTCTGAGAAAGATTTATCAAAAGCTTCAAACCAGTTATCATCCATTTAATAATACTAATTGACTGGATAATTTTTCTATGAATTATATCCAATGGTTATTGTGCAGAGCCTTTCCTCGCACAAATTTTGACATAGTATTTAGACTATTTAACATACCCCTTAGAAGATGTTTACCTAATATCTGTTTTTGGAGTAAGTAGGTACAATAGAGCAAAAATTTCCTTGTCTTACTCAGTAAAATGGGTAGTACAAAATAAGTTGTTTTAATCATTTTCTATGAAGAATTAGGCAATAAAGTTTGTAGAGGAATCCCATTGCTGAAATGCTCATATTGATTGAATTGTTCAATATTCACCTATAAAATATGTTAATGTTTTGAGTTTTACTTTAAAACAAAGAAACAAACAAACAAACGCAAGTGATGTCTATGGTTTGGCAGATTCCTCTATATATTTACCCTATTATTTTACTTGTACCAGATTAATAAGCTGCTTTCATATTTCTTTAGTCAACTGCTATTGATCTAATTGTACAGGCTTGTGAGGTAACCATTTTCAGAATTGAGCTCTTTGCATTTCCATCTAGCTCCTCCTTTAACATGGAAACACTGTTCCTGTTATATCTTGTGATTGAACAATTGGAAAAGTCTAGGGTTGCTTTTCATGTGATATATCAACGTTTTCTACTATTGCATACAAAATATCCCCAGAATTCATCAGTGTCTATCTCTTGAGTCACAGTAATATTAACCATGCACCCCAGTTGTAAGAGATACTTTCCACATACATTTATGTGGAAGACATCAACATATTCCCCAATTTCACCTATTATATTCTACTGCCACAATTAACTTCCATAACTTTTTTTAAAAAAATTTGTGATAACTTAAAAGTTATTATTAAGTGATTCTAAACTTTTTAAAGGGGCCACTCTAAGTTCTAGTAATTTTGTGAAATCATAGTTACATAACATTCTATTTTCACCAAGTGTCCCAATACACTACATATTACTTGCACATTTAATTTTGGAATTGGAGCTTTAATAAATGAAAATTAACACACTTTCTTGTTCTTCCAAACATTCTTGTTGTTTCTCCTTGAATAGTTTTTCCTGAGAGTAGGGAAATATTAGCAGCTGGATACTTTCACTAGTGCCATTAAACCTTATCTCTAGCTGTTCAGAGACCAAAGGTTTATTTTCTATTTTGATATCTACAATAACGGTACCTTGTTGCACACTGGAATTTTGAAGAATCAACTCAATTCTGTTCAACAGCAAATCTTTTGTCTCTAAATGCAAAGGACAATAAATTCAATTAGTGATTTTTATATCATAGTGTTTTGGTAGTAACAAGTAAGATGTTTAACTTTTCCCAAGTTTATAGCAGCACTGCCAGCAGTATCATGGCTTAGATTTATAAACTTCATTGAATCATTTTTGCCTACTTATTCTTTTCTGGCTGACAAGAGGAAAATGGTCATTACTTTTTGCTGTGTTGCCTACATACAGGTCCCCAGTTCATTTTTTGATGGCAGGAAATGTCCTGCTGTACCTCTCTTGGATCTATACTCACTGTCCCAATTTTAAACCTTCCATCAACAAAAGAATATACTCTCAAAACTACTTGGAATAAGGAGCTTTTTTTTCTGATTTATACTTATGACAATCATTGCCCTTAGAATTTACTTGCTCCCAATTGTGTTCCTAATGACTAAATTTCCCAAAATTAAAGTATCAAATATTTTAAGACCAGAGGCCTAGAGAAGCTTGTTCACAGAAAATTTGTTTATGTTCCTTTTTACTGTAATTGTATCAGCAGGCTTTTACACATTTCTCGTATTTAGGTATATAGTGTCTTAGCAAATTAGCATGTTATACATCTGAACCAATATCACTTTTATCCCTCTCCACTTGTCCATAGGTGTTTCCTAGGCCTTTAGATTTCTCCTAACTTTTTGCCATAATATATTCACATTTTCAAACACCACTGCCCTTATCCTAACCTGCCTTGCATCTAGTTCCTATATCATTTGTTTTACCACAGAAACCAATATAAGGCCATAATCAGCGACGTTTTCTACAGATCTTAAATAATCTTCGTAAAGAAGGCGGGGATTATCTTTGCTCTCTAAGCTTTTCCCAAAGACCTTAAAGATGCTGAGCAAAATTTTTATTTCCTTTTCTGCGTGGTTGAATTGAGTTTGAATTTGTATAGCAAAGTATAGCACTTCTCATAACAACTGCTGACTCAGTATCTGAATTCTATTGGGCCTACAGTTTGAATTTGTATAGCAAAGTATAGCACTTGTCATAACAACTGCTGTCTCAGTATCTGAATTCTATTGGGCGAACAGTTTGAATTTGTATAGCAAATTATAGCACTTGCCATAACGACTGCACTCTCAGTGCCTGAATTCTATTGGGTCTACATCATGTATCACTATTACCAGCTGGTACATAACATGTGATATTTTAGTAAAATTGTCCCAATCATGCTAGTTGTCACATTCAGCTTTGCTTGAACCTGGCAATCCATTTTGTATATTTTGTCCTCTATATATCCCATCTTGAATGCATGAACTTTTTAAGATCTCCACGTAAACAACAATGTAATTCATTCATATATATCAAAGACTTTCGACCTCCAAAAGGTCACCTCATTACATGGTGCATCTCAAAATTAATGAAGTTCAGAGCCGGAATATAATTATCTTTATATTTGTGTTTCCATAAACAACTTATTCACAACATTTTAACCTGATTATGCAAACACTCTGCTCCACAAAGTGGAAAATCATGATATCTGTAGTTTGGCAGTCTAATAAGTTAAAATAATAACTTACTTTTGCGTTCACCTTATACTCTAAAAATTGATATTCTATGATTGATATTTGAATTAAACATCACAACCTATCAAACCATATGTTCATGTACACCTTTGTACTCCCATGTTTACAGACATCAAATAAAGTCTTCCACATGGTCATATTAAATTGAGTTATATCAAACTTTCACATCCAGCAAAATGGTGTATATGATTCCTTAACGATTTTCTCTGAAGAATCTCAGTAAGAAGCTTCAAACAAAATGCCATCTATATAATAAACATAATCCAATGGATGTTTATCTATAAATTATGTTTGGTAGTTACTGCACAATGTCTTTTCTTGCTCAAATATTGACATAGAGTTTGACTATTTAGCATTCTCCATAGAAGATCTTTTCTCTACTATCTGTTTATGTGGTAAGTATGCACAATAGAGTAGAATTTTCTTTGTCTTTCTCATTATAAAAGGTAGTATAAAAGCAGTTGTTTAATAATTTTTATCAAGAACTAGGTGATAAAGTTGGTAGAGGAATTCCATGGCTTAAATGTTCATATTCATTGAATTATTCTATTCTCAACGTATTTATTTCTGAGTTGAACACCACCACGCAACCATATAATATGCTCATGCACAATTCTACTCTTCTGGTCACAGACATCAAATATAGTATTCTGCATGGTTTCTTTATACTGAGTTATATAAAATTTTCATATTGATACTACTGGGTATATTTGTGATTCCTAAAAGACTTTTACTTTTCCTTCTCTATTTATTTTTATATTTTTCTTTTGGTTTTTCAATACAGTGCTTCTCTGTGTTGTCCAGGCTCTCATGGAACTCACTCTGTAGACCAGGATGGCCTCCAACTCAGTAGTCTGCCTGACTCTGCCTCCCAAGTTCTGAGATTAAAGGTGTGCTTCACCACCGCCTGGCTTAACCTTTTTTTTTTTTTTTTTCCTGAGGAAACTTTATCAAAAGCTTCAAACCAATTATCATCCATTTAATAATACTAATTGATTGGATAATATTTCTATACATTATATCTGGCAGATATTGCACAAAGCCTTTTCTTGCACAATATTGACATAGAGTTGGATTATTTAACATACCCCTTAGAAGATCTTAATCTGATATCTGTTTTTGGAGTAAGTAGGTACAATGGAGCAAAATATCCTTGTCTTTCTCAGTACAAAGGGTAGTACAAATGCTGTACTATTTAGGGCTAGGCAATAAAATTTGTAGATGAATTCAATTGCTAAAATGCTCATATTCATTTAATTTTTCTATATTCACCTCTAAAATATGTTAACATTTTGAGTTTTTCTTTAAAAAAATAAAACAAAAAAATGCAGGTGAAGTCCATGCTTTGGCAGTATCCTCTATATATTTACCGTCTTATTGTACTTCTACCAGATGGTTAAGCTGTTATCATATTTCTTTAGTCAACTGCTATTGACCTAACCATATCGGCTTGTGAGGTAACCATTTTCAGAGATGATCTCTTGGCATTTCCATCTTAGCTCCTTCTTTAACATGGAAACACTGCTCCTGTTATGTCTTGTGATTGAACAATTAGCAAAGTCTACGGTTACTTTTCATGTGATATATCAACTTTTTCCCCTAAAGCATACAGAATAACCCCCTAGATTTCATCAATGGCTATCTCTTGAATCACAATAATGTTAACCATGCACACCCACTTGTAAAAGATACTTTCCACATAAATTTATGGGCAAGACATCAACGTATACCACAATTTCACCTTTTATGTTTTACTCTCACATGTTTAAATTCCATACACTTTTTAAAAGTCAGTGATAACTTAGGACTTCTTATTAAGTGATTATAAACTTTTTAAAGGGCCACTCCTAGTTCTAATAATTCTGTGAAATCTTAATTACATAACATCTTATTTTCACCATATGTCCTAATACAATTCCAACTACTTGTAATTTTAATTTTGTCATTGGTGCTTTAAAAAATGAAAATTAACCCAATTCATTTTACTTCCAAATATTTCTGTTGTTCTCCTGGATTAGTTTTTCCTGAGAACAAGGAAATATTACAGCTGGGAACTTTCACTAACACCATTAAACCTTATCTCTAGTTGTTCAGAGACCAAAAGTTTTAATTTCTGTTTGATATCTTTAATAATGATACCTTGATGCACTGTTGTATCTTGAAGAATCTGCTCAATTTGATCCAACAGGTGATTTTTTGTCTCTAAGGGCAAAGGACAATAAATTCAATCAGGGATTTTTATATTATAGAGTTTTGGTAGTAAAGAGTAAGATGTTTAAATTTTCCCAAGTCTAGAGCCACACTGCCAGCAGTAGCACCTATTAGATTTGTAAACTTAATTGAAACATTTCTGCCTGCTTATTCTTTTCTGGCTCACAAGGGGAAAATGGTCAGTAGTTTTGTTGTGTTGCCTGCAGCTAGGTCCCCATTTCATTTTCTGATGGCAGGAAATGTCCTGTTGTCCCTCTCGTGCATCTCTACTCACTGTTCAAATAGTAACCCTTCCCTCATCAAAAGAATACACCCTCAAAAATTTTAGTATTGGTGCTGGTGTGATGGCTCAGTGGGTAAGAGTACCCGACTGCTCTTCCAAAGGTCCAGTGTTCAAGTCCCAGCAACCACATGTTGGCTCACAACCATCCGTAATGAGATCTGACACCCTCTTCTGGTGTGTCTGAAGACAGCTACAGTGTACTTACATATAATAAATAAATAAATCTTTAAAAAAAAAAAAGAAGAAGCTTTTTTTCTGATTTAAACCTACCACAATCATTGCCCTTAGAATTCATTTGTTCACAATTGTGTTCCCCATGGCTAAATTTCTCACCATAAAAGTACCAGATAATTTAATGCCAGAGGTTTAGAGCAGTTTGTTGACAATACCTTTGTTTATGATTCTGCTTACTTTTCCTGTATCAGCAGGCATTATGCATTGCTGATATTTAGGTATAAGAAGACTTATAAATTAGCATGTTACATATCACAACCAATATCTGTTTTATCCCTCTACATTTGTTCATAAGTGGTTCCTAGTTTTTTAGATTTCTACTATTTTGCCATAACATGTTCATATTTTCAAACACGAATGCCCTCATCCTAATCTGCCTTGCATCTGGTTCTCATGTCATTAGGTGTACAACTGAAACCATTATAAAGTTATAATCAGTGAAATTTTCTACAGAGGTTGTATAAATTTTGTAAATATATTGGGTAATATGCTTATTTCCAAAGCTTTTCCCCAAGAACTTAAAGATACAAAGCCAAATTATTCTTTCAATTTCAGCAGGGTTGAATTGAGTTTCAATTTGGATATCAGAGTATTACCTAACAACTGCCCTTTCAGTATATTCATTCCATTTGGTCTGCTTCATGTATTAATATTATCAGCTGGTACATAGCATGTGATATTTTAGTGTAATTGCCACTATAATTGCCAGTTGTCACACTCATCTTTGGGTGAAACTAGCAAACAATTTTGTCTAATTTTCCACTATATATCACATCTTAATTGCATTATCTTTTAAGGAACTCAACCTAAACAACGATGTAAAAAAATATGAATTTCATACAGAAAAAGAGTTAGTAGATACCTAAAGGCCTTGTCATTCAAATACATCAATGTCTTTTCCACCTCTCATAGGTCACTTCATTACATGATGCATTGCAAAACCAGTGAATTTGAGAGCCATAGTCGAATTAACTTTATATTTGTGGTTCCAGAAACATTTTATTCACAACGTTTAACCTGATTATGCAAACCCTCTACTCCACAAAGTAGAAAATAATGATATCTGTGGTTTGGAAGTCTATCAGTGAAAATAATAACTTCCTGTTGAATTCACCGGATGCTCTAAAAAATTAAATTCTATGGTTTATATCTGAATTAAACACCAATACCTATCCAAACCATATGTTCATATACACTTTTCTACTCCTCTGTTAACAGACATCAAATACAGTCTTCTGCATGTTCATATTAGATTGAGTTTTATCAAAGTTACACATCTAGCATACTGGAGTTTGTGATTCCTTAAAGATTTTCTCTGAAGAATTTCAGTAAGAAGATGTCAACAAAATACTATCTATATAATAAACCTAACAGAAAGGGGCATTTATCTATAAATTATGTTTGGTAGTTATTGCATAATGTCTTTTCTTGATCAAATATTGACATAAAGTTTGACTATGTAGCATTCTCCATAGAACATTTTTCCTCTACTATCTGTTTATAGGGTAATTGTGTACAATAGAGTAGAATTTCCTTTGTCTTTCTCAGTACATAGGGTAGCAAAAAAATAATAATTTTTATCAAGTAGTAGATAATAAAGTTGGTAGAGGATTTCCATGGTTGAAATGCTCATATTCATTGAATTATTCTTTTCACCTTATTTATATCTTAGTTGAACACCACCATGCAATCATACATTATGCTCATGCACAAATTTCCACTCCTCTGTTCACAGATATCAAATATAATATTCTGCATGGCCTCTTTATATTCAATTATATCAAATTTTCATATTGAGAATACTGGGTTTATTTTTGAGTTCTTATAAAGACCTTCTCTTTTCATTTATTTGTTTGTTTGTTTGTTTGTTTATTTGTTTGTTCATTCATTCATTCATTCATTCATTCATTCATTCATTTTGGTTTTTCAAGACAGGTATTCTCTGTGTAGTCCTGGCTGTCATGGAACTCACTCTGTACACCAGACTGACCTCCATCTAAATACTCTGCTTGCTCTGCCTCCCAAGTGCTGGGATTAATAGCATGTACCATCACTGCCCAGCTTAATTATTTTTTTTTCCTGAAGAAGCTTTACTAAAAGCTTCCAACCAGTTATCATCCATTTAATAATACTAATTGAGGGGATACTTTTCTATGAATTAATTCCAATGGTTATTTTGCAGAGCCTTTCCTTGTGCAAGTTTTCATATAGAGTTGGACTATTAACATACCACATAGAGGATCTTTACCTGATATCTGTTTTTGGAGTAAGTAAGTACAATAGAGCAAACTTTTCCTTGTCTTTCTCAGAACAAAAGGTAGTACAAAAAAGTTGTTTTAATCATTTTCTATTAAGTATTAGGCAATAAAGTTTGTAGAGGAATTCCCCTGCTGAAATGCTCATATTCATTGAATTGTTCAATATTCACTTCTAAAATATGTTAACGTTTTGAGTTTTTCTTTAAAAAAGCAAACAAACAAACAAATGCATGTGATGTCCATACTTTGGCAGATTCTTCTATATATTTACCCTCTTACTCTACTTGTACCAGATGGTTAAGCTGCTATATTTCTTTAGTCAACTGCTATCGACCTAACCATACAGGCTTGTGAGGTAACCATTTTCAGAGTTGAGCTCTTGGTATTTCCATTTTAGCACTGCTTTTATCCTGGAAATACTGCTCCTGTTATGTCTTGTGATTGAACAATTGGAAAAGTCTAGGGTTAATTTTCAGGCCATATATCATCGTTTTCTACTATTGCATACACAATATACCCAAAAATTCATCAGTGTCTATCTCTTGAGTCACAGTAATATTAACCATGCACTCCAGTTGTAAGAGATACTTTCTGCATACATTTATGGGCAAGACATCAACGTATTCCCCAATTTTACCTTTCTACTGTCACATATTTAACTTCCATAACTTTTAAAAAATATCAGTGATAAGTTAAATCTTATTATTAAGTGATTATAAACCTTTTAAAGGGGCCACTCTGAGTTCTAATTATTCTGTGAAATCATAGTTATATAACATCCTATTTTTCCCCATGTGTCATAATATACTACCATTTACTTGTAATTTTAATTTTGGCTTTATAACTTTAATAAATGAAATTTGACACATTTTCTTGTACTTCCAAACATTCTTGTTGTTTCTCCTGAATTAGTTTTTCTTGAGAGCAGGGAAATATTAGCAGCTGGGTACTTTCACAAGTGCCATTAAACCTTATCTCTAGTTGTTCAGAGACCAAAGGTTTAATTTTTGTTTTGATATTTTCAATAATGGTACCTTGTTGCATACTGGAACTTTGAAGAATCAACTCAATTCTGTCCAACAGCATACTTTTTGTCTCTAAATACAAAGGACAATAAATTCAATTAGTGATTTTTGTATCATAGACTTTTGGTAGTAAAGAGTAATATGTTTAACTTTTCCCAAGTATAGAGCAGCACTGTCAGCAGTAGCATGCATTAGATTTGTCAAATTCATTGAAACATTTCTGCCTATTTTTTTTTCTTTTCTGGTGGACAAGAGGAAAATGGTCAATAATTTTTGCTGTGTTCCCTATACCCAGGTCCCCAGTTCATTTTTTTGCAGGAGGTGTCCTCCTGTCCCTCTCTTGAATGTATACTCACTGTCCCAATTTTAACCCTTCCACCAACAAAAGAACACACCATCAAAAACACTTGGAATAAGGAATTCTTTTTTTTTTTTTTTCTGATTTATACTCATGACAATCATTGCCCTTAGAATTTACTTGTTCCCAATTGTGTTCCTAATGACTAAATTTCCCACAATTAAAGAATCAAATATTTTAAGACAAGAGGCCTAGAGAGCTTGTTCATAGTATCTTTCCTTATGTAACTGTTTACTGAAACTGTATCAGCAGGCATTTACACATTTCTGGTATTTAGGTATATGGTGTTCTAGCAAATTAGCATGTTACATATCTGAACCAATATCAATTTTATCCCTCTCCACTTGTCCATAGGCGTTTCTTAGGCCTTTAGATTTCTCCTAACTTTTTGCCATAATATATTCACATTTTCAAATACCAATGCCCTTATCCTAACCTGTGTTACATCTAGGTCCCATATCATTTGTTTTACCACAAAAACCAATATAAGGTCATAATCACCGAAGTTTTCTACAGATCTTGTATAATCTTCATAAATAATGTTGGAATTATTTTTGCTCCCTAAGCTTTTTCTCAAGACCTTAAAGGTACTGAGCAATTTTTTTCTTTCCTTTTCAGAATGGTTCAATTGAGTTTGAATTTGGATAGCAGAGTATAGCACTTGTCCTAACAACTGCACTCTCAGTATCTGAATTCTATTGGGTCTACATCATGTATCACTATTACCAGCTGGTACATAACATGAGATATTTTAGTAAAATTGTCCCTATCATGCCAGTTGTCACATTCATCTTGGGTTGAACCTAGCAATCCATTTTGTATCTTTTGTCCTGCATATATCGCATCTTGAATGCTTGAACATTTTAAGAACTCCACCTAAGTAACAATGTAATTCAATCATACATATCAAAGACTTTCGACCTCCAAAAGGTCACCTCATTACATGGTGCATCTCAAAATTAATGAAGTTCAGAGCCAGAATATAATTATCTTTATATTTGTGTTTCCATAAACAACTTATTCACAACATTTTAACCTGATTATGCAAACACTCTGCTCCACAAAGTGGAAAATCATGATATCTGTAGTTTGGCAGTCTAATAAGTTAAAATAATAACTTACTTTTGCGTTCACCTTATGCTCTAAAAATTGATATTCTATGATTGATATTTGAATTAAACATCACAACCTATCAAACCATATGTTCATGTACACCTTTGTACTCCCATGTTTACAGACATCAAATAAAGTCTTCCACATGGTCATATTAAATTGAGTTATATCAAACTTTCACATCCAGCATAATGGTGTATATGATTCCTTAACGATTTTCTCTGAAGAATCTCAGTAAGAAGCTTCAAACAAAATGCCATCCATATAATAAACATAATCCAATGGATGCTTATCTATAAATTATGTTTGGTAGTTACTGCACAATGTCTTTTCTTGCTCAAATATTGACATAGAGTTTGACTATTTAGCATTCTCCATAGAAGATCTTTTCTCTACTATCTGTTTATGTGGTAAGTATGCACAATAGAGTAGAATTTTCTTTGTCTTTCTCATTATAAAAGGTAGTATAAAAGCAGTTGTTTAATAATTTTTATCAAGAACCAGGTGATAAAGTTGGTAGAGGAATTCCATGGCTTAAATGTTCATATTCATTGAATTATTCTACTCTCAACGTATTTATTTCTGAGTTGAACACCACCATTCAACCATATAATATGCTCATGCACAATTCTACTCTTCTGTTCACAGACATCAAATATAGTATTCTGCATGGTTTCTTTATACTGAGTTATATAAAATTTTCATATTGATACTACTGTGTATATTTGTGATTCCTAAAAGACTTTTACTTTTCCTTCTCTATTTATTTTTATATTTTTCTTTTGGTTTTTCAATACAGTGCTTCTCTGTGTTGTCCAGTCTTTCGTGGAACTCACTCTGTAGACCAGGCTGGCCTCCAACTCAGTAGTATGCCTGACTCTGCCTCCCAAATTCTGAGATTAAAGGTGTGCTACACCACTGCCTGGCTTAATTTTTTTTTCCCCCTGAGGAATCTTTATCAAAAGCTTCAAACCAATTATCATCCATTTAATAATACTAATTAATCGGATAATATTTCTATACATTATATCTGGCAGATATTGCACAAAACCTTTTCTTGCACAATATTGACATAGAGTTGGATTATTTAACATACCCCTTAGAAGACCTTTACCGGATATCTGTTTTTGGAGTAAGTAGGTACAATAGAGCAAAATATCCTTGTCTTTCTCAGTACAAACGGTAGTACAAAAGCAGTTGTTTTAATCATTTTCTATCAAACATTAGGCAATAATGTTTTTAAAGGAATTCCATTGCTCAAATGCTCATATTCATTGAATTGTTCTATATTCACCTCTAAAATAGGTTTCATTTTGAGATTTTCTTAAAAAACATGCAGGTGATGCCCATGCTTTGGCAGATTCCTCTATATATTTACCCTCTTACTCTACTTGTTCCAGATGATTAAGCTGCTATCATATTTCTTTAGTCAACTGTTATTGATCTAACCGTACAGGCTTGTGAGGTAAACATTTTTCAGAATTGAGCTCTTGGCATTTCCATCTTAGTTCCTCCTTTAACATGGAAACACTGCTCCTGTTATATCATGTGACTGAATGATTGGAAAAGTCTAGGGTTGATTTTCATGCAATATATCAAGGTTTTCCACTATTGCATACACAATATACCCAAAATTCCTCAGTGTCTATTCCTTGAATCTCAATAATATTAACCATGCACCCCAGTTGTTAAAGATGCTTTATGCATAAATTTATATTCAAGACATCAATACATTCCCCAATTTCACCTTTTTATTCTACTGTCACATATTTAATTTCCATAACTTTTTTAAAAATTCTGTGATAACTTAGGACTTATTATTAAGTGATTATTAGCCTTTAAAGGGCGTCACTCTGAGTTCTAATAATTCTGTGAAATCAAACTTTCATAACATCTGATTTTCACCTTGTTTCCTAATAAAATTCGAACTACTTGAAATTTGAATTTTGTCATTGGAGATTTAACAAATGAAAATTAACACACTTTATTGTACTTCCAAACATTCCTGTTGTTCTCCTGGATTAGATTTTCCTGAGAGCAGGGACATATTAGCAGCTGGACACATTCACTAATGCCATTAAACCTCATCTCATTATTCAGAGACCAAAGGTTTAATTTCTGTTTGATATCTTCAATGATGATACCTTGATGCACGCTGGTTTTTTGAAGAATCGGATGAATTATATTCAACAGGAAATATTTTACCCCTAAGGGCAAAGGACAATAAATTCAATTAGTGATTATTATACTATAGAGTTTTGGTAGTAAAATGTAAGATGTTTAACTTTTCCCAAGTCTAGAGCAACACTGCCAGCAGTAGCATGCATTAGATATGTAAACCTCATTGAAACATTTCTGCCTGCTTATTTTTTCTGGTGGACAAGAGGAAAGTGGTCAGTACTTTTTGCTGTGTTGCCTACAGCTAGGTCCTCATTTCATCTTCAAATGGCAGGAAGTGTCTTTGTGTCCCTCCCTTGGATCTATACTCAGAGTTCCAATAGTAACCCTTCCCTCATCAAAAGAATACACCCTCAAAAACACTTAGAATAAGAAGCTTTTTTTCTGATTTAAACATACCACAATCATTGCCCTTAGAATTCACTTGTTCACAATTGTGTTCCTAATGACTAAATTCCCCACCATAAAAGTACCAGATAATTTAAGACCAGAGGCCTTGAGCAGTTTTTTGACAATATCTTTTTTTTTATGATCCTGCTTACTCTACCTGTATCAGCAGGCATTTACACATTGCTGATATTTAGGTATAGGAATCACTAGCAAATTAGCATGTTACATATCACAATCAATATCACTTTTATCCCTCTACACTTATTCATAAGTGATTTTTAGTTTTTTAGATTTCTAATAACCTTTTGCCATAAGATATTCATATTTTCAAACACAAATGCCCCATCCTAACCTGCCTTGCATCTGGTTCTCATGTCATTAGGTGTACCACTGAACCAATATTAGGTTATAATCAGTGAAATTTTCTACAGAGCTTGTATAATCTTTGTAAATATGGTGGGAATTATGCTTACTCCCAAATCTTTTTCGCAAAACTTAAAGGTACAAAGCAAAATTATTCTTTCCATTTCAGCATGGTTGAATTGTGTTTGAATTTGTATAGCCGAGTATTACACTTGACCTAACAACTGATCTCTCAGTATCTTCATTCCATTCAGTCTGCTTCATGTGTCAATATTACTGGCTGGTAAATAGCATGTGATATTTTGGTGAAATTGCCCTATAATACCAGTTGTCATATTCATCTTTTGGTGAAACTAACAAACAATTTTGTCTACTTTGTCCACTATATATCACATCTCTATTGCATGATCTTTTAAAGAACTCAACCTAAACAACCATGTAAGAAAATATGAATATCTTACAGCAAAATGTTAGTAGAAACCTAAAGACCTAATCCTTCAAATACATCAAAGCCTTTTCGACCTCCCAAAGGTCACTTCACTATATGGTGCATGGCAAAACTAGTGAAGTTCAGAGCCAGAGTCATATTAACTTCATATTTGTGGTTCCATAAACAACTTATTCACAATGTTTTAACCTGATTATGCAAACCCTCTACTCTACAAAGTAGAAAATCATGATATCTGTAGTTTGGAAGTCTATCATTTAAAATAATAACTTCCTGTTGCATTCACCTGATGCTCTAAAAATTTAAATTCTAAGATTTATATCTGAATTAAACACCACGACCCATCCAAACCATATGATCATATACACTCTTCTACTCCTCCGTTCACAGACATCAAATGCAGTCTTCTCCATGTTCATATTAGATTGAGTTATATCAAAGTTACACATCCAGCATACTGGAGTTTGCGATTCCTTAAAGATTTTCTCTGAAGAATCTCAGAAAGAAGATGCCAACAAAATACCATCAATGTAATAAAACTAATTGATTGGAGGATATATCTATAAATTATGTTTGGTAGTTATTGTACAGTGTCTTTTCTTGCTCAAATATTGACATAGAATTTCACTATTTAGCATTCTCCATAGAAGCCATTTCATTTGATATATGTTTATGTCATAATTATGTATAATAGAGCAAAGTTTTTTTTGTCTTTCTCAGTACAAAATGTAGTAAAAAAAAAGCAGTTGTTTCCATCATTTTCAATCAAGTATTATTTAATAAATTTTGTAGAGGAATTCCATGGCTGAAATTCTCATATTCATTGAATTATTCTAATCTCACATTTTTCAGTTTTTCTTTTTCTTTTTTAAACAACAAATGCATGGTATGTTCACTGTTTGGCAGACTGCTCTATATATTTTGAATTATGCTGTACTTGTTCCTGATGGTCAGCCTCCTGTCATGTTTATTTTTTCAAGAGTTATTGATCTATCCACATAGCCTGGTGATATGACCATTATCAAAATAGAGCACTTAACATTCTGGCATGGCTCCTCTTTTAATTTGAAAACTCTGCTCCTGTTTTATCTTGTTACTGGAGAATTGGCAAAGCCTGGGGTTACATTTAATCTGACATATCAACATCTTCCCCTGTAGGATCCACAGTATCACCTTAAATTTCATCAAATGCTATCTCTGGAATCACAATAATATTAACTGTGTGCCTTTTTGTTGTAAAAATAAAATAATTTTTTGCAGAAATTTAGCATCAAGCCATTCACATGAGCCCCCAACTTTCACATTTTACCTTCTACTCTCACACATTTACCTCCTCATACAATTTTTTGTTAATGCATGGTAACTTACCACTTCCTATGTTCTGAGTATAAGCCTTTTAAAATAGCCATTCTGATTTCTTAGATTTGGTGGGACCTTGGGGGGAAAGTGTACAGGGGTGAAGAAAAGAGTGTAGGGTCAGGGGAACTTGAGCTGGTCTTGGGTGAGGGAAAATGACTGAAGACCTGAGGGCCAGCAGAAAGGATGAAAACAGGTAACCTCATAAGATAGAGGGTTGGAAGGGCCCCTGAGAATGCACCATAGACCTGGGAGGTGAAAGACTCTCCGGATTCAAAGGGAGGGACCTTATATGAAAGGCCTGACAGTAGGGAGATCGAATATATAGAGCCCACCACCAGCAGGAAGACAGGGCAACAACTGAGATAGACTGGGTTCATCCCACAGTCAAAACTCTGACCCATTATTGTTTCTGTCTGAGAGAATTAAAAGAATGGAAAAGGAGAGAAACCTGAGGAAAATAAGTTTCAGAGACAAGCCCAAAGTGGGATCCAGCTCAAGGGGATGCCTAACTGTATTACTGAGGCTATGGAGCACTCAGAAAAAGGGACCTAACATACTGCATCCTGGAAGACCCAACTGTGGGTTAAAAATGGGGTCCTGTGTCTCTCCTAAGGTTTTGGCAATTGGGCAAGGTGGACCTCAGGAAGTCTGAGTGGGTACTCCCCACACATCTGCTGGGCAGGCTTCAGGCTGTGAGTAGTCATGGGAACCCACTCTGTTCTGTGTGTGTGTGTGTGGGGGGGGCAAAAATCAGGCAGCATAAACAAGCTGATATGAGGCCCCCAAAACAGATATAGTAGAGGACTGCCATATTTGTGCTCATTCAGAAATGATGAAACAAACCATCAAGAGACTGGAGGCACCAGGGAATTTAGAGGTCGATTGGTGTGTGGGGTGGGAACATCCACATAGAGATAGGTAGGTGGGGAGGAAAATGGGATATGGGACAGTCAGAGGGTGGATGGGGTGGGGTAATAAAATGCAGAGCATAAAAATATTAATTAATTAGTTAATTTAAAAAGATTTCTGTGAAACATAGTTCCATAAGCTCCCATTTCCACAATGTCTCATATTTCAATACCACTTACTTGCAATTTTAATTTTAGCCTCTGATCTTTAACAACTGAAAATTAACACACATTCGTATACTTCCAAATACTACAGTTGTTTCTACTGGATATAGTAGCAGCTGGGCAGTTTCACTAATACCATTTAACTATATCTCTTGTTTTTCAGACATCAAAGGTTTAATTTTTCTAATGCTATCTTCAATGATAATACCTTGATCCACACAGGAATTTTGAAGGATCGAGAAAATTCTATTCAACAACAAATCTTTTGTTTCTAGGGAAAAAGACAAATAAATTCAATTAGTTATTTTTATATCACCAAGTTTTGGTAGGATAGAATAAGATATTTATCTTTTACCAAGTCTATGGCAGCACTGCCATCAGTAGAATGCTTTAGATTTGAATAACTTCATTTAGGTATTTCTGCCTGCTCATTATTTTCTGGCTGACAAGAGGCAAATGGCCTGTACTTTTCGTTGTCTAGTCTCTGGCTAGGTCTGCATTTCCTTTTCTGATGGCAGGAAAAGACAAGGTGTGCCACTCTTATTCCAATAGTAACCCTTATTCCAATGGTACCTCATTATTCCAATAGTAACCCATTATTCCAATAGTAACCGTGCCCTCATCAAATGAACACCCCTGTAAAAATACTCTGAAGAAGAGGATTTCTTTATTATTTATACCTAGGAATATGATTTACCATAGAGTTGAAATGTTCAAAATTGTGTTACACATGTTGAGATTTCCCACAATAAAAGTACCAGATGTTTTATGACCAAAGACATAGAGTGGCCTGTTTACAATAACTTTGTATAAGAACCTGTTTCCTGTAACTGAATAACTAATCATTTACACACTGGTGATCTGTAGGTACAGGATGATCAAGCAAATTAGCATGTTACATACAAGAACCAAATCAGTTTTATCTCTCTCCACTATTCCATAGGTGTTACCATGGACTTTATTGGTCGAAAAACTTGTTTGTCATAAGATATTCACATTTCAAACACCAAGGACCCGATTAAAAGCTGCTCTGCATCGTGTTCTCATATGATTAGGTTTACAACTGAAACCAATACAAGGTTATAATCAATGAAGGCTTCTACAGAGCTGTATAATCTTTGTAAATAAGGTAGGAATTTTCTGTGCTCCTGAAGCTTTTCCCCAGAAACTTAAAGCTGCACAGCCACATTACTCTTTCAATTTCAGCATGGTAGAACTGAGTTGAAATCTGGACAGCAGAATATTGCCCTTGATGTAACACCTGCTCTCTGAGTATCTTGAGTCCACTACTTCTGATTTATGGATCATTATTCCTGCTTGATACATCAAATTTGATATATTAGAGAAAATGTCCATTGAATGCTAGCTGTCACATTCATCTTTGGATAAATTGAGCAATTTTCTCTACATTTACCACTTTATATCCCCTCTTTATTACACTAAGTTTTTAAGAACTCAACCTACATAACAATGTAAGTCATTCATATCTGCCAAAGCCTTTTCTACCTATAAAAGTTCACATCATAGAAGAATGGGTCTCAGCAAAACTATTGATCTTCACAACCAGAATCTAATTACCATTATATTTGTGATTCTATAAATACCTTATTTAAAACATTATAAACAGTCGTTGTAAACACTCTTATCCACAAAGAGAAAAAACATGATATCTGTAGTTAGCCATTGTATCAGTTAAAATACAAATTTTCTGTTGCATTCTTCTTATGCCCTAAAAATTTAAATTCTATTATTTATAGCCAAGCTAAACACCACAATGCATCCATACCATATGCTCATGTACACATTTCTACTCTTCTGTTCACAGACCTTCTCCATGGCCTTTTGAGATTAAGTTAGATCAAACTTTCACATCCAGCCTACTGGAGTGGTTTGTGATTCCTTAAAGATTTTCTCTGAAGTATCTTGATCAGAAGCTGCCAAAAAACACCATCCATGTAATAAAATTAATTGATTGGAGAATTTATCTACAAGATATGTCCTATGGTTATTTCATAAAGTCTTGTCCTGCACAAATATTGACAAAGAGGTGGTGTATTTAACATTCCCTGAAGAAGAACTTCCCCCTGATATCTGTTTATGGGTGAGTAGTTACAATAAAGCCAAATTTTCTGTGTCTTTCTCAGTATAAAATGTAGTTTTAAAGAAGCAAGTTTTTAAATCAATTATTATCAAGTACTCAGGTAATAAAGAAAGGAAAGTAATCCCATGGTTCTAATGCTCATATTTGTTGAATTATTAGATCCCCACCTCTAAAATCTGTTATCAGTTTTATATTTTCTTTTTCTAAAAATAACAAATGCAGGGGATATCCATGGTTTGGCCGACTCCTGTATCTCTTGCCTCTAATTGCAGTTGTATCTGATGGACAAGCTCCTAACATATTTTGTCAAATGCCATGGATCTATCAATACAGCCTTGTGAAGAAACCATTTTCAGAGTACAGCTCTTGCTATTTCAGTCATAGCTCCTCCTTCAACTTGGAAACTCTCTCCTGTTATGTCTTGTGATTGAACAACTGGCAAAAACTGGGGTTTCATTTCATGAGATATATCAACATCTTCTGCCAAAGCATCCACAATATCATGTTAAATTTCATTAATGGTTATCTTCTGAATCACAATATTATTAACCATGCAAACCACTGTTGTAAAAGATAGTATTCCCAGAAATTTATGGACAAGTCATCGATATAAGACCTAACTTTAGCATTTTACTTTCTACTCTCACACATTTTATTCCTCATACCTTTTTTTTTTTTAAATCAGTGATAACTAACCACTTTCTATGAACTGAGGATAAACCCTTTAACGGGGTCATTCTGAGATTTAAGATTTCTGTGAAATAATAATTACATATACTGCTCTTTCCTCCATGGATCTTATCTCATTACCATTTACTTGCAATTTTAATTTTGGCCTCTGATCTTAAACAAATGAAAATTAACACATTTTTTGTGGTTCCAAACATCCCTGTTGATTCTCCTATAGTAGTTTTGCCCTAACACAAGGGTTATAGTAGGAGCTGGGCAATTCACTAATACCATTACACTGTATCTCTAGTTTTTCAGAGACTAAAGGTTTAATTTCTCTTTTGATATATTCAATGATGATACCTTTTTGCACACTGGAACTTTGAAGAATCAACTGAATTCTTTCCAAGAGTAATTTACTTGTAGCTATGGGGGAAAGACCAAAACACAATTAGTTATTTTTATATCATTGAATTTGTTAGGACAGAGTAAGATGCTTATCTTTTCCCAAGTCTAGATCAGCACTGCCTGATCTAGACTTATTTAATTTCATTGAGGCATTTCTGGCTGACAAGAGGCAAATTGCATTTACTTTTCACTGTGTGGATGTCAGGTAGGTCCCCAGTTCATTTTGTGATGGAAGGAAAAGTTCTCTTGTACCTCTGTTGCATATATACTCATTGCTCCAATAGTAACCCTTCCCTCATCAAATGAACACATCCTCAAGATCACTCTGGAAAAGAGGCTTTCTTCCTGATGTAGGTCCTAGGAAAATCATTGCCCTTAGACTTGACTTGTTCACAATTGAACTCCAAATGACACAATTTAACACAATAAAAATACCAGATATGTTAAGTCCAGAGTTCTACTGAAGCTTCTTCACAATATCTTTGTTTATGACACTGTTTCCTGCATCTGAATCACTAAGCATTCATATATTGGCAATCTCTAGGTATTGGATGACCTAGCAAATTAGCATGATACATATCAATATCAATATCAAATTTTCTCCCTCTCCACTTTCTATAGGTGGTGCCTAGGCCTTTAATTGTCTAAGAACTTGTTTGTCATAGATATTCACATTTTTAACCACCAAGGTCCCTATGAAAATCTGCTCTGCATCTGGTACTCATATATATAGGCTTACCAGTGAAACCAATATAAGGTTGCAATCAGTGAAGGCTTCTACAGAGCTTGTATAATCATTGTAAACAAGGTAGGAATTTTCTTTGCTCCAGAAACTTTTCCCTGAGAACTTAAAGCTGCAAAGCAACATTGGTCTTTCTTTTTCAACATGGATGAATTGTGTCTGAATTTGGATATCAGAGTATTGCCCTTGACCTCTCATCTGCTCTCTGAGTATCTTCATTCCACTTGTTCTGCCCTACGGATCTATATTCCTGCCTCATACATAGAATTTGATATTTTAGTGAAAAAGTCACTACATATCATCCTTAATATTCACCTTCGGTGAATCTATTGCACCCCTTTGTCTATTTTGTCTTCTATATATCCCATCTTTATTGCATAAAGTTTTTATGAACTCAACCTAAATAACAATGTAAATCATTCAGATCTGTCAAAGACATTTCCAGCTCTTAAGGATCACATCATACCATGGGGCTTTGCAAAGTTAATGAAATTCTTAGCCAGAATCTAACTATCTTTATATTTGTGGTTCTATAAACTACTTATTTACAATATTGTAACCTGTCTGTGTAAACACTCTAGTACACAAAGTATAAAATCATGATATCTGTAGTATGGAGTTATATTAGATATAAAATTAATTTCCTGGTGTATCACATTATGTCCTAAAAAGAAAAATTCTATTATTTATAGCTGAATGAAACACCATTATGCACTCATATCATATGCTCATGTACACTTTTCTACCCCTCTGTTCCCACACATCATGTACATTCTTATGAATGGCCACTTTAGATTGAGTTATATCAAATTTCCACATCCAGCATATTGGAGTGGTTTGTGATTCTTTAAAAATTTTCTCTGAAGAATCTAGGTCAGAAACTGCCAATAAAATAGCATCAATATAATAAATGTATTTGATTGGAGAATTTTTCTACAAATATCTGGTGGTTATAACACAAGGCATTTTCTTGCACAAATATTGACATAGAGTTTGTCTATTTAACATTACCCATAGAAGACCTTTCCTCTGATATATGGTTATGGTGTAAGTAGGTGCAATAGAGCAAAATTTCCTTTGTTCTTCTCAGTACAAAGGGCAGTAAAAAAGCAATTTTTAAATAATTTACTGCCAAGTACATAGGTAATAAAGAATGTAAAGGCATTCCTTGGCTCTAATGCTCATATCCGTTGAATTATTCTATCCTCACCTCTAAAATATGTTACCATTTTCAATATTTCCTTTTTTATTGAATATCAAATTCAGGGAATAGCCATGTTTTTTCAGACTCCTCTGAATATTTTGACTCTAGCTGCACTTGTTCCAGATGTCCAATCTCCTATTATATTTATTTTGCCATGTGACATTGCTCTATTCATAAAGCCTTGTGAGGTAATAATTTTCTTGGCATTTCAGTCATGGGTTCTAATTTAATTTGGAAACTCTGTTGATGTCTTCTGATTGAAAATTGTTAAAGCCAGAAGTTGCTTTTCATGAGATATATCAATATCTTTACCCAGGGCATCCATAATAAATTTCATCAGTGGCTATCTCTTGAATCACAATATTAACCATGTTTCCTATTGTTGTAAAATCTCCCTTTCTCATAAATTTATAGGTATGTCATCCACATAATCCCCCAAGTTTCACATTGTATCTTCTACACTCACACTTTTTACTCTTCAGACCATTTTTTAAAAAACCTTTGATAACTTACTTCTTTTTATTAACTGAGTATAAACCCTTTAAAGGTACTATTCTATGTTGTAAGATTTCCTTGAAATCGTAGTTACATAAGACCCTATTTCCACCATGACTCCGATTTTAATACCATTTACTTGCGATTTTACTTTTGGCTTTGAATCATTAACAACTGAAAATTAACACATTCTTTTGTACTTCCAAACACTCCTGTTGTTTCACCTGGTGTAGTATTGAGCTAGAGCAAGGGATATAGTAGCAAATCTGTTATTTCACTAAAACCATTTAACTGTATCTCTAGTTTTTCAGAGACTAAAGGTTTAATTAATTTCTTTTTTGATATCTTCAATGATGATACCTTCATGCACACTGGAATATTGAAGAATCAACTGAATTATTTTCAACAACAAATCTTTGGTTTCTAGGGAAAAAGACAAATAAATTCAATTAGTTACCTTTAAATCATTGGGTTTTGGTAGGATAGAATAAGATATCTATCTTTCTCCAAGTCTAAAGCAGCACTGCCTGCAGTAGCATGCGTTAATCTTGTATAACTTCATTGAGATGTTTGTGCCTGTTTATTATTTTCTTGCTGACAAGAGGCAAACGGCCTGTACTTTTTGCTGCCTGGCCTCCAAGCAAGGTCCCCATTTAATTTTCTGATGGCAGGAGAAGACCTGGTGCATCTCTCTTGGATCTATACTCGGTTTTGCAATAGTAACCCTTCCCTAGTCAAATGAAAACACCCTCAAGATCACTTCAAGAAAGAGGTTTTCTTCTGATTTATACATAGGACAATCATTGCCATTAGAGTAGAATTTTTCAAAATTCTTTTCTAAATGTCAATATTTATCATAATAAATAGATATTTTAACCACAAAGACTTAGAGTGGCTTTTTCACAATATCTTTATATATGATCCTGTTTCCTGCAACTAAATAACTAGGCATTTACACATTAGTGATATCTATATTTAGTATGACCTAACAAATTAGCATGTTACATATTAGAACTAATATCAGTTTTATCCCTCTCTACTTCTCCATAGGTGTTGCCTTGGACTTTAGTAGTCTCCAAATTTTTGTTATAAGATACTGACATTTTCAAACACTAAGGTCCCTATCCAAGACTGCCTTGCATCTGGTTCTCATATGATTAGTTATACCTCTGAAACCAGTATGAGGTTATAAAGAGTGAAGGCTTATACAGAGATTGTATAACCTTTGTAACTAAGGTAGGTATTTTCCTTTCTCTCAAAGCTTTTACCAAATAACTTAAAGCTGCCAAGCGACACTGCTTTCCATTTCAGTGTGGTCTACTTGAGACTGAATTTGGATATCACTCTATGGCTGTTGACCTATCATGTGCTCTCCCTCATCTTCATTTCACATGTTCTGCTTCATGGATCAATATTCCTGTCTGGTCATAGCATTTGATATTTTAGTAAAAATGTCCCTAGCATGCTAACTGACACATTCATCTTTAGGTGAACCTAAAAGAAACATTTGTCTACATTGTCCTCTATATATCCTATCTTTATCTCAAGTACTATCTAAGGACTAAAGCTAAATAAGAATTTAAGTCATTCGTATCTGTCAAAGACTTTTCTGTCTCTGAAATATTAAAACAAATCATGTGTCTCAGCAAAATTATTGAAGTTCAAAGCCAGACTATAATAATCTTTATAGTTGGGGTTTTATAAACAAGTTATTAAAAACATTGTAACATGTATATGTAAACACTCTAATACACAAAGTAGAAAATCATGATATCTATACCTCAGCATTATATCAGTTAAAATATTAATTTCCTGTTGCGTTCACCTTATGTCCTAAAAATAAAAATTCTATTATTTATAGCTGAGTTAATCACCACAAATTATCCATACCGTATGCTCATGTACACTTTTCTACTCCTCTGTTCACAGACATCAAATATAATCTTCTTCATGGCCACTTTAGATTGAGTTATGTCAAAATTTTATATCTAGAATACTGGTTCATTTGTGATCCTTAAAGGTTTTTTTCTGAAGAATCTGTGTCAGAAAATTCCAACCAATTTTCTTCCATGTAATTAAACTAATTGACTCAATAATTTATCTATAAAATATTTCTGGTGGTTGTTGAACAAAGTCTTTTCTTGAACACATATTGACATAGAGTTGGACTATTTAACATACCCATCAGAAGAACTTTAACTGATATCTGTTTTTGGAGTAAGTAGGTACAATATCGCAAAATTTTCTTTGTCTTTCTCAGTAAAAAGTGTAGTACAAAAGCAGGTATTTCAGCCATTTTCTAACAAGTATTAGATAATAAAGATTGTAGAGGAATTCCCTGGCTGTAATGCTCATATTCATTGAATTGTTCTATATTCAACTCTAAAATCTGTTACCATTTTTAATTTTTCTATTTAAAAAAATTAAAATGCAGGTGATGTCCATGGTTTGGTAGATCCTCTATATATTTATCCTCTTATGGAACTTGTACGAAATGATTAAAGCTGCTATCATATTTCTTTAGTCAGGTGCTATTGATTTAAACATAGAGGCTTTTTTTTTATTACGTATTTTCTTCAATTACATTTCCAATGCTATCCCAAAAGTCCCCCCCCCACTCCCCTACCCACCTATTCCCATTTTTTGGCCCTGGCATTCCCCTGTACTGGGGCATATAACATTTGCCTGACCAATGGGCCTCTATTTCCAGTGATGGCCGACTAGGTCATCTTTTAATACATATGCAGCTAGAGTCAAGAGCTCTGGGGTACTGGTTAGTTCATAATGTTGTTCCTCCGATAGGGTTGCAGATCTCTTTAGGTCCTTGGATACTTTCTCTAGCTCCTCCATTGGGGGCCCTGTGATCCATCCAATAGTTGACTGTGAGCATCCACTTCTGTGTTTGCTAGGCCCCGGCATAGTCTCACAAGGGACAGCTATATCACCGTCATTGTATAGAGGCTTGTGAGGTAACCATTTTCAGAGTTGAGCTCTTGGCATTTCCATCATAGCTCCTCCTTTTGCATGGAAACACTGCTCCTGTTATGTCTTATGATTAAAACCATTAGCAAAGTCTAGGGTTGCTTTTCATGAGATATAGCAATGTCTACCACTAGAGCATAGAAAATATCATCTTTAATTTCATCAATAGCTTTAATCATAGTAATATTAACCATGTACCCCACTGTTGCAAAAAATACCTTCCACATAAATTTATGGGCCAAGCATCAACATAAGTCCCAAATTTCACCTTTTATCTTCTACTCTCAAATATTTAACTCCCCATAACATACTTTTGATCTTTGATAACTTAGGACTTATTATTACATGATTATAAACCTTTTAAAGGGGCCACTCTGAGTTCTAAGAATTCTGTGAAATCCTAGTTACCTCCTATTTCCACCAAGTTTCTGAATACAATACCATTTACTTGCAATTTTAATTTTGGCCTTGGATCTCTAACAAATGAAAAGTAACACTCTATTTTATACTTCCAAACATTCCTGTTGTTTCCCCTGGATTAGTTTTTCCTGAGTGCAGGGAAATATTAGCAGCTGGGCACTTTCACTAATGCCATTAAGCCTTTTCTTTAGTTTTCCAGAGACCAAAGTTTTAATTTCTGTTTTCTTAACCTCAATGAAGATTCCTTGATTCACACTGGAATTTTGAATAATCAACTGAATTATCAACAAAAGCTGGACTTTTGTTTCTAAGGGCAAAGGACAATAAATTCAATTCCTGATTTTCATATCATAGAATTTTATTAGTAAAGAGTAAGATATTTACCTTATCCAAAGTGTAGAGCAGCACTGGCAGCAGTAGCATGCATTAGATTTGTAAAACTTCACAGAGTTTTCTGCCTGCTTATTCTTTTTTGGCTGACAAGAGGAAAATGGCCAGTATTTTTGCTCTGTGCCCTCCAACTAGGTCCCCATTTCATTTACTGATAGCAGGAAAAGTCCTGGTGTACCTTTCTTGGATCTACACTCACCTTTCCAATAGTAACCCTTCCCTCATCAAATGAACACACCCTCAAAACTACTTGGAATTAGAAGTTTTTTTTTTTTTTCTGATTTATACCTAGGTCAATCATTACCCTTAGAGTTTACTTGTTCACAATTATGTTCCTAATGACTAAATTGCCGACAATAAAAGTAGCACATATTTTAAGAACAGAAGCCTTGATCAGATTGTTCATAATGTCTTTGTCTATGATCCTGTTTTCTCTAACTGTATCAGTAGGCATTTACACATTAGTGATCTGTAGGTATTAGATGACCTAGCAAATTAGCATATTACATATCAGAACCAATATCAGTTTTATCCCTCTTTGCTTGTCCATAGGTGGTTCCTAGGCCTTTAGTTGTCTACTAACGTTTTTTGCCATAATATATTCATAATTTCAAACACCAGTGCCCTTATCCTAACTTGCCTTGAATCTGGTTCTCATGTAATTAGGTTTACCACTGAATCCAATATAAGGTTATAATAATTGAAGGCTTCTACAGAGCTTGTATAATCTTCATAAATAATGTGCAAATAATGCTTGCTCCCAAAGCTTTTCTCCAAGAACTTAAATATACAAAGCAAAATTGTTTTTCCACTTCAGGATGGTTCAATTGAGTTTGAATTTGGATAGCAGAGTATAGGACTTGAAATAACAACTGCTCTCTCAGTATCTTTATTCCATTTGGTCTGCTTCATGTATTAATATTAACAGCTGGTAAATATCATGTGATATTTTAGTGTAATTGTCCCTATAATAACAGTTGTCACATTCATCTTCGGTATACCTAGCAAACCATTTTGTCTACTTTGTCCTCTATATATCTCATCTTTATTACATCAACTTTTTAAGAACTCAACCTAACAACAATGTAAATCATAAATATATATCAAAGCCATTTCAACCCCAAATGTCAGGTCATTGCATGGGGCATGGCACAACTAGGGAAGTTCAATTCCAATTATCTTTAAATTTGTGGTTCTATATACAACTTATTTACAACATTTTAACCTGATTATGCAAACACTGTAATCCACAAAGTTGAAAATCATGATATTTGTAGTTCAGCAGTATATCAGTTAAAATAATAACTTCCTGTTGCATTCAACTTATGCCCTAAAAAATTAAATTCTATTACGTATAGCTGAATTAAACACCACCATGCAACCAAACCATACTCTCATGTACACTTTTCTACTCCTCTGTTTACAGACATCAAATGCAGACTTCTGCATGGTCACATTAGATTAAGTAATATCAAACATTCACACCCAGCATACTGGAGTGGTTTGTGATTCCTTAAAGATTTTCTCTGAAGAATCTCAGTCAGAAGCTGCCAACAAAATACCATCCATGTAATAAAACTAATCAATTAGAGAATTTATATGTAAATTATGTCTGGTTGTTATTGCATAATGCCTTTCATGCACGAATATTGACATAGATTTGACTATTTAACATTCCCATAGAAGACCTTTCCTCTGGTATATGTTTATGTGGTAATTATGTACAATAGAGAAAATTTTCTTTGTCTTTCTCAATACAAAGGGTAGTAAAAAAGCATTTGTTTTCATCATTCTTACCAAGTATTAGGTAATAAAGTTTGTAGAGGTATTCCATGGCTGAAATGCTCTTATTCATTGAATTATTCTATTCTCACCTCTAACACCTATTACCATTTTCTGTTTTTCCTTTTTTATTTAAAAACAGATGCATGGGATATCCAGTGTTTGGCAGAGTCCACTATATATTTTTACTCTAGCTGTACTTGTTCCTGTGGATAAAGCTCCTATCATATTTATTTTTTCAAGTGCTATTGATTTTTCCATAAAGCCTGGTGATATAACCATTATCAGAGAAGAGCTCTTAGCATTTCTGGCATGGCTCCTCCTTTAATTTGAAAACTCTGTTCCTGTTATATCTTGTGATTGAAGAAATGGCAAAGCCTAGGGTTACATTTAATGTGATATATCAACATCTTCCCCCATAGGATCCACAGTATCACCCTAAATTTCATCGACGGCTAAGTCTTGAATCAAAATAATATTAACAGTGTGCCTTATTGTTGTAAAAAATCACTTTCCCATAAATTTAGTTAAGTCATTCAAATAAGGTAGCAATGATCACATTTAACCTTTTTGTTTGTTTGTTTGTTTGTTTTTTGTTTTTGTTTTTTTCAAGACAGGTTTTCTCTGTGTAGTCCTGGCTGTACTGGAATTCACTCTTTAGAACAGGCTCGAACTCAGAAATTCTCCTGCCTCTGCCTCCCAAGTGCTGGGATTAAATGCGTGTGCCATCATGCCCGGCCACATTTTACCTTTTACTCTCACACATGCAACTCCTAATATACTTTTTAAATCTATGATAACTTACCTCTTCCTGTGAACTGAGTATAAACCCTTTAAAGGAGCAATTCTGATTTTTAAGATTTGGTAGGACCTAGGAGAGAAAGTGGACAGGAGAGGCAAGGAGAGTGTGCTGTGAGGGAACATGTGATTGATTTGGGTGAGGGAAAAAGACTGAAGACCTGAGGGCCAGCAGAAAGTATGGAAACAAGAAACCTCATACGATAGGGGGTTGGAGGGACCCTCGTGGGTGCACCATAGTCCTGGGAGGTGAAAGACGCTCAGGAATCAAATAGAGGCTGCTTGTATGAAAGGTGTGGCAGTAGGGAGAGGGAGCTTATGGAGCCCATCACCATCAGTAAGGCAGGGAAGCAACTGAGAAAGACTGTGTCCTTCCCACAGCCAAAACTCTGACCCATTATTGTTCCTGTCTGAGAGAATTACAGGGATGGAATTGGAGATGAACCTGAGGAAAAGAAGTTCCAGAGAAAGACCCAAAGTGGGATCCAGCTCAAAGGGAGGAGGCCTGAAACTATTACTGAGGTTATGGAGAACTCACAAAAAGGAAACTAGCATGACCACACCCCAGAAGACTCAACTGTGGTTTAAAAATGAGGTCCTGTGTCTGGCCTAGTGCTTGGGCCACTGGGTGAAACGGGCCTTAGGAATTCTTACTGGGCACACCCCATATATCTGCCGGGCAGGATTCAGCCTGGTAGCAGTCATTGGACCACAATCTTGTGTGTGTAGAGGAGCAATTTGAGTCCCCTGCAGAACTGTTGAAATTTGCTCCAGGTCCCCAGGCCTGCACAGAGGCCTAGGAGGACAGGTTCTTGCTTTTGGATACCAGTGATGCTGCTGGATGTCCTGGGAGAGCTGAGACTGGTGTGTGGGTCCCTGGGGTTGGCTCTAGCCCAGGGCTGAAGGAAAAGTGCAGAAGGAGGGCTCTGGCGTATTACTGTGAGGAGGATAGATTTTAGCTTGCTCTGTTGGCTGCTTGCCTTGGTGGAGTCCATGTCTGGGATTGCAGAGACCCCTTTTGTTGGAGGTTATAATCACAACTTTTTAGAGGAAGACCTGGCCCACTGCTCCAGCACAGCGAATCTCACTGAAAAAAAAAGGGGGGGGGAAGTCCTTGGATTTGGGGCATTTATTGTAGAAAGGCAGAAAGGAGCAGAAAGTAGGGAAGTAGAGGCCAGCATGGACACATAGACAGATGGGAAAGGGAATGCTGGGAGAGGGAAGCAAAACAGCAAGAATAAAATAGTAAGTCTAAGAGAGTAAAAGAAAGAGAGTAAGAGATGGAGAAGGGGGCAAGCAGCACCTTTTAGATAGGGTCAGGCCTACCTGGCTGTTTCCAGGTAAATAAGGGAGAGGCATACCTTGCTGTTGACAGGTAACAGTGGGGGTAGCATCCAGACAGAATACCAGGACCTTGGGGAACTGTCCTAGGTGACTGATGGCCACAGAATTATGGAGTTCGTACCTTCTGTCAGAAGCCTGCTTTCTGGGAACATGGCAAACTTCCTTCCCTTCCTTGCAAAGTTATCTGTTGGGCATCCAGAGTTTGAACCCAGTTCAACCAAAGAACAGGCTGCCTTTCATAGTCGAACACCCAACAAGCGTGTGAAATAGTCAGATGCAGATATCTGCACCCAACCAATGGACAGAATCAGCTGTCCCCTTTTGTTGAATTAGGGAAAGCTGTAAAAGGGTAAGAGGAAGGCAGATCCTTAGGAGGACTGGATTAATCTCAATTAATCTGGACCCCCATAATCTCTAAAACACTGGACCAACAAAAAGGCAGCATACACCTGCTGATATGAGGCCCCAAATACACATACAGTAGAGGACTCCTCTGATTTTATTCATTCAGAGATGATGAACCAAAGCATCCAGAGACTGGAGGCACCAGGGTGTTTAGAGGTCAGTTGGCATATGTGTTGGGGACATCCATATAGAGACAGGGGGTGGCATGGAGGTATGGGATTTGGAACAGTCTGAGGGTGAATGGGGTGTGGGTGAATAAAATATGGAGTGTAAAAATATTAATTAATTTAAAAAGATTTCTGTGACATGATTACATAAGCTCCTATTTCCAACATGCCTCCTATTTCAACACCATTTACTTGCAATTTTAATTTTGGACTCTGATCTTTAAAAACTGAAAATTAACACATTCTTGTACTTCCAAATACTCCAGTTGTTTCTATGGTAGTAGCTTTGCAAGAACAAGGTATATAGTAGCAGCTGGACAATTTCACTAATTCCATTTTACTCTATCTCCTCCTTTTCAGAGACCAAAGTTATAATTTTGCTTATGATATCTTCAATGATGATACCTTGATGTACACTGGAATTTTGAAGAATCAACTGAATTTTTTCCAACAACAAATATTTTGTCTCTAGGGAAAAAAGACAAATAAATTCAATTAGTTATTTTTATACCATTGAATTTGGTAGGATAAAGTAAGATATTTATGTTTTGCCAAGTCTAGAGCAGCACTGCCAGAAGTAGCATGTTTAGACTTGTATAAGTTCATGGAGGTATTTCTGCCTGCTTATTCTTTTTCTGGCTGACAAGAGGCGAATGGCCTGTACGTTTTCACTGTCTAGTCTCCAGATAGGTCCCCAATTCATTTTCTGATGGCAGGAAAAGACAAGGTGTGCTACTCTTGGAACTACACTCGTTGTTCTAATAGTAACCCTTCCCTCATCAAATGAACACTCCCTCAAAAACATTCAGAAAAAGAGGATTTCTCTATGATTTATACCTAGAACTCATATTGCCGATAGAGTTGAAATGTTCAAAATTGTGTTCCACATGTTGAAATTACCCACAATAAAAGTACCAGATGTTTTATAACCAGAGAAATAGAGTGGCCTGTTCACAATAACTTTGTACAAGATCCTGTTTCCTGCAAATGAATCACTAATCATTTACACAGTGGTGATCTGTAGGTACAGGATGATCTAGCAAATTGGCATATTACATATTAGAACCAATACAGCTTTCTCTCTCTCTCTCCACTACTCCATAAGTGTTACTGTGAACTTTATTGGTTGAAAAACTTGTTCGTCATAAGATATTCACATTTTTAAAAATCAAGGTCCCTATTAAAACCTACCCTGCATCTGGTTCTCATATGACTAGGTTTACAACTGAAACCAATGTAAGGTTTTAATTAATGAAGGCTTCTACAAATCTTGTATAATCTTTGTAAGTAAGATAGGAATTGTCTTTGTTCCTGAAGCTTTTCATTAAAAACTTAAAGCTGCAAACCCACATTGTTCTTTCTTTTTTGTTGTTAATAAATAATTTAATATCAAATAATTTGATAAATTTTTGGAAAAAAAAAAAAACCTTGTTTTCTTTGGCTATGGTGCCATTTCCAAGAATTCATCATGAAAAATGAAGTCATGAAGATTTTGTTCTAGCTATCTCCAAAGGACTTTGTAGCTTTGTATCTTTGATTCATGCTGTTACTTTCTTAGTATTGAATTTGGTAAGAGGCCACTTCTTCATTCAATCATCATGGCATTTCTATTGGAAACCAGTTGATCACACACTAAGTTGTTGATTCCTGACCCTTTATCTCACTCCACTGTTCAGTATGCCTATCTTGATGCCAGTGTCACATTGATTTGATTATTCTCGCAAATATTATTATTCCCAAATTAATTGATTTGAAGTTGACTCTTTTTTAAGATAAGTTTTCCTAATTCCACAAAAGAGGTTTCAGAAGTCTTTTCAGAATACTTCATTATTTCTGTAAATTGCCTTGGGTAGTATTGATATCATAAACATTCCAACCTATGGAAAGGGAACATGTTTTCTCCTATTGGCATCTTTTAAGTATGCTAGACTTTTTTATACTATTATTAGATAATTTATTTATTTATATTTCAAATGTTATCCCCTTTCCTAATTTTCCCTCTGAAAAGCACCTACCACCTACCCCCTCTACCTGCTCCCCAACACACCCTCTCCAATTCCTGGTCCTGACATTCTCCTATACTGGGGCATAGAGCAGTCACAGGGCCAAGCACCTCTCCTCCCATTGATGATCAACTAGTCCATCCTCTGCTACATATATAGCTAGAGCCACAATTTCCAGTGTGTTTTCTTTTAAGTTCCACAGTGTCTTTTGCCTTACAACTCTGGGGGTACTGGTTAGTTCATATTGGTGTTCCTCTTATGGGGATTCAGACCCCTTCAGCTCCCTGGCTACTTTCTCTGGCTCCTTCCTTGTGGACCTTGTGCTCCTTTCAATGGATGACTGTGAGCATCCATTTCTGTATTTGCCAGACACTGGCAGAGCCTCACAGGAGACAGCTATATCAGGCTCCTGTCAGTAGTCTCTTGTTGGCATCTGCCTAGTGTCTGGGTTTGGTGGTTGTTTATGGGATGGATGCCCATTGGGGCAGTCTCTAGATGCTCATTCCTTTAGGCTCTGCTCTGAACTTTGTCTCAGTAACTCCTTCCATGGGTATTTTGTTCCCCATTCTAAGGAGGAACTATGTATCGATACTATGGTCTATCTTCTTGAGTTTCGTGTGCTTTGCAAATTGTATCTTGGGTATTCTAAGATTTTGGGCTATTATTCACTTATCAGTGAGTGCATATCATGTGCATACTTTTGTGATTGAGTTACCTCACTCAGGATTATAACCTCCATATCCATCCATTTGCCTAAGAATTTCAAAAATTCATTGTTTTTAATAGCTGAGTAGTACTCCATTGTGTAAATGTACCACATTTTCTGTATCCATTTTTCTTTTGAGGGACATCTGGGTTCTTTCCAGTTTTTGGCTATTATAAATAAGGCTACTATAACCATTGTAGAGCAGTGTCATTATTATAAGTTGGAATATTTTCTGGGTATATGCCCTGGAGAAGTATTGCTGGATTTTCCGGTAGTTCTATGTCCAATTTTCTGAGGAACTGCCAAACTTATTTCCAGACTGGCAATCCCACCAGCAATGGTGAAGTGTTTCTCTTTCTCCACATTCTCTCAAGCAGCTGTTTTCACCAGAATTTTTGATCTTATCCATTATGACTAGTGTAAGGTGGAATCTCAGGACTGTTTTGATTTGCATTTCCCTGATTATTAAGGATGTTGAACATTTTGTTAAATGCTTCTCAGCCATTCGGTATTCCTCAGTTGAGAATTGTTTGTTTAGCTCTGTACCCCACATTTAGTAGGGTTATTTGATTTTATGAAATCCAGATTCTTGCATTATTTGTATATATTGGATATTAGTCCCTTATTTGATTTAGGATTGGTAAAGATCCTTTCCCAAACTGTTGGTGGCCTTTTTGTCTTATTGGCAGTATCTTTTGCCTTACAGAAATTTTGCAATTTTTTAAATATATTTTTATTACGTATTTTTCTCAATTACATTTCCAATGCTATCCCAAAAGTCCCCCACACCCTCCCCCCCGCCACTCCCCTACCCACCCATTTCCATTTTTGGCTCTGGAGTTCCCTTCTACTGGGGCATATAAAGTTTGCCTGTCCAATGGGCCTCTCTTTCCAGTGATGGCCGACTAGGCCATCTTTTGATAGGTATGCAGCTAGAGACAAGAGCTCTGGGGTACTGGTTAGTTCATAATGGTGCACCTACAGGGTTGCAGATCTCTTTAGCTCCTTGGATACTTTCTCTAGCTCCTCCATTGGGGGCCCTGTGATCCATCCAATAGTTGACTGTGAGCATCCACTTCTGTGTTTGCTAGGCCCTGGCCTAGTCTCACAAGAGACAGATATATCATGGTTATTTCATCAAACGCTTTCTAATGTATGCAATGGTGTCATCGTTTGGAGGCTAATTATGGGATGGATCCCTGGATATAGCAGTCTCTAGATGGTCCACCCTTTTGTCTCAGATCCAAACTTTGTCTCTGTAACTCCTTCCATAGGTGATTTTTCCAATTCTAAGAAGGGGCAAAGTGTCCACACATTGGTCTTTGTTCTTCTTCAGTTTCATGTGTTTTGCAAATTGTACCTTATATCTCGATATACTAAGTTTCTGGGCTAATATCCACTTATCAGTGAGTACATATCATTTGAGTTCTTTTGTGATTGTGTTACTTCACTCAGGATTATGCCCTCCAGGTCCAACCATTTGCCTAGGATTTTCATAAATTCATTCTTTTTAATAGCTGAGTAGTACTCCATTGTGTAAATGTACCACAGTTTTATGAGGTCCCATCTGTTGATTCTCAATGTTACAGTACAAGCCATTCCTATTCTGTTCAGGAATTGTTCCCCTGTGCCCGTATCTTCGAGGCTTTCCCCACTTTCTACTCTATAAGTTTCAGTGTCTCTGGTTTTATGTGGAGTTCCTTGATCTACTTAGACTTGCACTTTGTACAAGGAGCTAAGATTGGATCAAAATCCTATCCTTCTTCATGATAACCTCCAGTTCAGCCAGCACCATTTGTTGAAAATGATGTCTTTTTTCCACTGGATGGTTTTAGGTCCCTTGTCTAATATCAAGTGACTACAGGTGTGTGGGTTCAATTCTGGGTCTTCAATTCTATGCCATTGATCTACCTGTCTATAGTTTTACCAGTACCATGCAGTTTTTATCATAATTGCTCTGTAGTACAGCTTGAAGTCAGGCATGGTGATTCCACTAGAGGTTCTTTTATTGTTGAGATAAATATAAGTATAGCTTTTGCTATACTCAATTTTTTTTATTCCAGGTG
Source organism: Mus musculus (assembly GCF_000001635.26). NCBI lineage: Eukaryota > Metazoa > Chordata > Mammalia > Rodentia > Muridae > Mus > Mus musculus. The sequence goes on from NC_000070.6 coordinate 112,888,009, forward strand.
AATTTGCAAATTGACCTTTCTAACTCTGTGAAGAATTGAGTTGGAATTTTGATGAACATTGCATTGAATCTGGAGATTGCTGTCAGCAAGATGGCCAATTTTACGATATTAGTCTTGCAAATCCATGAATATGGGACATCTTTCCATTTTCTGAGATCTTCTTTGATTTCTTTCCTCAGAGACATAAAGTTCTTATCATACAGATCTTTCACTTCATTAGTTAGAGTCACACCAAGGAATTTTATAATATTTGTGACTATTGTGAAGGGTTTTGTTTTTCTAATTTCTTTTTCAGCCTGTTTATCCTTTGTGTACAGAAAGGCCACTGGTTTCTTTGAGTTAGTTTTAGCTACTGCACTGAAGCTGTTTATTAGGTTTAGGAGTTATATGGTGGAATTTTTAGAGTCACTTATATATACTATCATGTCATCTGCAAATAGTGATATTTTGACTTCTTCCTTTCCAATTTGTATCTCCTTGATTTATTTTTGTTGTCTAATTGCTCTGTCTAGGACTTCAAGTACTATATTGAATTGGTAGGGAGAAAATGGGCAGCCTTGTCTAGTATCCGAATTTAGTGGGATTGCTTCAAGCTTCTCTCCAATAAGTTTGATGTTGCCTACTGGTTTGTTGTATATTGCTTTTATTATGTTTAGGTATGGGCCTTGAATTCCTGATCTTTCCAAGACTTTTATCATTAATGGGTGTTGGATTTTGTCAAATGCTTTCTCTTTCTCAGCTTCTAGCGAGATGAACATGTGGGTTTTGTCTTTGAGTTTGTTTATATAGTGGATTACATTGATGGATTTCCATATATTAAACAATCCCTGCATTCCTGGAATTAACCCTATTCGCTCATGAGGGATGATCGTTTTGATGTGTTCTTGGATTCATTTTTTTGGGAATTTTACTAAGTATTTTTGCATCAATATTCATAAGGAAAATATTTCTGAAGTTCTCTTCTTCTGTTAGGTCTTTATGTGGTTTTTATATCAGTGCAATTGTGGCTTCATAGAATGAATTGGTTAGAGTACCTTCTGTTTCTATCATGTGAAATATTTTGAGGATGACTGAAATTAGGTCTTCTCTGAAGGTCTGATAGAACTCTGCACTAAACACATCTGGTCCTGTTTTTTTTTTTTTATGTTTGGGAGACCAATAATGACTGCTTCTATTTCATAAGACAATATGGGGCTGTTTAGATCATTAATCTGTTCCTGATTTAATTTTGGCACCAGTTATTTGTCTAGAAAATTGTCCATTTCATCCAGGTTTTCCAGTTTTGTTGAGTATAGCCTTTTGTCTTTTAATGATGCTATGGATTTCCTATGGTTCTGTTGTTATGTCTCCCTTTTCATTTCTGATTTTGTTAATTAGGATACTGTCACATTGCCCTCTAGTTAGTCTGGCTCCTGGTTTGGTTGATTCTTTGTATATTTCTTTTTGTTTCTACTTGTTCGATTTCAGCCCTGAGTTTGATTATTTCCTGTCTTCTACTTCTCTTGGATGAATTTGCTTCATTTTGCTCTACAGTTTTTAGGTGTGCTGTGGTTCTTCTAGTGTGTGCTATCTCTAGTTTCTTTTTTCTGGCATTCATCACTATGAGTTTATTCTTAGGACTGCTTTCATTGTGTCACATAAGTTTGGGTATGTTGTGGCTTCATTTTCATTAAACTCTAAAAAGTTTTTAATTTTTTTCTTTACTTCTTCCTGGAACAAGTTATCATTGAGTAGAGTGTTGTTCAGCTTCCAAATGAATGTTGGCTTTCTATTATTTATGTTGTTATTGAAGATCAGCCTTATTCCATGGTGATCTCATAGGATGCATGGGATAATTTCATTATTTTTGTATCTGTTGAGGCATGTTTTGTGACTGATTATATGGTCAAGTTTGGAGAAGGGACCATGAGGGGCTGAGAATAAGGTATATTCTTTTGTTTTAGGATAAGATATTCTGCAGATATTGGTTATTCATAGCTTCTGTTAGTTTTATTGTATCTCAGTTTAGTTTCTGTTTCTAGGATCTGTCTATTGAAGAGAGTGGGGTGTTAAAGTTCCCTGCTATTATTGTGTGCTTTGAGCTTTACTAAGGGCTCTTTAATGAAGTTGGATGCCCTTGCATTTGGAGAATAGATATTCAGAATTCAGGGTTCATCTTGGTAGATATTACCTTTGATGAGTATGTAGTGCCCCTCCTTGACTTTTTTGATAACTTTGTGTTGGAATTCAATTTTGTTTGATATTAGAATGGCTACTCCAGCTTGTTTCTTAGGACCATTTGCTTGGAAAATAGTTTTCCCGCCTTTTACTCTGAGGAAGTGTCTGTCTTTGTCCCTGAGGTGGGTTTCCTGTATGAAGCAAAATATTGAGTCCTGTTTATCAAACTTAAACATCCAGCCTACTGGAGTGGTTTGTGATTCCTTAAAGATTTTCTCTGAAGTATCAGAAGTTGCCAACAAAATACCATCCATGTAATAAAATTAATTGATTGGGGAATTTATCTACAAGATATATCCTATGGTTATTGCGTAAAGTCTTGTCCTGCACAAATATTGACAAAGAGGTGTGTGGAGAGCTGTGCCGTGAGCAATTGCCATTATAAGATGGAGCTGGCTTCCACCGTGCCTAACTAGTAAACAAGCCTTATGTGCAAGTGCAAGAGTGAATTCACTCCCAGTCACTGCCCATCTCAGGGCATAGTAATGGGGTGATGGGTGAGCAACTAATCAGGTGCTGTCACGCCACATCAGGTGCTGAAACGAACGTCACGCTGAGGGCTATATAAGCAGTGCCATTTTCCGGGTTCGGGGTCTTCCTTATGTTGAAGCAATAAAAGCTTTGCCATAGAAGGATCCAGTTGTCTGAGTGAATTCTTGCCGGCGAGATACTAGCTCGGGCAAGAGAGGTGGTGTATTTAACAATCCCTGAAGAAGAACTTCCCCCTGATATCTGTTTATCGGTGAGTAGCTACAATAAAGCCAAATTTTCTGTGTCTTTCTCAGTATGAAATGTAGTTTTAAAGAAGCAAGTTTTTAAATCAATTATTATCAAGTACTCAGGTAATAAAGAAAGGAAAGTAATCCCATGGCACTAATGCTCATATTTGTTGAACTGTAAAATCCTCAACTCTAACATCTGTTATCATTTTCAGATTTTCCTTTTTCTAAAAAATAACAAATGCAGGGGATGTCCACAGTTTGGCAAACTCCTGAATCTTTTGTCTCTAGTTGCCCCTGTACCAGGTGATCAAGTTCCTAACATATCGATTGATACAGCCTCATGAAGTGACCATTTTAAAACTACAGCTCTTGGCATTTCAATATCAAGTCCTCCTCAAACTTGGAAACTCTCTTCCTGTTATGTCTTGTGATTGAAGAATTGGCAAAAACTGGGGTTGTTTTTCATGTCAACATCTTTCACCAGAGCATCTACAATATCACCCTAAATTTCATCAGTGGCTACCTGTTGAATCACAGTAATATTTACTATGCAATGCACTGTTGTAAAAGATAGCTTTCCCAGAAATGTATGGGCAAGTCATCAACATAAGGCCCCATATTAACATTTTACTTTCTACTCTCACATATTTAAATCCTCATACCTTTGTTTTAATTTAAATCTGTGATAACTTACTACTTCCTATGCATAGAGAATATACCCTCTAACTGGCCATTATGAGATATAAGATTTCTGTGAAATCATAGTTACACAAACACCTCATTTCACCATGACTCTTATTTTAGTACCATTTACTGGCAGTTATAATTTTGGTCTTTGATCTTTAACAACTGAACATTAATACATTTTCTTGAATTTCTAAACATTCTTGCTGTTTCTCCTTGAGTAGATTTGCCCTAGAGCAAGGTATATAGTAGGAACTTGGCAATTCACTTATACCATTACACTGTATCTCTAGTTTTTAAGAGACTAAAGGTTAAATTTCTCTTCTGAAATATTCAATGATGGTACCTTTTTGCACACTGAAACTATGAAGGATCGACTGAATACTTCCCAACAGCAAAGATTTTGTCTCTATGGTGGAAAAAGAAATATATACAATTAGTTATTTTTATATCATTGAATTTGGTAGAATACTGTAAGATGTTTATGTTTTGCCAAGTCTAGAGCAGCACTGCCAGAAGTAGCATGTTTAGACTTGTATAAGTTCATGGAGGTATTTCTGCCTGCTTATTCTTTTTCTGGCTGACAAGAGGCAAATGGCCCGTACTTTTTTACTGTTTAGTCTCCAGATAGGTCCCCAATTCATTTTCTGATGGCAGGAAAAGACAAGGTGTGCCACTCTTGTAACTATACTCATTGTTCCAATAGTAACCCTTCCCTAATCAAATAAACACTCCCTCAAAAACACTCAGAAAAAGAGGCTTTCTCTATGATTTATACCTAGGACTCATATTGCCGAAAGAGTTGAAATGTTCAAAATTGTGTTCCACATGCTAAAATTACCCACAATAAAAGTACCAGATGTTTTATAACCAGAGAAATAGAGTGGCCTGTTCACAATAACTTTGTATAAGATCCTGTTTCCTGCAACTGAATCACTAATCATTTACACACTGGTGATCTGTAGGTATAGGACAACCTAGCAAATTGGCATTTTATATATCAGAACCAAAACAGTTTTACCTCTTTCCATAAGTGTTACCATAAACTTTATTGGTCGGAAAACTTGTTCGTCATAAGATATTCACATTTTAAACACCAAGGTCCCTGTAAAAACCTGCCCTACATCTGGTTCTCATATGACTAGGCTTACAACTGAAACCAATATAAGGTTATAATCAATGAAGGCTTCTACAAAGCTTGTATAATCTTTGTAAATAAGGTAGAAAATTTCTTTGCTCCTGAAGCTTTTCCCTGAAAACTTAAAGCTGCAAAGCCACATTGTTTTTTCAATTTCAGCATGGCAGACTGAATCTGGATAGCAGAGTATTGCCCATGATGTAACAACTGCTCTCTGAGTATCTTGGTTATGCCTTATGGATCACTATTCCTTCCTGATAAATAGAATTTGATATGTTAGTGAAAATGTCCATTGAATGCCAGCTGTCACATTCATATTTGGATGAATCAAGCAAACCCCTTTTCTACTTGGTCCATTATATATCCCATCTTTATTACATAAGTTTTAAAGAACTCAACCTACATAACAATGTAAGTCATTCCTATATTCCAAAGACTTTTCTACCTATCAAAAGTCAAATCGTAGAATGGGTCTTGGCAAAATTATTGATGTTCACAGCCAGAATCTAATTACCATTATATTTGGGATTCTATAAACACTTTATTAAAAACATTGTAAACAGTCTGTAAATACACTTATTCACAAAGAGGAAAATCATAATGTCTGTAGTTAGGCATTGTTTCAGTTAAAATATTAGTTTCCTGTTGTATTCACATTATGCCCTAAAAATTAGAATTCTATTTTTATAGCTGAATTTAACACACTATAAATCTATACCATATACTAATGGACATTTTTCTACTCTGCTCTTCACATACATCAAATAGATTATTCTGCACGGACATTTAAGATTGAGTTAAATCAAACTTTCACATTTAGCCTAGAAGAGTGTTTTGTGATTCTTTAAAGATTTTCTCTGAATTGTCTCCATCAGAAGCTGACAACAAAATACTACCTATCTAATAAAAATAATTGATTGAAGAATTTATCTACAAATTTTGTCCTATGGTTATTGCAAAAAGTCGTGTCTTGCACAAATATTTACATAGAGGAGGACTATTTAAGATCCCCTGTAGACAAACCCCCCCCTCAATATCTGTTTATGGGATGAGTAGTTATAATGGAGCGAAATTTTCTCTGTCCTCAGTACAGAATGTAGTTAAAAAGCAAGTGTTTAAATCAACTATTTTCAAGTGCACAGGTAATAAAAAAGAAAAGAAAAGAATCCCATGGCTCTAATGCTCATATTTGTAGAATTATTAGATTCTCATCTCTAAAATCTGTTATTACTTTCATATTTTCTTTTTCTAAAAAATAACAAAGCAGGAGATGACCATGGTTTGGCAGACTCCTGTATCTTTTGCCTCTAGTTGCACTTGCACCTGATGGTCAAACTTCTAACATATTTTGTCAAATTCCATGGATCTATCTATACATCCTTGTGAAGTAATAATTTTCATGATACACCCATTACCATTTCAATCATGGCTCCTCCTTCAACTTGGAAACTCTTTTCCTGTTATGTCTTGTGATTGAACAACTGGCAAAAACTGGGTTTGCTTTTCATGTGATATATCAACATCTTTCACCAAATCATCCACAATATCACTCTAAATTTCATCAATGGCTATCTCCTGAATCACAGTAATGTTGTCCATGCAACCCACTGTTGTAAAAGATAGCTTTCCCAGAAATTTATGGGCAAGTCATTGACATAAGGCCACACTTTATAATTTTACTTTCTACTCTCACATATTTAATACTTCATATCTTCTATTTTAAATCTGTGATAACTTGCCACTTCCCATGAACTGAGGATAAACCCTTCAACGGGGCCATTCTGAGATTTAAGATTTCTGTGAAATAATAATTACACATACTGCTCTTTCCACCATGGATCTTATCTCAGTACCATTTACTTGCAATTTTAATTTTGGCCTCTGATCTTAAACAACTGAAAATTAACACTTTTTTTTTTGTATTTCCAAATATCCCTGTTGTTTCTCCTAGAGTAGTTTTGCCCTAGAGCAAGATTTATAGTAGGAGGTGGGCAATTCACTAATACCATTACACTGTATCTCTAGTTTTTCAGTGAACAAAGTTAATTTCTCTTTTTATATATTCAATGATGATACCTTTTTGCACACTGGAACTTTGAAGAATCAAGTGAATTCTTTCCAAGAGCAAATCTTTTTTCTCTGTCAGGTAAAGACAAAAATACAGTTAGTTATTTTGATATCATTGAATTTGATAGGATAGAGTAAGATGGTTATCTTTTCCCAATTCTAGAGCAGTACTTCCTGAAGTAGCATGCATTAAACTTGTTTAATTTCACTGAAGTATTTCTGTATGACAAGAAGCAAATGGCCTTTACTTTTCACTGTCTGGATGTCAGCTAGGTCCCCATTTCATTTTCTGATGGTAGGAAAAGTTCTGGTGTACTTCTGTTGGATCTACACTCATTGTTCCAAGAGTAACCCTTCCCTCATCAAATGAACACTCCTCCATGATCACTCTGACAAAGAGACTTTCATTTTGATTTAGATCCTAGGAAAATGTATTGCCCTTAGACTTGACTTGTTCACGATTGGTTTCCAAATGACACAATTTCTCATAATGAAAATGCCAGATATGTTAAGTCCAGATGCTTAGAGAAGCTTCTTCTCCATATCTTCATATATGATACTGTTTCCTACAACTGAATCACTAAGCATTTACACATTGGTTATATCTAGGTGTAATATGACCTAGCAAAGTAGCATGTTACATATCAGAGCCAATATCAATTTTTCCCCTCTCCAATTTGTATAGGTTGTGCCTAGGCCTTTAATGGTCTAAGAACATGTTTGTCATAAAATATTCACATTTTTCAAACACCAAGGTGCCTTTGAAAACCTGCTCTGAATCTGGTATTCATATTTTTAGATTTATCATAGAAACCAATATAAGATTGTAACCAATGAAAGCTTCTTCAGACCTTGTATAATCATTGTAAAAAAGGTAGGAATTTTCTTTGCTCCAGAAGCTTTTCCCTGAGAACTTAAAGCCACAAAGCAACATTGGACTTTCCTTTTCAGCATGGACAAATTGTTTCTGAACTTGCATATCAGAGTATTGCCCTTGCCCTGCTCTCTGTATGTCTTGGTTCTACTTGTTATGCTTTATGGATCAATATTCTTGCCTGATACATCAAATTTGATATTTTAGTGAAAAAGTCACTAGCATGCCAGCTCTCACATTCATCTTTGTATGAACTTGGTGTACCCCTTTGTCTACTTTATCTTCTATATATCCCATCTTTATTGCATTAAGGTTTTTTTGTTGTTGTTTTTGTTTGTTTGTTTTTGTTTAGTTGGGTTTTTTGTTCTTTTTCTTTGTTTTTGTTTTTGTTTTTGTTTTTTCAGACAGGGTTTCACTGTATAGCCCTGACTGTCCTGAAACTCACTTTGTAGACCAGGCTGGCCTCGAACTCAGAAATCTGCCTGTCTCTGCCTCCTGAGTGATGGGATTAAAGGCGTGTGCCACCACACCCAGCATGCATTAAGTTTTTATGAACTCAGCCTAAATAACAGTGTAAGTCCTTCAGATCTGTCAAAACCATTTCTACCTCTTAAAGATCACATACTACCATGGGGCTCTGCAAAATTAATGAAGTTCAAAGCCAGAATATAATAACCTTCATATTTGATCTTCTATTAACTACTTATTAACAACATGGTAACATGTCTATATAAACGCTCTAGTCCACAAAATGTAAAATCATGATATCTGTAGTTCAGAGTTGTATTAGGTAAAATATTCATTTCCTGGTACATTCACATTATGTCCTAAACAGAAGAATTCTGTTATTTATAACTGAATGAAACAACACCATGCATTCATACCATGTGCTCATGTACAGCATTCTACCCCTCTGTTCACAAACATCAAATATAGTCTTTTGCATGGCCACTTTAGTTGAGTCATATCAAACTTTCACATCCAGCACACTGGAGTGGTTTGTGAATCTTTAAAATTTTTCTCTGAAGAATCTCGGTCAGAAGCTGCCACCAAAATCGCATCATGGGCCCTTGGTCTTGCGAAGATCATATGCCCCAGTACAGGGGAATTCCAGGGCCAGGAAGCGGGAGTTGGTCGATTGGAGAGCAGGGTGGGGGGAGGGTATATGCGGCCTTGGGGATAGCATTTGAAATGTCAATGAAGAAAATATCTAATAAAAAATTAGAATTACTAGAAAAAAAATTGATTAGAGAATTTATCTACAAATTATATCTGGTCGTTATAACACAACACATTTTCTTGCACAAATAATGACATAGATTTTGACTATTTAACATTCCCTGTAGAAGACATTTTCTCTGATAACTAGTTTATGGTGTAAGTAGGTACAATAGAGCAAAATTTCTTCATTCTTCTTAGTACAAAGTGCAATAAAAAGCAGATTTTTACATCATTTACTCTCATGTCCATAGGTAATACAGAATGTAAAGGAATTCCTTGGCTGTAATGCTCACATTTGTTGAATTATTCTATCCTATGATAAGATATGTTACCATTTTCAATTTTTCATTTTTTGTTAGAATGCAGGGTATGGCCATGGTTTGTCAGACTCCCCTGTATGTTTTGCCTCTAGCTGTACTTTTTCCAGATATTCAAGCTCCTATCATATTTATTGTGGCATGTGCCATTGCTCTATCCATAAAGCCTTGTGAGGTAATAATTTTCAGAGGCAAGCTCTTGGCATTTCATTCATGGCTCCTTAGTTAAATTGGAAACTCTATTGCTGTTATGTCTTGTGTTTGAAAATTGTCAAAGCCAGAAGTTGGTTTTCATGAGATAAATCAATATCTTCCCCTAGTGTATCCAGAAGCAATTTCATCAGTGTCTATTTCTTGAATTACAATAATATTAACCATGTGTCCTATTGTTGAAAAAGATCCATTTCTCATAAATTTATAGACATGTAATTCACATAAGGACCCAACTTTCCCATTTAAACTTATACTCTCACACATTTAATTCCTCATACATTTTATTAATCTTTGATAACTTACTACTTCCTATGAACTGTGTGTAAACCTTTTAAAGGGGTTATCCTAACTTCTAAGTTTTCTGTGAAATCACAGTTACATAAGATCCTATTTTTACCATTCCTCCTATTCCAATGCCATTTACTTGCAATGCAATTTTGGCTTCGAATCATTAACATCTGATAATTAACAAATTTTGTTGTACTTTCAAACACTCCTGTTGTTTCTCCTAGAGTAGCATTGTGCTATAACAAGGGATATAGTAGCAGGTGAGTAGTTTCAGTAGACCATGTAACTGTATCTCTGTTTGTTCAGAGACTAAAGGTTTAAATTATTTTTTGTTATCTTCAAAGATGATACCTTGATGCACACTGGGATTTTCAAGAATGAACTGAATTCTTTTCAACAACCAACATTTTGTTTCTAGGGAAAAAGACAAATAAATTCAATTAGTTATTTTTATATCATTGAGTTTTGGTAGGATGAATTATGATATTTATCTTTTGCCATGTCTATAGCAGGACTGCAGTAGCATGGTGTAGATTTGTATAACTTTATTGAGGTGTTTCTGCCTGCTTATAATTTTCTGCCTGACAAGAGGCAAATGGTCTGTACTTTTCGCTGCCTGGCCTCCAGCTAGGTCCCCATTTCATTTTCTGATGGCAGAAGTAGTCCTGGTGTACCACTTTTGTTTCTATACTCATTGATCCCACAGTAAACCTTCCTTAGTCAAATGAACAGACCTTCAGGATCACTCTGAAAAAAGAGGGTTTCTTCTGATTTATACCTAAGACAATCATTGCCCCTAGAGTAAAATTTTACACAATTGTGTTCTAATGTCGATATTTGCCATAATCAATCAACAGATATTTTAACAACAGAGACTTAGAGCGGCTTGTTCACAATATCTTTATATATGACCCTGTTTCTTGTGGCTGAATAACTAGGCATTTATACATTGGTGATCTCTAGATTTAGTATGACCTAGCAAATTAGTATGCTGCACATCAGAATAAATATCAGTTTCCTCCCTCTCCATGACTCCATATTTGACACCTATGACTTTAGTGGTCTAAGAACTTCTTTTTCATAATATATTCACATTTTTCCAACACCAACATCTCTATACTAACCTGCCTTATTTCTGGTTTTATATGATTAGGTTTGCCACTGAAACCAATATAAGATTATAATCAGTGAAGGCATCTAAAGAGTTTGAACCAAAGAGTGTATTTTTTATTGCTCATACGATTATGGGTAATATTTTTCTGAATTGAGCCTGGGTGATTAAATTTAGATAGCTATAATGTTGAATAGTTCTATGCATCTTCATTTTTGACACATACATTTCACCTTTCAGCTTCCTCATAAAATTGGATTGCAATCACAAGTGTCAAAGTGGTTTCAACTTGATAAATACAAAGTCACTATAATTTCTTTGAAATGGTTTTGTTAGAAACTCCACTGAAGAAGCAGAGAATATTGCAAGAAGAAAAAAATGGTTAAATACATTGAGACATATCCACTCCCAGTTGCTTAGATGATGGCCATACTGCATATTGCAAGGGCACTTGTCAGAAAGAACTACGGCAAGAATGTACATGAGTCTGAGGATTTTATTTTATTGGCATACATGTATCACATAAACAGATAATTTTCTTTAAGATATTTTCATGCAAACATATAAAAATAATTTGATATTCATTCTGCACTTCCCCACTTCTTTTTTTCCTGTCGTTGGCTTCGGTATAACTCCTAGACCATCTTGTTACTCCATTAGTATCACACATATATTACAATTTACTCATATACATGTAAACTTTCCAATTTACAAAGTTGAAAATCATGATATCTGTATGTCTGCATTTCAGTTATAATATGAATTTACTTTTATTTTTTTCTCATGCCACAAAATATCAATTATACTATTTATAGCTGTATTAAACACCACCATGCATGCATACCATAGTCACATGTAGACTTCTACACTTTTCATTTGAAATTTTAATTGTGGTTGTGGATCATGAACAGCTGAAAATTAACATTTTCTATATTTCCAAACACTTCAGCTCTTTCTCCTGTACAGAAATGCCCTAAAGCTAGGGATACAGTAGCAGCTAGGCACTCCTACTAACAGCATTAAATTTTATATCAATATATTCACAGATCATGGGTTTAATTTCTCTTTTGAAATTAATTGATCATACCTGGATTCACACTTGAACTTTGAAGAATCTGCTGAATTCTGTCCAAGAGCAACTTTTCTCTTCCTGTAGGCAAAGGAGCATAAATTAGATTAGTAATTTTATATCACTGAGTTTTTGTGGGATAGATTAATTGTTTATCTCTTATCATCTAGATGAGCACTGCCCACAGAAGCATGCATTAGACTTGCATTGCTTCAGTGAAATAATTCAGCCTGCTTATTTTTTTTTGGCTGACAAGAAGCAAATGGCCTGTAGTTTTTGCTGTGTTGCCTTCAGCTAAGTCCCCTTTTCATTTTATGATGGCACGTAAAGCCTTTGATGATCTCTCTTGGACCTACATCCATTGTTCCAATGATAACATTTACCTCATAAAATGAACACACATGGAAGAGTAGGCTTTTTTTTTTATGCCTAGGATAAACATTGTCCTTAGAGATGCCTTGTTTGCAATTGATTTGCAAATGAGCAAATTTCCCACAATAAAAACATCAGGCACTTTGAGACCAGAGACCTATTGTACCTTATTCACAACATCTGTTCATTTGAGCATGCTTCCTGCCAGTGGACAACTAGGCATTTAGACATCAGTGATCTTAATTATAATATGTCCTAGTATATTATCATGACATATTTTAGAACCGATATTAGTTGTATCCCTCTCCAATCATTCTTAAGTGGTGCCTGGGACTTTAATGATCTAATGACTTGTTGTTCATAAGATATTCACAATTTCAAACAAGTTGTTTATAAAAAAAAAAACCTTTCTTGCATCTGGTTCTCATATGATTTTGTTCACCATTGAGATCATTACTATTTTGAAATCAGGGAAGGAGTCTCCAAAGTTTGTACAATACTTGTAAATGATGTAGAACTATTTCTAGCATTTGAAATTTTACCCTAAGTTCTTAAGCTGAAAAACTACATTGCTCTTTCCTTTTTAACATGATGAAATTGAGTTTGACTTTTGATGCCAGAGCTCTGCCTTTCACCTTGAAACTTCTGAGTATTTTCAATCCACTTGCTTTGGTTCATGGTTCAATATTCCCAGATTCATCCATTTGTATGTTAACCATTACAATTGTAAACTTTCCTCTTGTACTGATGTTGCCAACCATTTACAGACTATCTTTGTTTTGATGAACAGGAATTAATAATTTATTTCAATTAAGTCAAGTCCGTTACTTATAAAACCATGGCTTATTTGTAAATACCTTAGATGTAGTCTTTCTATACAGTGCCATCTTAAGTGTTCCAAATCATCAGCAGGCATATACAACTACTATCAAAGTTGATGGTGGTCATGGAGCCGCAGGATAACCATCCTCTAACACTGTTAGCATGATTGGTGTGAGTTTAAATATTTTTTTTTATTTTCATCAGTCTGTTTCATCATATTTTACCTTCCTTTTCAATATTTCTCTGAGCCACCAGCCTCCAGCACAGTTCCTTTACCTATTTTTCTCCTGTAAGCTACCTCGCATAGAGCCTGATCATTTGTGATGTCTCTTTTCTTGTGCTCCTCCCTTCCTAAGTGATTCCAAAACCTGGGACAATACCTTCACACCCACAAGTAATTATGCCATCCATTCAGAAAAGAGGGAATAGAGTGACCCAATTTGTTTTCAGATCTCAGCCTGCTTTGCTTCTCAGATCCCTCTATATACACCTGCAGTTTTTCAAACTGCTCAGCAATTATTCTAAACTATGTTTGAAAACAGAATATATGAGGAGGAAGAGATAACCAGAAAATTTCCCTCTCAGAGAAATGCAGAAAGTATCCAGCCATAGCAGACACAATATGTGCTTTCTGTCATATTGTAAAAAATATATTCCTATCTTTCCTTTTTAAATTTATTTTTATTTTTATTAGATATTTTCTTTATTTACATTTCAAATGTTATCCCCTTCCTTCCTCTGAAAATCCCCTATCCCATTCCCAATTCCCCTGCTCACCAACCCACCAACTCCCAATTCCCTGTCCTGGCATTCCCCTACATTGGGGCATTGAGTCTTCACAGGACCAAGGGCCTCTTCTTCCATTGATGCCTTGCAAGGTCATCCACTGCTACATATGTGGCTGAATCCATGGGTCCCTCCATGTGTACTCTTTTGTTGGTAGTTTAGTCCCTGTGAGCTTTGGGGGGTACTGGTTGGTTGATATTGTTGTTTTTCCTATGGGGCTGCAAACCCCTTCAGCTCTTTGGGTCCTTTCTCTAGCTTCTCCATTGGGGACCCTGTGCTCTGTCCAATAGTTGGTTGAGATCATCCACCTCTGTATTTATAAGGCACTGGCAGAGCCTCTCATTAGACAGCTATATCAGGTTCCTGTCAGCAAGCACTTGTTGGCACCCACAGTAGTGTATGGTTTTGGTAACTGTATTTCTATCTTTCACTGTGATTTTTCCAATGGTATTTGACCTCAAATGTCAAGTTCTGTATAGTCTCATATTTTTGTGTATTAGTTAATTTGTGGGATCTTCTTTCTCCAAATTCTCTCACTTTCAATATTTTAATTGTAGCTGATCTTTTTTCTTTTGTGCATTATTCTTTCTTTCAACTTCCTCCATCTCTCTTCAAGCCATTCATCCCCCTAATACCAGATAAACTAAAAAAGTAAAAAATGGTGAGAACAAAGAAAGAGAAATTCAAATCTAATTTCTTTTTCTTGTTGTTATTGTTGTTGTTTCTTCTTTAAACATGAATACTAACAAACTGCATCCAAACCTTGAACAACCAAAACAGAGAACTAAAATCGATACTATGTGCACTAGAAATTATTATGCCCTCTTAATATTCTCCATAACTGTAATTGTCACACATTTGCAGCTGACAAAATTACTCCAGCTAGAGCACAAAATAAATTATAGTCATCTGCTCTGGATAACGTGAAGAATCTCAATATCCCCACACCAGGAATTAACGCAAAATCATATATTTCTCATATTTCTATATTTCATGAAGATAACATAATTCCAAAATACTAACTACATTGGATTCAGCTTATGGACAAGTTCCAGGAAAGATCTTTTTACCAAATATTTTTCATTGATTTTAAAAAAGAATAATGGGAATGAGAGTCATGAGATTTCTAAGTCATGTGTGATTCCTGATCATTTTAATTTATTAAATGTTATGAAGTCTTACATCATTCATTACAAAGTAACTTTTTCCTATAGTAAAGAAATAAATAGCACTTCAGTACTTCATTCATCTCTCATATCAATTTCGTAATATTTCATGGCAATTTCCAAACTTCGGAGATGGTTGATATCTATCATTTTATGGCTATTTATTAAATCCCTATGTTAAAACAAAGTTCACTTATTTTCAAAAGCTTAGTCAGTTGCAATTATATTCTTCAAAGTGACTGCCAAAAACAGGTTGCCCTACAGTTCCCAGTAGGAGAAATACTTATGGGTAAAAACACAATTGTTTTAAAACCAGTCTGATAGCAACTCCACAGCTATTTGGCAAAACAACGGTAGTCTACATTGAAAGATCTGGAAGTATGGAAGCCATAACACTGGGAAGTACCTTCCAGGTATATCTTATTCTGGATTCTGATTTTCATATAATGTAAGCTATGAGTACTGTATCTTTACTTTTGAGACCTTATAATCTAGTTTTGGCATATCTAATAACAGCAGATATAGCCTAGGTGTTTTATGTGGATTTAGGTCTTCATTGGCCTTAGGTGTTCTCTTCAGTGTATTCAGTTTTTCCATGTTATTCAACATTTGTTCTAATTTCTTTTTGGCTCCAACCTATGACTTTTTGTTTATTTTTAGTTCGATATGGTAGCTTGAAAAATTAAACAAAAAAGAAAGAAACAGTCAAACAAAACACCCAACTTTTGTTTTAATAGTTGCTTTTTCAAATATAAAAGCCTTATGAGTTAGCCTTATGTCATAAGCCATCTACAACAGCCATGGTAAGCAAGTTTGTCTTCGGGATGTGGCCCTCCATGTTTTATTACTGTGAAGGGTGTGCTCTAAGATGCAGTATTCCTTGAGACTTCATCCCAGGATTTCTACTTGCTGCAGATATTATACCTTTCTTGCCTTGATTACATACCCTGATGATTCCCGGGCATCAGGCTTCTCTATTGGGCAAATTTCCTGCAGAGTCAGTTTGAAGATGTACTTTGATGCAGCAATGCTGTATACACAAATTTGATTCCATATTTCCAGATAATGATTTTACAGAACTCCCACATTGATATAAGTAACTTTCAAGCCTCCCATAGAAAAAAGAAAAAAACAACAACAACAAAACAAAACAAAACAAAAAGACAAACAAAACAAAAAACAAAAAACAAAAAACAAAAAACAAAAAATCCTCCACATAGAGGTCTGTCAAACTCAGCCTTTCTCAAGCTAATTGCAAAAAGAAAAAAGACAGGTACGGAACAAATTAGGATCATTGGTAACATCCAATCTAGATTCCAAATGAGGCCACTATCTTGTCACTAAAGGTCCTAAACAATGAATGGGCAATTTAATGTAGGCACAGGGATAGACAATGAATCATGGACAAGTTTATCTATACAGGGCTTCACACTAATGACACAAGGCAGATGATTTGTGTCTTGACAAAAGCATGCTAACTTATGACATAAAAGTATTGTTTTAATCTTATAATGAACCTATGGGGATATAAAAAAGTTAATGTTTAGTTAGGTAGTAGTATTAGTGGAAACATATAAACAATTCTGCTGTAACTCTTTCAGACTTATAGCCATACGACGTGAACTATTACTTTAAACATACTATGAGGTCACATAATATACAAACAATTTTAAAACTATGTGATCAGTTATCATAATTATATACAAAAATAAGGAGCAACAACAAATTTTTATGTAGCCTCATCTGCATTATCCACACATAGTATTCAAGACACCGTGTGCACCTTTTTTTCTTTTCTATTTTCTATATTTCTTTGTTTCTTGTTTCTTTATCTTCCTTCCCTAATTTATTCCTTCCTTCCTTACTTTCTTTTCTTTTCTTTCATCCTTCTATTTCTATTTCATTGGCTTTTGAATCGTTAATGAAATCTGAGCATCTATCCTGTGCAGTGATGTTCCCCTAGTCAAAGGGAAAAAATGCCAAGTTTCTTTTCCACTGCTGCTATGAATAGAAGGTAATTGTTAGAAGAAAGAAACTTGAGGTCCCTGAATAACAAGTGAAAGTTAAATTACCAGAAGTCTTACGCTTTGAACCCATTCACCATTGCCATAATGCTTCTTTGCCTGTCTCAGTTTACTCTGCCATGTCAAACATTGTCTTTCACTGCCTTACACAGTGAAATATCTTTTACATTGGGTGGACAGGATCTTGGAAGGCTCACTACTGTTTACTTCAAGAAAAGTCAATTGGTTATGGAGGACTAAAAGCACTAATTGAGAAACATGAGTGAGGATGTGCACTGAATGTAAATATATCAAGCTTTGCATCAATTATTTAATCATAAAAATCAGTGTTGGTTTTTCTAATTAAGTGCATAAACATGAGAGGTGACACATCTATCCATCTACAATCCAATCAATATTCTCTAAGTTTTCTTCTCAAAAATTTTGGTGATGTTATTTCAGAGATTCTGATAATATTGCTATCATGCCTGCCCCCAGTCTGTGCCATAGTGTGCAATTCAAACACAAAGGCCTGAAAAGGAACAGTGTGGTTTTAGCCTGCTGAGCTTACTGCACTGGTCCTAACATTTCATGAGTTTCACCATAGCTTCTTTTCTTTATCAGATATTTATGGTTATTGAATGTTGATAAATGAAAATCTCCATGTGTGGTGTCACTATTTACCTGAAAGAAACATATACCACATATGTTGGGAGGGAATTACTGACCTTCATCATGAAAAGCCCAGTAATTTCCCTATGCAGTTTTATCAACTATGGTTTCCATAAACTCTTTTTCAGTCTTTAAAACTTCCTTTAATCTCTCTGGTATATAGTATTTAACATTTGTGCAAAAATGTCCCTAGTGATCCAGCTGTCACATTTTTATATGTGTGAACCTAGGAGACTCTTTCTCTACATTGTCCTCTATACATCCCATCCTGACTGCATTAGGTTTTGAATAACTCAACCTAAACATCAATTCAAGCTGTTCAAATCTGTCAAAGCCTATTTTCCTCTTACAGTGAACATTCCACCACGGGGCATAGCAAAAACTAATAAAGTTGCAAGCAAGAGTCAAATTACTTTAATATTTGAGATTCTGTAAACTACGTATAACCAGCATTGTAACCTGGGCACCAAATGCCTCCTCTATAACAAAATTAGTTGGTGATTGGAATTGTCTTCCAATCCTTGATATTTATTGGACTTGTGGCTAGAGATAGTCAAGAGTTCTGGTGTCTCCTATGAGTCAGTCCATCCAGACTGATATCCTGGTACTGTCTCAGGTCATGTAGAATGCATTGTCATATTAGTCATATTAATGTTTCTCCAATTCTGTGGTATTGACATTGTCACATGTGTTCCCATGTCTCATAGCAAGACAGGTTCTGAGAATCTCACTTTAATTTTAAAGTTGTCCCAATTTTCAACATTTTAGAAAGAGACTATTTCCTAAATATCATATGTACTTTGCCTTTCCACCCATGATATTGAAAATCATGCTTGATGTGAATATTCTATCGTATTTGCAATGTATTCTTATTCCTTTGAATTTGAATATTTTTGACAGTGGGTTCTAAATTTCTATTTCAAAGGAGGCCTCTTTAGCAAATTTCTCTCCTGTTCCTTTCTTCAAAATATGTGAAACTGCAAATTGACATCTTCCTAAAAAGCCCACCTCGCCTTTTTTTCCCCCACTCTGGGAGTAGTACTGCTCATAGCACAATCCTAGTCTGCTTTCTTTTATCTTTTTCCTTTTTAAATTAATTCATAAATCCTGTCTTGGTGGACTTGTAATCCATAATTCCCTCTTGGTGGGAATGCAAACAAGCCTCCTTTAAAGTCATGTGACTGAATACAGCGTTTTTTCTAATTTCTTTGTTATGATATATTGTAAATATTGCAATAGATAGTGATCCGTGTATTTAAATGCATCTCCATACTTAGTGAAAAGGTCAACATTCAACAGTAATGCATTGTACATAATGCCATGTGAGGAAAAATGTCCACACTCATAACATACTTCTATAAGGATGTCCTACTATGAGATAACTCACCCTTCCTTGCATGATTTATAAATCATTACAGAGGGCATGTAACTGACAGTACTGAAAAAAGGTTCTTCTTTTCAAATCACATGGGGAAATGTATAGATATTGAGTTTGGTCTGAACAGATGCCTTTTCTTCAGATTGATCAGCCTAGCATTGCCTCTTGTTAAAAGTAGGTAATGATTCCTCTTCCAATAGTTCCCAGTAAGCAAAAGAAAATTTAGTCACCTCACAAGGGCACCCACGAGAGACCAATAACTCCATGTAATTCAACCTTGATGCACACAAGTGTTTATTTGGTATTGTTCACATTATTATGGGTTTGAGGTTACTTACTTGAGCCCCGATGCTGATGCCTAAAAATAAGATAGCTATATTGCTGAATATTTATCTGCACCATGTGTATTAACACAAGCAATTTCTTCTCACAGCTCTCTCATAAACTTGAAAGTGAATCACATTTGTTAAAGTGGTTTCAACTTGACTAATCTAAAGGCAACATTAGCTTGTTAAAACAGCATTGTCAGAAGCTCCATCAGAAAAGCAGAGAATATAGGCATAAAAAAATTGTAATAGCTTACAGAAACATACATTCCCAACTGCTTAGATGATGGCCATACTGCATCAATTCTGTATCCATTCATTTATATCAAGAGTAAGTTGATAGTCTCTTCTGATATAAATCTAAATAAGCAATATACATGGATTTGAGGTGTTTTTTTTAATGGCATAAATATATCACATACAACCATATATTTCTCTAAAATATTGTCAGGGAGACATAATACAACTTGATATCCTTGAAGCCTCACAATCATTGTTCCCTCTGTACTTTGTACTCACTCTACCTCTCAGTCCGTCTTGTTTTCACATTAATATCAAACATATACAACTATTTACTCATATCTATATAAACACTCAAATACCCAAAGTGAAAATGGTATCTATAGTTCTGCATTGTATCAGTTATACTATTAATTTTCTGTTGCATTCACTTTATGCCATACAATTAAAATTCTATTATTTATAGCTGAATTAAACACCAACATGCATGCATACCATATTCACAAGTACACTTTTCTACTTATCTGCTCACAAACATCAAATAATCTCCCAAGCATAGTCACTTTTAATTGAGGAATATCAATCTTTCACAACTAACATAGTGGAATGGAGTGGTTTTTATTTCCGTCAATATTTTCTGTGTTATCTCTGTCAGAAGCATCAAATAGTATGACTTCCATGTAATGAAAAGTAATGGGGCCAAGACTAGTCTGCACAGGTGAGAGTGTGGACTAAAGAAACTAACAGCTTCTGGGACAGGTGGGAGCAACAGAGCTTCTGAGGCAGACCGTGTTTAGCGCTCCAGAAATCCAGGCACCTTCCCTGCCAGAGGAGAGGCATCCGTCTGAACCAGGTAGCCATTGCCTGAACATCTGCCAGAGACATCTTGGTTCCCAGATCCTGCCAAGACTAGTCTGCACAGATGAGAGTATGAACTACAGAAGCTAACAGCTTCTGGGTCAGGCAGGACCCTCAGAGCTTCTAAGGCAGGCCCCATTTCTGGCTCCAGACATCTGGGCACCTTCCCTACTAGAGGAGAGGTGTCCCTCGGCCTAGGAGGCCATTGCCAGAACATCAGCTGGAGACATCTTGGTTCCCGGATCCTGCCAAGACTAGTCTGGACAGGTGAGAGTATGGACTACAGAAGCTAACAGCTTCTGGGACAGGCCCTGTTTCAGGCCTTCCTCTTCTGCCAGGAGGCAAATCTGAACAACTTGTGCACCTTCTCTGCAAGAGGAGAGCTTGCCTGCAGAGAGTGCTCTAACCACTGAAACTCAGGAGAGAGCTAGTCTCCCAGGTCTGCTGGAAGAGGCTAACAGAATTATGAAAGGAACAAGCTCTAACCAGAGACGACTATAACAACTGATTCCAGAGATTATCAGATAGCAAAAGGCAGACATAGGAATCTTACTAACAGAAACCAAGACCACTCACTATCATCAGAACCCAGCACTCACACCTCAGCCAGTCCTGGGTACCCCAACACACCAGAAAAGCTAGACCCGGATTTAAAGGCATATCTCATGATGATTGTAGAGGACATCAAGGACTTTAATAACTCACTTAAAGAAATACAGGAGAACACTGCTAAAGAGTTACAAGTCCTTAAAGAAAAAGAGGAAGACACATCCAAACAGATGATGGAAATGAACAAAACCATACTAGACCTAAAAAGGGAAGTGGACACAATAAAGAAAAAACAAAGTGAGGCAACGCTGGAGATAGAAACCCTAGGAAAGAAATCTGGAACCATAGATGCAAGCATCAGCAACAAAATATAAGAGATGGAAGAGAGAATCTCAGGTGGAGAAGATTCCATAGAGAACATCGGCACAACAATCAAAGACAATGCAAAATGCAAAAAGATCCAGAAACTAAACAGGGAAACAGTGAAACTAACAGAAGTTATGAAACAAATGGATCTAACAGATATCTACAGAACATTTTATCCTAAAACAAAAGGATATACCTTCTTCTCAGCACCACATGGTACATTCTCAAAAATTGACCATATACTTGGTCACAAAACAGGCCTCAACAGATACAAAAATATTGAAATTTTCCCATGCATCCTATCAGATCACCATGGACTAAAGCTGATCTTCAATAACATCGTAAATTATAGAAAGCCAACATTCATGTGGAAACTGAACAAAACTCTTCTCAATGATACCTTGGTCAAGGAAGGAATAAAGAAAAAATTAAAGACTTTTTAGAGTTCAATGAAAATGAAGCCACAAAACACCCAGACTTATGGGAAACAATGAAAACATTTCTAAGAGGAAAACTCATAGCTATGAGTGCCTCCAAAAAGAAACTAGAGAGAGCACACACTAGCAGCTTGACAGCACACCTAAAAGCTTTAGAACAAAAGGAAGGAAATTCACCCCAGAGGAGTAGAAGGCAGGAAATAATCAAACTCAGGGGCGGTATTAACCAAGTGGAAACAAGAAGAACTATGCAAAGAATCAACCAAACAAGGAGCTGGTTTTTTTGAGAAAAATAAACAGGATAGATTGACACTTAGCCAGACTCACTAAAGGGTACAGGGACAGCATCCTAATTAACAAAATCAGAAATGAAAAGAGAGACATAACAATAGATCCTGAAGAAATCCAAAACACCATCAGATCCTTCTACAAAAGGCTATACTCAACAAAACTGGAGAACCTGGATGAAATGGAAAAATGTCTAGACAGATACCAGGTACCAAAGTTAAATCAGGATCATGTTAATGATCTAAACAGTCCTATATCCCCTAAAGTAATAGAGGCAGTCATTAATAGTCTCCCAACCAAAAAAATCCCAGGACCAGATGGGTTTAGTACAGAGTTCTATCAGACTTTCAAAGAAGATCTAATTCCAGTTCTTCACAACCTATTCCATAAAATAGAAGCAGAACGTACTCTACCCAACTCATTCTTTGAAGCCACAATTACTCTGATACCTAAACCACAGAAAGACCCAACAAAGATAGAGAAATTCAGACCAATTTTCCTCATGAATATCAATGCAAAAATCCTCAATAAAGTTCCTACTACCCGAATCCAAGAACACATCAAAAACAATCATCGATCCTGACAAAGTAGGTTTCATTCCAGGGATGCAGGGATAGTGTAATATACAAAAATCCATCTACATAATCCATTATATAATCAAATCAAAAACTAAAACCACATGATCATCTCATTAGATGCGGAGAAAGCATTTGACAAAATCCAACACCCATTCATGATAAAAGTCTTGGAAAGATCAGGAATTCAAAGTCCATACCTAAACATGGTAAAAGCAATCTACAGCAAACCAGTAGCCAACATCAAAGTAAATGGTGAGACTGGAAGCAATCCCACTAAAATCAGGGACTAGAAAAGGCTGCCCACTTTCTACCTACCTATTCAACATTGTACTTGAAGTCCTAGCCAAAGCAATTCAACAACAAAAGGAGATCAAGGGCATAGAAATTGGAAAAGAAGTCAAAATATCACTTTTTGCAGATGATATGATAGTACATATAAGTGACCCTAAATAGTTCACCACAAAACTCCTAAACCTGATAAACAGGTTCAATGAAGTATCTGGATACAATATTAACTCAGATAAGTCAATGGCCTTTCTCTACACAAAGGATAAACAGACTGAGAAAGAAATTAGGGAAACAACACCCTTCTCAATAGTCACAAATAATATAAAATACCTTTGAGTGACTCTATCTAAGGAAGTGAAAGATCGGTATGATAAGAACTTCAAGTTTCTAAAGAACGAAATTAATGAAGATCTAAGAAGATGGAAAGATCTCCCATGCTCATGGATTGGCAGGCTCAGTATAGTAAAAATGGATACATTGCCAAAAGCAATCTACTGATTCAATGAAATCCCCATCAAGATTCCAATTCAATTTTTCAACGAATTGGAAAGGGCACTCTCCAAATTCATCTGGAATAACAAAAAACCTAGGACAGCAAAAACTCTTCTGAATTAAAAAAAAAAGAACCTGTGGTGAAATCACCATGCCTGACCTAAAGCTGTACTACAGAGCAATTGTGATTAAAAAAAAAAACTGCATGGTACTTGTATAGTGACAGACAAGTAAACCAATGGAATAGAATTGAAGCCCCAGTAATGAGCCCACACACCTGTGGTCACTTGCTCTTTGACAAGGTAGCTAAAACCATCCAGTGGAAAAAAGACAGCATTTTCAACAAATGGTGCTGGCACAACTGCTGGTTATCATGTAGAAGAATGCAAATTGATCCATTCCTATCTCCCTGTACTAAGGTCAAATCTAAGTGGATTAAGGAACTCCACATAAAACCAGAGATACTGAAAATTATAGAGGAGAAAGAGGGGAAAATCATTGAAGATATGGGCACAGGGAAAAAGTTCCTGAATAGAACAGCAATGGCTTGTGCTGTAAGATCGAGAATCAACAAATCAGACCTCATAAAATTGCAAAGCTTCTGCAAGGCAAAAGACACCCTCAATAAGACAAAAAGGCCACCAACAGGTTGGAAAAAGATCTTTACCTATCCTAAATCAGATAGGGGACTAATATCCAACATATATAAAGAATTCAATAAGGTGGACTCCAGAAAATCAAATAACCCCATTAAAAAATGGGGCTCAGAGCTAAGCAAAGAATTCTCACCCGAGGAATACTGAATGGCTGAGAAGCACCTGAAAAAAATGTTCAGCATCCTTAATCATCAGGGAAATGCAAATCAAAACAACCTTGAGATTCCACCTCACACCAGTCAGAATAGCTAAGATGAAAAATTCAGGTGACAGCAGATTATGGTGAAGATGTGGAGAAAGAGGAACACTCCTCCATTGTTGGTGGGATTGCAAGCTTGTACAACCACTCTGGAAATCAGTCTGGTGGTTTCTCAAAAAATTGGAATTCTGCAATACCTCTCCTGGGACACATGCTCCACTATGTTCATAGCAGACTTCTTTGTAATAGCCAGAAACTGGAAAGAACCCAGATGCCCTTCAACAGAGGAATGGATACAAAAAATGTGGTACATTTACACAATGGAGTACTACTCAGCTATTAAAAGGAATGAATTTATGAAATTCCTAGGCAAATGGTTGGACCTGGAGGGCATTATCCTGAGTGAGGTAACTAAATCACAAAATAACTCACATGATATGTACTCACTGATAAGTGGATATTAGCCCAGAAACTTAGAATACCCAGGAAATAAGATACAATTTCTGAAACACATGAAGCTTGGAAGAATGAAGACCAAGGTGTGGATACTTTGCCCCTTCTTGGAATTGGAAGCAAAGCACCCATGGAGGGAGCTACAGAGACAGATTTTGGAGCTGAAATGGAAGGATGGACCATATAGAGGCTGCCATACCTGGAGATCCATCCCATAATCAGCCTCCAAACGCTGACTCCATTGCATACCCTAGCAAGATTTTCCTAAAAGGACCCCGATATAGCTGTCTCATGAGACTATGCTGGGGTCTAGCAAACACAGAAGTAGATGCTCACAGTCAGCTATTGAATGGATCACAGGGCCCCCAATGGAGGAGCTGGAAGAAGTACCCAGGGAGCTGGGGGGATCTGCCACTATAGGTTCTATAGGTTCTATAGGGGGATCTGTTCTATAGGTGGAACAACAATATGAACTAAGCACTAACCCCCCAGAGCTCCTGTCTCTAGCTGCGTATGTATCAGAAGACGGCCTGGTCAGCCATCAGTGGAAAGAGAGTCCCATTGGTCGTGCAGTTTATATGCCTCAGTACAGGGGAATGACATGGCCAAGAGGTGGGCATGGATGGGTGGGGGAGTGGGTGTGGGAGGGTGTGGGGTACTTTTGGGATAACATTCGAAATGTAAATGAAATAAATACCCAATAATAAGAAAAAGAAAGAAAAATAATGGATCAAGGTAATTATGTACAAATTATTTCCAGTGGTTATTGCACAAAAAATTGACATGAAATTGGAGTATTTAAAATTCCCAGTAGAAGAGCATTCTCTTGATATTTTTTACAGGTTAAGCATTGCTATAAGTATGAACAATAAAATAAAAAATTCTTTATTCTACTCACTAAAAGGGATTAGAAAAGACTAGTTATTTAAATCAATTAGTGTCAATTTCTTATTTTCAATTTAAAATTTATTTTTATTGGATATTTTAAGTATTTTCATTTCAAATGTTATCCCCTTCCCTAATTTCTGATCTGGAAATGCCCTATCACATTCTCTTTCATCCTTCTTCGATGAGGGCACTCCACCTCCCACCCTAGGACTCCCACCTCCCTCCCTGGAATTTCCCTACACTGGGGAATAGAGCCTTCACAGGAACAAGGGCCTCTCCTCTTATTAATGCCAGACAATGTCATCCTCTGTTACATATGTAGCTGGAACCATGGGTTCTTCCATGTTTCCTCATTGTTTGGTTGTTTAGTCCATGGGAGCACTGGGGTGTCTGGTAGGCTGGTAGTGTTGTTTGTCCTATGTCCCTATGTGTCCTATGGGATTGCAAACACTTTAAGCCCCTTTAGTCCTTTCTCTAACTTCTCCATTGGTTTATCTGTATTCCATCCAATGGTTGGCTGTGAGCATCCACCTCTGTATTTTTTCAGACTCTGGCAGAGCATCTCAGAATATAACAGGCTCCTGTCAGCAAGCACTTCTTGGAATCCACAATAGAGTCTGGGTTTGATGTCTGTATATGGAATGAATCCCCAGGTGGGGCACTCTCTGG
Source organism: Mus musculus (assembly GCF_000001635.26). Taxonomy (NCBI): domain Eukaryota; kingdom Metazoa; phylum Chordata; class Mammalia; order Rodentia; family Muridae; genus Mus; species Mus musculus. Next base: position 112,914,416 of record NC_000070.6, read on the forward strand.
ATGGCCATTCTTTCAGTCACTGCTCCACAATTTTTCACCATATTTCTTTTAGACAGAAGTCATTCTGGTTTGTGTGACCTCATCCCAATCCCTGGGGCCTTGCATAACCTCTGAATATGGTTTCTACAGGTTCTTCCTCCCCTTTGTTGGGCATTTCAGCTAATCTCATCCATGTTGGATCCTGGGAGCCTCTTGCTTTCCTGGCATCTGGGACTTGCTGGTGGATATCCCCAGTTCACAAAATTCCATTGATACACAACTATGTTCAAATTCCTGACCTTCTGTATGTCATCCCAGTATTCTCCCATACTTGATCTGCCTCCCTTTTCCTGATCTCCCTACTTTCTTCCTTCCAAGTCCCAGATACTCTCTATATCCCATGAGTATTGTGTTCCCCCTTCTAAGAAGGACTGAAGCATTCTAATTTTGGTCCTCTTTCTTCTTGAGCTTCATATGGTTTACGAAATGTATCTTGTGTATTTGGAGTTTGGGCTAATATCTACTTATCAGGGAGTGCATACAATGTGTGTGCTTTTATGATGGGTTACCTCACTCAGGATGATGTTTTCTAGTTCCATCCATTTGACTAAGAATTTCATGAAGTCATTGTTTTTAATATCTGAGTCATACTCCATTACATAAATCCATTCAGATGTTGAAGGACATCTGGCTTCTTTCCAGCTTCTGACTATTTAAAATAGGGCTGCTATGAACATAGTGGAACATGTGTCCTTGTTATATGTTGGAGCAAGCATGTTTTGGGTAAATGCGAAGGAGAGGTATATCTGGATTCTCAAGAAATAATATGTCCAATTTTCTGAGTAACCACCAGGATGATTTCCAGAATTGTTTTAACAGATTGTAATCCCATTAACAATGGGGGAGTGTTCCTCTTTCTCCACATCCTCACCAGCCTTTGCTGCTACTTGAGTTCTTGATCTTAGCTGTTCTAACTGGTATGAAGTAGAATCTCAGGGTTATTTTGACTTGCATTTCCCTGATGATGTTGAACTCTTCTTTAGGTGTTTCTTGGCCATTCAAGCTTTCTCAATTGAGAATTCTCTCTTTACTTCTGTTCCCTAGTTTTAATAGAAATATTTGGTTCTCTGGAGTCTAACTTCTTGAGTTCACTGTATATATTGGTTATTAACCCTCTATGGGAGGTAGGATTGGTAAGGATCTTTCCCAATTTATCAGTTGCCATTTTGTCCTTCTGACAGTCTCCTTTGCCTTACAGAAGCTTTGCAATTTCATGAGGTCTCATTTGTCTATTGTTGATCTTAGAGCATAAGCCATTGGTGTTCTGTTCAGGAAATTTTCCCCTATATCCATGTGATCTAGGAATTTCTCTTCTTCCTCTTCCTCTAGTTTCAGTGTATCTGGTTTTATATGGAAGTCCTTCATCCACTTGGGCTTGAGCTTTGTACAAAGAGATAAGAATGGATCAGTTTGCATTCTTCTACATGCTGACTGACATTTGAACCAGCACTATTTGTCAAAAATACTGTCTTTCTTCCATGGAATGGCTTTAGCTCCTTTGTCACATATCAAGTGATCATAGGTGTTTGGTTATCCCAGAATGCACTTGCAAATTGCTCTTTCTAACTCTATGAAGAATCGAGATGGGAATTTTGATGGGGGATTGCATTGAATCTATAGATTGCTTTTAGGAAGATGGCTATTTTTACTATATTAATTCTGCTGATTCATGAGCATGCGAGATTTTTCCTTCATCTGAAATCTTCCTTGATTTTTTTCTTCAGGGACTTGAAGTTCTTGTCAGACCAATTGTTCACTTACTTGGTTACAGTCACACCAAGATATTTTATATTATTTGTGACTAATATGAAGGGTTTCACTTCCCTAATTTCTTTCTTAGGCTGTTTAACCTTTTAGTAAAGGAAGGCTACTGATTTGTTTGGGTTAATTTTATATTCAGAATCTTTGTTGGTATTGTTTATCTGGTTTAGGAATTTTGTGGTGGAATTTTTGATGTCACTGAAGTATACTTTCATATCATTTGCAAATAGTGATAGTTTGAGTTCTTACTTTCCCATTTGTATCCCTTTGCCATAATTTTGTTGTCTAATTGTTATGGCTAGGACTGCAAGTACTATATTGAATACCTAGCAAGAGTGGGCAGCCTTGTGTAGTCCCTGATTTTAGTGGAATTGCTTCAAGTTTCTTTTCATTTAGTTTGGCATTGGCTTCTGGTTTATTGTATATTGCTTTTTATTATGTTTAGGTATGAACGTTGAATTCCTGATATTTCCAAGACTTTTACCATGAGGGGTTGTTGAATTTTGTCAAATGTTTTCTATGATTCTAATGAGATTATCATGTAGCTTTTTGTTTGTGTTTTTTCTTTTAATGTGGTGGATTACATTAATGGATTTTCATATATTGAAACATTGCTGCATTCCTGGGGAGAAGCCTACAACAGAAAGCCCACATACACATGGTAGCTGGGCAAAGATAACTTGGTCAAGGAAGAAATAAAGAAAGAAATTAATGACTCTTTAGAATTCGATGAAAATCAAGGCATAACATACCCAAACTTATGGGACACAATGAATGCCACTCTAAGAGGAAAACTCATAACTCTGAGTACCTCCAAAAAGAAAGTGGAAAGAGCATACACTAACATCTTCACAGCAAAGCTGAAAACGTTTGGTATAGCATTGGTAATGTAAATGAGCTAAATACCTAATAAAAAATGGAAAAAAAAAAAAAGAAGCAAATGCACTCAAGTGGTGTCGATGGCAGGATATAATGAAACTCGGGGCTGAAATTAACCAAGTAGAAACAAAAAGAATTGTACAAAGAATCAACAAAACCAGGAGCTGGATCTTTGGGAAAACTAAAAAGATAGATAAACCCTTATCCAGACTAACCAGAAGGCACAGAGACAGTATCCAAATTAACAAAATCAGAAATGAAAAGTGAGACCTAACAGCAGAAACAGAGGAAATTTTTAAAAATCATCAGGTCCTACTATAAAAGCATATACTCAACAAAACTGGAAAATCTGGATTAAATGGACAATTTTCTAGACAGATACCTTGTACCAAAGTTAAATCAGGATCAGATAAACCATCTAAACAGCCCCATAACCCCCAGTGAAACAGAAGTAATCATTAAAAGACTCCCAACGAAAAAAATCCCAGGACCAGATGAGTTTATTGCAGAACTATCAGAACTTCGAAGAAGACATAATACAAATACCCTTCAAATTGTTCCACAAAATAGAAATAGAAGGAACACTGTAAATTTGTTCTATAAAGTCACACTTATTCTGATACCTAAACCACACCAAGACCCAACAAAGGAGAACTTCAAACCAATTTCCTGTACGAATATCAATACAAAACTACTGAATAAAATTCTTGCAATCTGAACCCAAGAGCACAGCAAGATGATCATTTACCATGATCAATTAGTATCAATTTCTTAAGTACCTTAGGAGGTAAAGGAATTTCATGGCTGTAATGCACATGTTCAATGTTCACTGAATTACTGTATCCTCATCTCTAAATATTGGTAAGAATCTCAGTTTTCCATATTTCTTTTTCATTTCAAATACAAGGGATTTCTATAGGTTGGCAGACTCCTCTATATATTTTTGACTGTAGTCAATTTTTTATATTTTCTTTGTCAAGGGCCATTGATTTATCCATTTGGCTTGTGATGTAACCATTTTCAAAATGGGGATATTGCCATTTCAGCTGTGGCTCCTCCTCTAATTTTAGAAACTCAGTTACTGTTATGATCTGTGTTTGAACAATTTGCAAAGCCTTGGGTTTTTTTTTTTTTTTTTTACTAAATATATAAATATTTTCTCCTGGAGCATCCAACTATTTCATCACAAATTTCTTTTTCTTTTTTCTTTTCTTTTTTTAGAATACAGAGGATGTTTATTACAGAGTAAATGTGACACTCCCAAAAGGTAGGAGTGGACAACAGTCAACACCATGGCACAGGGCACCTTCTCAAGGAGCAGGGATGTACAATGGTGAATGAAGCCATTGTGATAGCTTTCACTTTATACAGGCTTTATGTCGTGTCTAAAGTCTCGGGAAGAGGCAGTTTTCCTGAAGGGGATTTTTCTGTCAAGGTAATTTACAGGTATGTTTAGCTTGGCTTTTATTTGAGGGGGACAATGCTGTGTTCTTCTTCTTTATCAGAAAGCCTCCACTCAATAGCAATCCTGTAGGCTTAAGGTTCCTAGAAACAGGTTTAGTTATCAATTAATGATGTTGCAGGGAGGTCATGATACTATATTTCCTCTCTGGGGTAGAGATAGAAGGCAGGTCCCATTCTGACCAATAATCACTTTCTAGAGTTGAGGCCTTTGGTTTTTAAAGTTTATGGAGGAGAAGTCCAGCCCTAATGTTTCTAAGTAGCTTCTTCGTTCCACTATGTATCTGATATTTGTATCCTTCCAATAATAACCTCATGCAGAGCTGCAGTGCACTAAATCTTATAGCCAGTAGGTTAGCCTTGTACAGTCAACACTCTTCCCATCTCTGCACGACCCTTTCATCTCAGCCTCTTATAGCTACACCTACTTCTCACCTGATTCCATTTCCATCCACCTTTGTGGCCACCTGTGACCAGAATAACTACTGTTCTTCCTTGTAGAGATTTTTTTTTAATCCTAATCTGGGATTCCTACCCACCTTGATCATTCAGTTCCCTGAAAAAAAGATACACACAACCTTTCTATTTACAATAAGCCTTAATCAGCACTAGAGCTGAGCAGGTATCTACCATCTAGGCTATTAAAATCTATTTCCTGTCACTAACCCTGTTTCATCTGGGGTGCAATTTATTTCAATTGGCCAGCCCTGGGGCCATGTTTGCTTGACTCCTAGCCCATAGCCTCTTCCTCCTCACCTTCTCCTTTCTCTTGTGGTTTTCCTCAAGGATTTAGAATTCCAAGCCCTGAAATCCTAAACCCTGCCTATGTCTCTTCTGTCCAACTATTAGCAGTTGGCATTTTTATTTACCAATCAGAAGTAACTTAGGGACAAATTCACATAGCATCATTTGGGTCTCTGGGGCAGCCAGGTCTGGGGTAGGGCCCCATACTTAGTGTTACAATGCCCAGCAATAGACCAAACCCTAACAGTTCTCCACTACTGTAATTCTGTCAATTCTACAATGGCCTCTGAAAGTAGAACCAGACACTGTGTAATTGATGTGACTGCCCCCCCCACACACACACCTTGGCACAATTCCCTGAGGATCCATCCAGGTTGTTGTGTGCATCTGTGGTCTGTTGTGATTTATTCCTAAGTCATCTTCTCAGTCATAGTTTATTGACCTCATTGAAGAAGCCATTTAAGGTGTTTGGATGCATCATTAGCAGACCTGCCATACACATGCATGTACAAGTTTTCTGCAAATACAAAATTTTCATTTCTTTGGGAGAAAGGCTCCTAAAGTGTCCTGTCATACAGAAATTGCACTTTCTTGTTTTTAACAAGTGAGCCAGACATGCCATTTTACATTCCCACTAGCAGTAAGTGAGAAGCAGATTTTTCTCAGAGGTCCTCAGCAGATGGTCTTACTATGTCTTAATTTCAGGTCCTCTGGGGGGTGAGCAGTGAAATCTCTTGGTGACTTTAATATGGAGCCCGCAGGGCCTAAGCCACAGCTTTCTGGGTTCAGGTCTTCACCTTTGTTTCTTCTGCAGGGAAACACCTCCTCACTCACTTACCAGACAGCCATGTTGCATATGATTGTCTCATATTTTGTGGTCTCGTTCTGCTCTCTTGCTCCATGATTATTTTTGTTGAAGTCTTGGGATGTCACATCTTGTACAAATAGAATAACATGATTGCATCTTTTCCAATCTGCTTGTCTTGATGAGGGTAGTGTAGTGATGGGTATGGCTGTCTCCAGTCTGTGGAGCTTGTTTTTGTTTCGTTTTGGAAAGAAAGTCTCACCATGTAAAATAGGTTAAACTTAAACTCATTGTCTTCCTACCTGTCTCTCAGGGCTGGGATAATAGATGGGGCTCACTATAGCCAGTCTTCTTACCTTTTATTTCTCTCTCTTTCTCTCTTTCTCTCTTTCTCTCTTTCTCTCTCTCTCTCTCTTTCTTTCTTTCTTTCTTTCTTTCTTTCTTTCTTTCTTTCTTTCTTTCTTTCTTTCTTCCTTTCCTTCTTTCTTTTAACATTTTCCAATTTTTATTAGGTATTTTCTTCATTTACATTTCAAATGCTATCCTGAAAGTCCCCTATACCCTCTTCCAACACTACTCCCCTACCTACCCACTCCCACTTCTTGGCCCTGGCATTCCCCTGTACTGGGGCATACAAAGTTTGCAAGACCATGGGGCCTCTCTTCCCAATGATGAACGACTAGGCCATCTTCTGCTACATATTCAGCTAGAGACATGAGCTCTGGGGGTACTGGTTAGTTTGTACTGTAGTTCCACTTATAGGGTTGCAGATCTCTTCAGCTTCTTGGTTACTTTCTCTAGGTCCTCCATTGGGGGCTCTGTGCTCCAACCAATATCTGACTGTGAACATCCACTTCTGTGTTCGTCGGGCACTGTCATAGCCTCATGAGAGACAGCTATATCAGGGTCCTTTCATCAAAATCTTGTTGGAATATACAATGATCTCTGCATTTGTTGGCTGATTATGGGATGAATCCCAAGTGGGGCAGTATCTGGATGGTCCATCCTTTCTTCTCACCTCCAAACTTCGTCTATGTAACTCCTTCTATGGATATTTAGTTACCAATTCTAAGGAGGGGCGAAGTATCCACACTTTGGATTTCCTTCTTCATGAGTTTCATCTGTTTTACAAATTGTATATTGGGTATTCTAAGTTTCTGGGATAATATCCACTCATCAGTGAGTTCATATCATGTGAGTACTTTCGTGATTGGGTTACCTCACTCAGGATGATACACTCCAGATCCATCCATTTGCATAGGAATTTCATAAATTCATTGTTTTTAATAGCTGAGTGTACTCCATTGTGTAAATGTACCACATTTTCTGTATCCATTCCTCTATTGAGTGACATCTAGATACTTTCTAGCTTCTGGCTATTATAAATAAGGCTGCTATGAACATAGTGGAGCATGTGTCCTTCTTACTGGTTAGAACATCTTCTGGATATATGCCCAGGAGAGGTATTGCGGGATCCTCCAGTAGTACTATGTCCAATTTTCTGAGGAACCGCCAGACTGATTTGCAGAGTGGTTGTACAAGTTTGCAATCCCACCAACAATGGCGGAGTGTACCTCTTTATCCACATCGTCGCCAGTACCTGCTGTCACCTGAATTTTTGATCTTAGCCATTCTGATTGGTGTGAGGTGGAATCTCATGATTAAGGATGCTGAACATTTTTTCAGGTGCTTCTCAGCCATTCGGTATTCCTCAGGTGAGAATTCTTTGTTTAGCTCTGAGCCCCATTTTTAAGGGGGTTATTTGATGTTCTAGAGTCCACCTTCTTGAGTTCTTTATATATGTTGGATATTAGTCCCCTATCACATTTGGGATAGGTAAAGATCCTTTCCCAATCTGTTGGTGGTCTTTTTCTCTTATTGAAGGTGTCTTTTGCCTTGCAGAAGCTTTGCAATTTTATGAGTTCCCATTTATCGATTCTCGATCTTACAGCACAAGCCATTGCTGTTCTATTGATGAACTTTTCCCCTGTACCCATATCTTCGAGGCTTTCCCCTACTTTCTCCTCTATAAGTTTCAGTGTCTCTGGTTTTATGTGGAGTTCCTTGATCCATTTAGATTTGACCATAGTACAAGGAGATAGGAATGGATCAATTTGCATTCTTCTACATGATAACCACCAGTTGTGCCAGCACCATTTGTTGAAAATGCTGTCTTTCTTCCACTGGATGGTTTTAGCTCCCTTGTCGAAGATCAAGTGACCATAGGTGTGTGGGCTCATTTCTGGGTCTTCAATTCTATTCCATTGGTCTGCTTGTCTGTCACTATACCAGTACCATGCAGTTTGTATCACATTTGCTCTGTAGTACAGCTTTAGGTCAGGCATGGTGATTCCACCAGAGGTTCTTTTATCCTTGAGAAGAGTTTTTGCTATCCTAGGTTTTTTGTTATTCCAGAAGAATTTGCAGATTTCTCTTTCTAATTCGTTGAAGAATTGAGTTGGAATTTTGATGTGGATTGCATTGAGTCTATAGATTGCCTTTGGCAAGATAGCCATTTTTACAATGTTGATCCTGCCAATCCATGAGCATGGGAGATCTTTCCATCTTCTGTGATCATTAATTTCTTTTTACAGAGACTTGAAGTTCTTATCATACAGATCTTTCACTTCCTTAGTTAGAGTCATGTCAGGGTATTTTATGTTATTTGTGACTATTGAGAAGGGTGTTGTTTTCCTAATTTCTTTCTCAGCCTGTTTATCCTTTGTGTACAGAAAGGCCATTGACTTGTTTGAGTTAATTTTATATCCAGCTACTTCATTGAAGCTGTTTATCAGGTTTAGGAGTTCTCTGGTGGAGATTTTAGTGTCACTTATATATACTATCATATTATCTGCACAAAGAGATATTTTTACTTCATCTTTTCCAATTTGTATCCCTTTGATCTCCTTTTGTTTTCAAATTGCTCTGGCTTGGAATTAAAGTACAATGTTGAATAGGTAGGGAGAAAGTGGGCAGCCTTTTCTAGTCCCTGATTTTAGTGGGATTGCTTTCAGCTTCTCACCATTTACATTGATGGTGGCTACTGGTTTGCTGTAGATTGCTTTTATCATGTTTAGGTATGGGCTTTGAATTCTTGATTTTTCCAAGACTTTTATCATGAATGGGTGTTGGATCTTGTTGCATGCTTTTTGTGCTTCTAAGGAGATGATCATGTGGTTTTTGTCTTTCAGTTTGTTTATATAATGGATTACGTTGATGGATTTCTGTATATTAAACCATCTCTGCATCTCCGGAATAAAACCTACTTGGTCAGTGTAGTGGTTATTCCTGGTTGTCAACTTGACTATATTTGGAATGAACTACAATCCAGAATTGGAAGGCTCACCAGTGACCATTATCTGGAGGCTTGGAGATCCTTATCTGGATCTTGGTATGGAGATCTTGAGCCATAGTGGCTATGGATTCCAGAAGATTGAATCTCCGAGTTCAAGGAACACACCTTTAATCTGGGCTACGCCTTTCATCTGGGATTAAGGGTGTGGTGGAACACATCTTTAATCTGGACTACACCTTCTGCTGGAGACAATATAAGGACATTGAAAGAAGGGAGTCTTGCTCTTGCTCCTTCGCCTGCTTGCTGCTTGAGACTGAGTAACTGCTAGATCCTTGGACTTCCATTCACAGCTGCGACTGAACAATTGTTGGGAATTGGGCTGCCGACTGTAAGTCATCAATAAATTCCTTTACTATCTAGAGACTATCCATAAGTTCTGTGACTCTAGAGAACCCTGACTAATACAGAAGTTGGTACCAGGAGAGGTTCTAGAGTAACAGAAGTAAAAGGATGAATCTTTTAAAATACTGGAATTGGCTTGTTGATCCACCAGCACTTTCAACTATTGAAACCTCTCCAGATTCTCTCCCTCCTGGGAGCTCAGAGAATTTTGAAGACCCATGGTTGAAACTATATTCCAAACTTAAAGAAGCTAATGCCCTTGATTTTCTTAATGAATTAGGTGATTCAGTGCACAAAGCTTTCTACAAGATGGGGAAAAAAATCGGAAAATGATTTTACTGGCTGGCTGCTCTTAGTATCTGTGGAAAAAATGATGAATGAAAGGAAGGAGTTGTGTGATAAAATCGAAAGGCTCCAGACACAAGTAAACGATCTAAAAGTTGCTAAGTGTGTCCTTGAGGAGAATCTTCTCTCTTGTAGCAATAGAGCTCAAGTTGTAGAAAATCAAACAGAAACTCTCATTGTAAGGTTGGCTGAACTACAGCAAAAATTCAAGTCTCAGCCTCAGAGTGTGTCGACAGTTAAAGTAAGGGCTCTAATTGGCAAAGAATGGGATCCTACAACATGGGATGGGGATGTGTGGGAAGACCATGTTGACGCTGAGAATTTTGAATCTTCAGATTCTCAAGGGTTTGCCCCACCTGAGGAAGTAGTACCCTCAGCCCCACCCCTTGAAATAATGCCTTCCCCACATGAGGAAATTAATTTTGCAGAGTCTGATAAACCAGCAATGACTTTCACTACTGATGTTTCTCAAGGCCCACCAATGGTTTCTTCTAGACCTGTAACCAGACTCAAAGCAAAACAGGCTCCTAGAGGGGAGGTAGAAAGTGTAGTCCATGAAGAAATTCGCTACACTACTAAGGAGCTTAATGAGTTTGCTAATTCATTCAAGCAGAAACCTGGTGAATATGTGTGGGAATGGATTTTAAGGGTGTGGGATAAGGGTGGAAGGAGCATAAAACTAGAGCAGGCTGAGTTTATTGACATGGGTCCTCTGAGTAGAGATTCTAGGTTTAATACAGAAGCTCGCATAGTTAAAAAAGGTGTCAAAAGTTTGTTTGAATGGTTGTTGAGGTGTTTATCAAAAGATGGCCTACTGGAAATGACTTGGAGATGCCTGATATTCTGTGGCTTAGTGTTGATGAAGGGATTTTAAGACTTAGGGAAATTGCAATGCTAGAGTGGATATATTGTGTAAAGCATAATTGTCCACAATGGGAAGGTCCAGAAGATATAGAGCCTTTCACCAGCTCTATAAGACGCAAATTGGTGAGAGGGGCACCAGCACATTTGAAGGCTTTTGTTCTTTCCCTTTTCCTTGTGCCAGATCTTAGCATTGGAGATGCTTCTGCTCAATTAGATGAATTAAATTCACTGGGTTTAGTTGGATTCCGAGGTAACAAGGGCCAGGTGGCAGCATTGAATCGCCGGAGACAAGGTGATTCTAGTTATTATAATGGACAGCGTAGACAAAAGAATGTTTATAATAACATACCCAGTAATGGTCAGCACAGAAGAGGTGAAATTTATAATGGCATGACTCGGTTGGACCTTTGGTACTGGCTAACCGATCATGGTGTTTCCAGGAATGAAATAAATAGGAAGCCTACTGCATATTTGTTTGATCTGTATAAGCAGAAAAATTCTCAAACAAATGAAAGAAAGCCTACATTAGATCGTGGTAAACAGCCAAATGAAAGAAAGGCTACATTAGATCGTGGTAAACAGCAATCTCGGCCAGTGAATCAATTTCCAGACTTGAGACAGTTTGCAGATCCAGAACCCCTTGAATGAAGGGGTGGCCAGGTTCCGCTGAGGAAGGATCTTGATAAGACACTCAAAGGTTTTGCTGTTACCCTTTCTCCAGTTCTTCCCCAGAGGGACCTACGGCCTTTTACAAGGGTAACTGTACACTGGGGAAAAGGAAAAAAATCAGACTTTTCGGGGTCTGCTGGATACTGGTTCTGAGTTGACACTGATCCCAGGGGATCCCAAGAAACACTGTGGCCCTCCAGTTAAAGTAGGGGCTTATGGAGGGCAGGTGATTAATGGAGTTTTGACTGATGTCCGACTCACAGTAGGTCCAGTAGGTCCCCGGACACATCCTGTGGTGATTTCCCCAGTTCCAGAATGTATAATTGGGATAGATATACTCAGAAATTGGCAGAATTCTCATATTGGTTCCCTGAACTGTAGAGTGAGGGCTATTATGGTTGGAAAGGCCAAATGGAAGCCTTTAGAGTTGCCTTTGCCAAAGAAAATAGTGAATCAAAAACAGTATCGTATTCCTGGAGGAATTGCAGAAATTACTGCCACTATCAAGGACTTGAAAGATGCAGGGGTGGTGGTTCCCACCACATCTCCGTTTAACTCTCCTATCTGGCCAGTGCAGAAAACAGATGGATCATGGAGAATGACAGTTGATTATCGAAAACTAAATCAGGTGGTAACTCCAATTGCAGCTGCTGTACCAGACGTAGTTTTGTTACTTGAGCAAATTAACACATCTCCTGGCACCTGGTATGCGGCTATTGATCTGGCAAATGCCTTCTTCTCAGTACTTGTCCATAAGGACCACCAGAAGCAATTTGATTTCAGTTGGCAAGGCCAACAGTATACCTTCACAGTTTTGCCTCAAGGATATATTAACTCTCCTGCCCTGTGTCATAATTTAGTTAGAAGGTATCTTGATTGTTTGGATCTTCCACAAAATATCACATTGGTGCACTATATTGATGACATTATGCTGATTGGACCAAGTGATCAGGAAGTAGCAACCACTTTGGACTCATTGGTAACACATATGCGTATCAGAGGATGGGAAATAAATCCAACCAAAATTCAAGGACCATCTACCTCAGTGAAATTCTTAGGAGTCCAGTGGTGTGGGGCATGCAGAGATATTCCTTCTAAGGTGAAAGATAAGTTATTGCACCTGGCCCCTCCTACAACCAAGAAAGAAGCACAACGTTTAGTGGGTCTATTTGGATTCTGGAGACAACACATCCCTCACTTGGGTGTGTTACTTAGGCCTATTTACCAAGTGACTTGGAAAGCTGCTAGCTTTGTGTGGGGCCTGGAACAGGAGAAGGCCCTTCAACAGGTCCAGGCTGCTGTGCAGGCTGCTCTACCACTTGGACCATATGACCCAGCAGACCCGATGGTACTTGAGGTATCTGTGGCTGATAGAGATGCTGTTTGGAGCCTCTGGCAGGCCCCTGTATGTGAATCACAGAAAAGATCTTTGGGATTTTGGAGCAAAGCTCTACCATCATCTGCAGACAACTATTCTCCCTTTGAAAAACAGCTCTTGGCCTGCTATTGGGCCTTAGTGGAAACTGAACGTTTGACAATAGGACACCAAGTTACTATGCTACCTGAACTACCCATCATGAGTGGGTACTATCAGACCCTGCAAGTCATAAAGTAGGACGCGCACAGCAGCAGTCTATTATCAAATGGAAGTGGTATATATACATGATCGGGCCAGAGCAGGTCCTGAAGGCACAAGCAAGTTACATGAAGAAGTTGCTCAAATGCCTATGGTTTCTACTCCTGTTACAATGCCATCTGCTGCCAAGCATGCGCCTATAGCCTCATGGGGTGTTCCCTATGATCGACTGACCAAAGATGAGAAGACTAGGGCCTGGTTTACTGATGGCTCTACACATTATGCAGGCACCACCCAGAAGTGGACAGCTGCAGCATTACAACCCCTTTCTGGGACAACCTTGAAAGACACAGGTGAAGGGAAATCTTCACAGTGGGCAGAATTTCGGGCAGTACACATGGTATTACAGTTTGTTTGCAAGAAGAAATGGCCAGATGTACGATTATTCACTGACTCATGGGCTGTAGCCAATGGATTGGCTGGATGGTCAGGGACTTGGAAAGATCACAATTGGAAAATTGGTGAGAAAGACATTTGGGGAAGAAGTATGTGGATAGATCTCTCCAAATGGGCAAAGGATGTGAAGATATTTGTGTCCCATGTAAATGCTCACCAAAAGGTGACTTCAGCCGAGGAGGAGTTCAATAATCAAGTGGATAAGATGACCCGTTCTGTGGACAGTCAGCCTCTCTCCCCAGCCATCCCTGTCATTGCTCAATGGGCACATGAACAAAGTGGCCATGGTGGTCGAGATGGAGGTTATGCTTGGGCTCAGCAACACGGGCTTCCACTCACCAAGGCTGACCTGGCTACAGCAGCTGCTGATTGCCAGATCTGCCAACAGCAGAAACCAACACTGAGCCCCAGATATGGCACCATTCCTCGAGGTGACCAGCCAGCAACCTGGTGGCAGGTTGACTACATTGGACCACTTTCTTCATGGAAAGGACAGCGTTTTGTTCTTACTGGAGTAGATATTTATTCTGGTTATGGATTTGCCTTTCCTGCACACAATGCCTCTGCTAAAACCACCATTCATGGACTGACAGAATGCCTTATCTATCGTCATGGTATTCCACACAGTATTGCTTCTGACCAAGGAACTCATTTCACAGCCAGAGAAGTACGACAGTGGGCCCACGATCATGGAATTCACTGGTCTTACCACATTCCCCATCATCCTGAAGCAGCTGGTCTGATAGAAAGATGGAATGGCCTTTTGAAGACGCAGTTACAGCGCCAATTAGGTGGTAACAGCTTGGAAGGCTGGGGCAGAGTTCTTCAGAAGGCAGTATATGCTTTGAATCAGCGCTCAATATATGGTACAGTTTCACCCATAGCCAGGATTCATGGGTCCAGGAATCAAGGGGTGGAAAACGGAATAGTTGCACTTACTATCACTCCTAGTGACCCTCTAGGAAAATTTTTGCTTCCTGTCCCCATAACTCTAGGTTCTGCTGGCCTAGAAGTTTTGGCTCCAGAGAGGGGAGTGCTTCTACCAGGAGCTACAACAAACATTCAATTGAACTGGAAGCTCAGACTTACCCCTGGTCATTTTGGGCTTCTAATGCCCTTAAACCAATAGGCTAAAAAAGGAATAACAGTGTTAGGAGGGGTGATAGATCCAGATTACCATGGGGAAATTTGATTACCTCTTCACAATGGTGGTAAGCAAGATTATGTCTGGAGTGTATGAGATCCCTTAGGGCGTCTCTTAGTACTACCATGTCCTGTGATTAAAGTCAATGGGAAAATACAACAGCCTAATCCAAGCAGGATGACAAAGGACACAGACCCATCAGGAATGAAGGTATGGGTCAATCCTCCAGCAAAAGAGCCAAGAACTGCTGAGGTGCTGGCTGAAGGTGAAGGAAATACAGAATGGGTAGTAGAGGAAGGTAGTTATAAATACCAATTAAGGCCACATAACCAGTTGCAGAAACGAGGATTATAAAGAAATATGAATGCCCCCTTGTAAATTGACAAATGCATTTGCGATTGTACGAGGGATAGTTATATCATGTTAGGCGTATTCACAACCTTGTTATTGTTTCATGTGAACATGAGATATTATTTGTGTCAAGTTGACAAGGGGTGTATTGTAGTGGTTATTCCTGGTTGTCAACTTGACTATATTTGGAATGAACTACAATCCAGAATTGGAAGGCTCACCAGTGACCCTTATCTGGAGGCTTGGAGATCCTTATCTGGATCTTGGTATGGAGATCTTAAGCCATAGTGGCTATGGATTCCAGAAGATTGAATCTCCGAGTTCAAGGAACACACCTTTAATCTGGGCTACGCCTTTCATCTGGGATTAAGGGTGTGGGGGAACACACCTTAAATCTGAACTACACCTTCTGCTGGAGACAATATAAGGACATTGAAAGAAGGGAGTCTTGCTCTTGCTCCTTCGCCTGCTTGCTGCTTGAGACTGAGTAACTGCTAGATCCTTGGACTTCCATTCACAGCTGCGACTGAACAATTGTTGGGAATTGGGCTGCCAACTGTAAGTCATCAATAAATTCCTTTACTATCTAGAGACTATCCATAAGTTCTGTGACTCTAGAGAACCCTGACTAATACAGTCAGGATGGATGATTGCTTTAATGTGTTCTTGGATTCGGTTAGCGAGAATTTTATTGAGTATTTTTGCATCTATATTCATACAAGAAATTGGTCTGAAGTTCACTATCTTTGTTGGATCTTTCTGTGGTTTAGGTATCAGAGTAATTGTGGCTTCAGAAAATGAGTTGGGTAGAGTACCTTCTACTTCTATTTTGTGGAATAGTTTGTGCAGAACTGGAATTAGATCTTCTTTAAATGTCTGATATAACTCTGCACTAAACCCATCTGGGCCTGGGCTTTTTTGGTTGGGAGACTCTTAATAACTGCTTCTATTTCTATAGGGGATATGGGACTGTTTAGAACATTAACTTGATCCTGATTTAACTATGTTACCTGGTATATGTCTAGAAATTTGTCCATTTCATCCAGGTTTTCCAGTTTTGTCGAGTATAGCCTTTTATAGGAGGATCTGATGGTGTTTTGGATTTCTTCAGGATCTGTTATTATGTCTCCCTTTTCATTCTGATTTTGTTAATTAGGATGCTGTCCCTGTGACCTCTAGTGAGCCTAACTAAAGGTTTATCTATCTTGTTGATTTTCTCAAAGAACCAACTCCTGGTTTGGTTAATTCTTTGAATAGTTCTTCTTGTTTCACTTGGTTGATTTCACCCCTGAGTTTGATTATTTCCTGCTGTCTACTCCTCTTGGGTGAATTTTCTTCTTCTTTTTTTTTTTCTAGAGCTTTTAGATGTGTTGTCAAGCTGCTAGTGTGTGCTCTCTCTAGTTTCTTTTTGCAGGTACTCAGAGCTATGAGTTTCCCTCTTAGAAATGCTTTCATTGTGTCCCATAGGTTTGGGCATATTGTGGTATCATTTCCATTAAACTCTAAAAAGTCTTTAATTTCTTTCTTTATTCTTCCTTGACCAAGGTATCATTGAGAAGAGTGTTGTTCAGTTTCCACGTGAATGTTGGCTTTCCATTGTTTATGTTGTTGTTGAAGATCAGCCCTAGTCCATGGTGGTCTGATAGGATGCATGGGACAATTTCAATATTTTTGTATCTGTTGAGGCCTGTTTTATCACCAATTATATGGTCAAATTTGGAGAAGTTCCCCTGAGGTGCTAAGAAGAAGGTATATCCTTTTGTTTTAGGATAAAATGTTCTGTAGATATCTGTCAGGTCCATTTGTTTCATAACTTCTGTTAGTTTCACTGTGTCCCTGTTTAGTTTCTGTTTCCATGATCTGTCCCTTGGTGAAAGTGGTGTGTTGAAGTCTCCCACTATTATTGTGTGAGATGCAATGTGTGCTTTGAGCTTTACTAAAGTGTCTTTAATGAATGTGACTGCCCTTGCATTTGGAGCATAGATATTCAGAATTGAGAGTTCCTCTTGGAGGATTTTACCTTTGATGAGTATGAAGTGTCCCTCCTTGGTTTTTTTTGATAACTTTGGGTTTGAAGTCGATTTTATTCGATATTAGAATGGCTTCTCCAGCTTGTTTCTTCAGGCCATTTGCTTGAAAAATTGTTTTCCAGCCTTGCACTCTGAGGTAGTGTCTGTCTTTTTCCATGAGATGGGTTTCCTGTAAGCAGCAGAATTCTGAGTCCTGTTTGAGTAGCCAGTCTTTTAGTCTATGTCTTTTTATTGGAGAGTTGAGTCCTCTGATATTAAGAGATATTAAGGAAAAGTAATTGTTGCTTCCTATTATTTTTGTTTTTAGAGTTGGCATTCTGTTTTTGTGGCTGTCTTCATTTTGGTTTGTTGAGGGACTACTTTCTTGCTTTTTCTAGGGCGTGATTTCCGTACTTGTATGTTTTTTTTTTTTTTTCTGTTATTATCCTCTGAAGGGCTGGATTCGTGGAGAGATAATGTGTGAATTTGGTTTTGTTATGGAATACTTTGATTTCTCCATCTATGATAATTGAGAGTTTGGCCGGATATTTTAGCCTGGGCTGGCATTTTGTTCTCTTAGTGTCTGTATAACATCTGTCCAGGTTCTTCTGGCTTTCATAGTCTCATGTGAAAAGTCTGGTGTTATTCTGATAGGCCTGCATTTATATGTTACTTGACCTTTCTCCCTTACTGCTTATAATATTCTCTCTTTATTTAGTGCATTCGTTGTTCTGATTATTATGTGTCGGGAGGAATTTCTTTTTTGGTCTAGTCTATTTGGAGTTCTGTAGGCTTCTTTTATGTTCATGGGCATGTCATTCTTTAGGTTTGGGAATTTTTTTTTTAATATAATTTTTTGAAGATATTTGCTGGCCCTTTAAGTTGAAAATCTTCATTCTCATCAACTCCTATTATCCGTAGGTTTGGTCTTCTCATTGTGTCCTGGATTTCCTGGATGTTTTGAGTTAGGATATTTTTATGTTTTGTATTTTCTTTGATTGTTGTGCCTATGTTCTCTATAGAATCTTCTGTACCTGAGATTCTTTCTTCCATCTCTTGTATTCTGTTGCTGATGCTCGTATCTATGGTCCAGATTTCATTCCTAGGGTTTCTATCTCCAGCGTTGCCTCACTTTGGGTTTTCTTTATTGTGTCTACTTCCCTTTTTAGGTCTTGGATGGTTTTATTCAATTCTATCACCTGTTTGGTCGGGTTTTCCTGCAATTCTTTAAGGACTTTTTGTGTTTCCTCTTTAAGTTCTTCTACCTGTTTAGCTGTGTTTTCCTGTATTTCTTTAAGTGAGTTATTAAAGTCATTCTTGATGTCCTCTACTATCATCATGAGATATGCTTTTAAATCTGGGTCTACCTTTTTGGGTATGTTGGGGTACCCAGGACTAGGTGGGGTGGGAGTGCTGCGTTCTGATGATGGTGAGTGGTCTTGATTTCTGTTAGTAGGATTCTTACGTTTGCCTTTCGCATCTGGTAATCTCTGAAGTTAGTTGTTATATTTGTCTCTGTTTAAAGCTTGTTCCTCAGGTGATTAAATTAGCCTCTGTCAGCAGACCTGGGAGACTAGCTCTCTCCTTAGTTTCAGTGGTCAGAGTACTCTCTGCAGGCAAGCTCTCCTCTTGCAGGGAAGGTGCACAGATATCTGGTTTTCGAACCTGTCTCCTGGCAGAAGTTGTATTCCACTCATCAGAGCTCTCAAGATCCTGTGAAGGATCCTGTGTGGGTCCTTGCAGGTGTCCGGAGACTCCGTGGGCAAGGCACCCTGGTGCTGGAGTGGACCAGTAGAGACTTGTGCCCCTGATCAGGCCGGGATATCTGCTTTCCTAGTTAATGCAGTCTCAGGTCCTGCGCTATTGGATTTGAGCAGACGCTGTGTTCCACTCACCAGAGGTCTTAAAAGCCAATGGGGGATCCTGTGTGGGTCCTTGCAGGTGTCTGGAGACTCCATGGGCAATGCACCCTGGTGCTGGAGTGGACAGGAAGGGCTGGTTGATTCTTTGAATAGTTCTTTTTGTTTCCACTTGGTTGATTTCAGCCTTAAGTTTGATTATTTCCTGCTCTCTACTCCTCTTAAGGTGAATTTTCTTCCTTTTGTTCTAGAGCTTTTAGGTGTGCTGTCAAGCTGCTAGTATATGCTCTCTTTATTTTCTTTTTGGAGGCACTCAGAGCTATGAGTTTCCCTCTTAGGAATGCTTCCACTATGCCCCATAAGTTTGGGTATGTTGTGGCTTCATTTTCATTAAACTCTAAAATGTCTTTATTTTTTTTTTTATTTCTTCCATGACCAAGTTATCATTGAGTAGATTGTTGTCAGCTTCCACGTGAATGTTGGCTTTCTATTATTTATGTTGTAATTGAAGGTCAGCCTTCGTCTGTGGTGATCTCATAGGATGCATAGGATAAAGTCAATTTTTTTGTACCTGTTGAGGCTGGTTTTGTGACCAATTATATGGTTGATTTTGGAGAAGTTGCCATGAGGTGCTGAGAAGAAGGTATATCCTTTTGTTTTAGGATAAACTGTTCTGTAGATATCTGTTAAATCCATTTGTTTCATAACTTCTGTTAGTTTCACTCAGTCTCTGTTTAGTTTCTGTTTCTATCATCTGTCCCTTGATGAAAGTGGGGTTTTGAAGTCTCCCACTGTTATTGTGACAGGTGCAATATGTTCTTTGAGCTTTACTAAAGTTTCCTTAATGAATTTGTATGCCTTTGCATTTTGAGCATAGTTATTCAGAATTAAGAGTTCATCTTGTTAGATTTTATCTTTGATGACTATGAATGTGGGAATTGCAGGCTGGTCTCCAGTTGGGCTGTGTTCTGAACCCTGATGGTCATAATTCACCTACATGACACAGTAGGAGTTCCCTCATGCTCCTGGAAATCCTGCCCCTTCCTAAGGTAACACTTCCCACAGCCCCCACAAGAGAAGCATGGTCAGTAGTCATGTAATCAATGGCCCAAGCTTCTGACCTTCAGGATAAACTCCTCCCCAGTTACCTAGCAACCATGAAGACCTTAAAAGTGGGTGCTCAGCCCCCACCTCACTCTCTTACTCTTATTGCTTTGTCCTCTAACCTCACACTTCTCTTTCCTCTTCCCTTTCTCTTTGTCTTCTTATTTCCTCTCCTCTCTCCTTTCTCTCTCTTTCTCTCTAGCCTTTCCTCTCCCCCTCTCTCTCTATGTCTGTTTCTCTCTTCTACATTCTTTCTTTCCCCTGCATTTCTATAATAAAGCTCTTAAAGCATAGAGACTCTGCTCTGCTCCTTCAAGGCCTGCTGTACACTCTGATCAGTGTTGGGAACTTTTCCCTCATCCCTCTCTCCTGCAACACTGGGGTTCTAGTGTGGTAGCTCTTGGGGGATCCCAGGTTGGGAACTGCCCCTTCTCTGCAGTGTGGGTCAGAGGCTTACATGCTCACCCAGGGCTGTGTGGAAAGTGTCCCAGCAGCCCCCCAATGCCTGTGTCTGCCTGCCCAGAGAACAGGAACTCTTGATCGACCTTAGGCCCTTTTTCCTCCCCACTTTTCCTGAGCCTCCACCTTTATTTTGTTCCCAACATATGAACTGCTCCTGCTTGTCTTTTTTGATAACTTTGGGTTAGATATCGATTTTATTCCATATTATAATGGCTACTCCAGCTTGTTTCTTCGAACCATTTGCTTGGAAAATTGTTTTCTAGCCTTTTACTATGAGGTAGTGTCTGTCTTTGTCCCTGAGATGGGTTTTCTTTATTTTGCAGCAAATTGTTGGGTCCTGTATATGTAGCCAGTCTGTTACTCTATGCCTTTTTTATAGGGGAATTGAGCCCATTGATATTAAGAGATATTAAGGTAAAGTAATTGTTGCTTCCTGTTAATTTTGTTGTTAGAGTTGGCATTCTGTTCTTGTGGCTGTCTTCTTTTAGTTTTGTTGAAGGATTTATTTTCTTGTTTTTTTTCTAGGGCATAAACAACATAACCTTTTGTTGGTGTTTTCCCTTTATTATCCTTTGAAGGTCTGGATTTGTGGAAAGATATTGTGTGAATTTGGTTTTGTCATGGAATATTTTGGTTTCTCCATCTATGGTAATTGAGACTTTAGCTGGGCTTAGTAGCCTGGGATGGTATTTGTGTTCTCTTAAGGTCTATATAACATCTGGCCAGGATCGTCTGGCTTTCATTGTCTCTGGTGAGAAATCTGGTGTAATTTGAATAGGTCTGCCTTTAATTGTTACTTGATCTTTTTCCCTTGTAGCTTTTAATATTCTGTCTTTATTTAGTGCACTTGTTGTTCTGATTATTATGTGTCAGCAGGAATTTCTTTTCTGGCCCAGTCTATTTGGAGTTCTGTAGGCTTCTTTCTTCTATGTTAATGGTCATCTCTTTCTTTAGGTTGGGGAAGTTTTCTTCTATAATTTTGTTGAAGATGTTTACTGACCCATTAAGTTGAAAATCTTCATTCTCATCTATACCTATTAATCTTAGATTTGGACTTTTCATTGTGTCCTGGATTTCCTGGATATTTTCAGTTAAGATCTTTTTGCATTTTTGCATTTTCTTTGATTGTTGTGTCCATGTTTTCTATGGAATCTTCTGCACCTGAGATTTTCTCTTCCACCTCTTGTATTCTGTTGCTGATGCTCGCATCTATCGTTTCTGATTTCTTGCCTAGGATTTTTATCTCCAGGATTGTCTCCCTTTGTGATTTCTTTATTATTTTTACTTCCATTTTTAGATCCTGGATGGTTTTGTTCAATTCCATCATGTGTTTGGTAGTGTTTTCCTATAACTCTCTAAGGCATTTTTGTGTTTCCTCTTTAAGAGCTTCTATCTGTTTACCTGTATTTTCCCTCATTTCCTTCTTAAAGTCCTCCATCATCACCTTGAGAAGTGACTTTAGATCCATGTCTTGTTTTTCTGGGGTGATGGTGTATCCAGGACTTGCTATGGTAGGAGAGTTTGGTTCTGATGATGCCAAGTAACCTTGGTTTCTGTTGCTTCTGTTCTTATGCTTAACTCATGCCATCTGATTATCTCATGTGCTTGTTGCCCTCAATATATCTGATTGGAGCTTATCCTTCCTATAATCTCAGTTGATTCAGAACTCTTCAGAGTCCAGCTTTCTCTGTGATCTTTTGTTTGTGGGCTTCTGTGAGTGAGCCTAAGATCACATGGAGAGTCTTCTGGGGACTGTGGGGGTGTCCGCCGATTCTGTGCCCAAGGTGACTCTGACCCAGTGCTGGTGCTGATCAGAAGGGACTTGTGCCCTTGTTCAGGCAGGTTTTCTGCTTCCCTACTGCTGTCTCAGGTCCCCCATGATTGGATTGGAACCCATGTTGTCTTCCACTCACCAGTGATGCTAAGATCGCGTGGAGAGTCATCTAGAGAATGTGGGGGTGTCTGCCTATTCAGCGCCCTAGGTGACCCAGTGCTGGCGCTGATTGGAAGGGAATTGTGCTCCTGGTCAGGCCAGTTTTCTCCTTCCCTACTGCTATCTCAGATCCCCCGAGATTGGATTGGAATCAATGTTGTGTTGCACTCCCCAGTGACCCTAAGATCTCCTGGAGAGTCCTCTAGGGACTGTGGGGGTGTCTACCAATTCCATGCCCTAGGTTACATGGTGCTGGCACCGACTGGAAGGGACTTGTCACCATAAATTTCATCACAGGCTTTCTCTAGGATCACAGGTATATTAATTCCTATACACTAATAATTGAATTCTCTTGGATCACCGCAAAATTAACCCATGTAGCCCACTTCAGTACATGATTCTTTCTCCATAAATTTATGGGCATGTGATCAATGTAAAGGTTTAACTTTCATATTTGACTTTTTGCTCCCTCACCTTTAGCTCTTCACTTTGTTTTATCTGTGATGACTTTCGCCTTTCAAATAACTTAGTATCCTCTTTTTAATGTGACTGTTGTGAGTTACAAGGTTTCTGTAAAATCAATGTTACATAAACTCCTGTTTTCCCCAAGCAGCCTATTTCGATAATTTGTACTTGAAAGTGAATTATGACCTCTGATCTTTAACAACTGAAAATTAACATATTTTCCAGTACTTCCAAATTGTCTTGTACTTTCTGAGCAGCGTTTTCCTAGAGATAGACATACAGTAGCATCTGGGCAACTCCACTAATTGCATTTAATTCTATCTTTATTGATTCACAGAGCATGAGATTAAATTCTCTTTTGAAATCTTCATTGATCATACCTTGATTCACACTGGAAAGTTGAAGAATCCTTTGAGTTGTATCATTCAGTATATTTTCTGCTTCTGTGAGTAAATGACAATAAAGTCAATGGGTTATTTTCATAACATTGAGGCTATGTGGATTAGAGTAAGATGTTTATCTATTCCCAACTCTAGAAAAGCACTGCATTCAGTAGCATGCATTGGATTCATATTACTTCATTGAGATATTTCTGCCTGCTTATTCTTTCCTAATTCACAAGAGGCAATTTTTCTGTACTTTTTGTTATTTGTTATACAGCTTGGGTTTGATTTCATTTTCTGATGGCAAAAAATGGCCTTGGCTATCTCTCTTGGACCTACAGTCATTGTTCCAATGGTATATGTAGTTTCCTCAAATAAACACAACTATAACAGTAGGCTTTCATTTTATTCATACCTAGGAAATGACTGTCCTTAGAGATGCCTTGTTAACAATTATGCTGAAACTGATCAAATTCTCCACAATAAAAGCACCAGATATTTTGAGACCTGAGACTTATAACAGCTTGTCACAGTATCTTTGTGTATTACCATAATTCCTGCTACTGAATCAGAGTTATTTAGACATCAGGGATCTCCAGTTATAGGATGAGGTAGTACAGTATCATGATACATATATAAGCAATATCAGTTGTATCCCTCTCTAGTCCTTCAAAGGTGATTCCTGGACCTTTAATGGTCTAAGAAGTTGTTTTTCAAAATATATTCACAGTTTCAAACACCAACGTCCGTATCAATATCTGCCTTGATTTTGGTTCTCATAAGATTTTGTTCACCACGCAGACCAATATTAGCTTAAAATCAGTAAGATTTCTCCAGAGTTTGTATAATAGTTGTACATGAGGTAGAATGCTTTACTGGCTCCTGAAGGTTTTCCCTAATATCTTAAATGTGCAAAATAACATCATTCTTCCTAATTTAGCATGTTCCAATTGAATCTGACTTTGGATACCAGAATACTGCCCTTCATGTAGCAACTGCTCTCTTATTGTCTTCATTCCCCTTGCTCTGCTCCAGAGATCAATATTACTGGCTTAGACATTTTGCCATGTGAACGACTGCAAAGGCAAACTGGCTTCCAGTACTGCTGTTGCCAATACTTTTCAGCCTAAGTCTATTTTGATTAAGCCAATTATTTTTTATTTGTTTCAACTAAGGAGAGTCCATCCAACAGGAAATCATAGCCTCTTTTTAAAAAGCCTTGGATGTAGACTTATGACAGGATGCCATCCTATCTCATTATAACTGTGTTCCACAACATCAACAGGCATGTTGTATACAACTACTGTGAAAACTGATGGTGATCTTGTATTCTCAAGATTGTGGTCTTCTAAATTTGCTGGCAAGGTGGGTGCAATTTTAACCTTTTTTTTTGAAATAGGCTCTTTTAAATGTGTTCCTCCTTATTTTTCACTATGTCTCTGTCCTATCAACTTTCAGCACATTTTTATTTCCTTTATCTTGTGTGGAAAACTCTGGCATGCTAGCTCAGTCAATGAGACTGAGCAATTGTGCTCTGCCTTTTCTGGTTCTCCTCACTTCCCAAATGATTACAGAACCAAAGATAATCTATCCAGTTCCATAGGAAATCATGTTATCCTTTCAGAGAAGAGAGAATAGATTGAAACTGTTTGTTTTCCCATTTCAGCCATCTTTTGCTTCTCAGATCTATGTTTGCATGAAAATTTTCCAAGTGCTTAAGTCATTTTTCAAACCTTTGTTTTTTTGTTTTTTGTTTTTGTTTTTTTTGGGGGGGGGGAAACAGAATAAATGAGGAGGAAGAGGGAAAAACAAACAAACAAACAAACAAACAAACAAACCAACCAGAAAACCCCTTCTGGGTGTAAAGCAGAGAATATGCCAGAAACAAAAGACACAATAATTGCTCTCTGATGACTTTAAGAAACAAATTCAACCTTCTTTGCCTGCCATTCCCCCTGTTTTTTACTTCAAATTTCCTAGCCTCATATTTTTAGCTACATCTTATAGCTTTTTTTTTTTTTTTTACTCCTCTATAGGTTCTTCTTTCTCACAAAGTCTCTCACTTTCAACACCTTATTTGTAACTGGTCTTTTCACTTTTGAGTGTTTTTTTTTTTTTTTCTACTTCCACACCTGTTCCATTCATTAAGGACCCTAAAATTAAATGGAATTCAAGAGAGCAAACAATAGAGAATTAAGAATCAAATTTATTTTCTCTTGTTTCTTCTTTAAGCATGAATGCTAGCAAACTGTAACCACTGAACAACCAATACCAGAAAAATTAAACCAACCCCCAGAGCCCTAGAATTTATATGCCCTGTGAAAAGCCCTCAAAACCGAAAAGAACACACAATTGCAGAACCTATTTTGTGTTGACAAAATCACTCCCATTCTAAAGCATGGGGTGAATCTTGTTCAGCTGCTGTGAAAAATGTGAACCAGGTCAAAATCCCCACACCGGGTATAAAATAAAAAAATAATGTTCATAACACATTTCTATCTTTGTTACAAAAACCAAAATTTCTAAATTGTCATTACACCATTTTCACTGTACAGACAAGTTCCATGAAAGATTTTTTTTTAACCAAATATTTTTCAGTAATTTTAAAGACAATAATGGGAATGAGAATCGTGATATTTTTGAGTCATGTGTGCTTCCTGGTTCGTTAATTTTTTTTCTTTGCTTAGTAAGTCTTATGAGTCTTACATCTTCCTTTTGAAAGTAATATTTCTTCCTAAATGAAAAAAATAACCTATACAACATTTCCCTACTTTATGTGGTTCTTATGTCAATTTGATGATATTTTATGACAATTTCTGTACTTTGGAGATGCTTAATATTTATCAGTTTATAGCAGATAATTGAATCCTTATATAAAAACAAAATTCACTTAATATCAGGAACTTGAGTAGTTGTGATTACATTCTTCACAGTGAATGTCAAAGACAGATTTCTCTCTAAATACTTAGAGGAGAAGAACTCCAAAAGTAGATATACAAGTGTTTTAAATCCAGTTAATGGCCACACCACAGCAGTTTATCAAAACAATGGTAGTATCCTTTGTAACTTGTGGAAGTTTGAAAGCCAAAACACAGGGACAGTGTTTCCATCTCTATCCTATCTTTTTTTTTTTTTTTTTTTTTTGGTTTGTTTTTCATATAATATAGACTAAAGGTATAGTATCCTTAATTTTAAGATCATATCATGTGTTTTAGCATATCTGACAACAGTTTAAATAACCTAGGTGGTTTATGAGGACTTAGGACTTTCTTGACTTCAGAGGCTTTCTATAAAATTAGTTTTCTCATGGCATTGAACATTTGCTGTAATTTCTTTTTGAATTGTACAAGTGACTTTTTGTTTATTATTATTTCCATATTGTAGCTTGCAAAGTACACCCTAACCATTGTTTTTATGGGTGCTTTTTTCTTATCAATACACCACAGATGAGTTATCCTCATCTCCGAAGGCATCTAATAATAGTAATGGCAAGCAAGCATGTTTAGTTAAAATGCCCCTTCATATTCCATGGCTGTGACGGATGCACTCTGATATGCAGGGTCCACACATGCTACATCCACTCCAATGAAGTCTGCTTGACAGGTTTAGAAACCTGGAAGCAGTCCTGAGGCAAAGAGTTTCACAGAAACTTAGCCTCCTGGAACCTTGACATTCCCATAGCCCATATACTCAAACCCTGTTCCCGCTTTAGTCTGGTGTATGGATCTGTGTGCTCTCTTTCAGTATTGTTTAATTATAAGTGCCTTTAAGGATTGATTTTGACATATAGCTAAGCCTTTGCCAGTGTTCCAATGTCTTAGATAGTCCTTGAAGCTGAACATGAGCTTGGAATTCAATAAGAATGCTACCTACTCAGTAACATTCAAATTTACTTCTAGTAGAGACAGTGAAGATCATCAGGCATTGCAATTTACTTGAATAGAGCTAGAAAGGTAAGGGCTAGTCTACATAGTAATTACTTAGGACAATATCTGAGTCATACCCAAACACAGGAATACACAATGGCCTAGGAAATAGGTGGGTTGTAGTATTATTCATGAAAGGGTTAGTAGAATGGAATTCCCCTGGTGCAGGTTTTTCAATAAGCTGAAAGGAATAGCATAATCAGATATTTACTAAAGGACCCCTGGTTGTGGGTTTAACAATAGACTAGCATTGCATCAGAGCATTCACATGACTGCTGTATTTAGCTGATCTTAATCAAGGGTAGTTCTTATTCTCAGTTGTAAACATGAGATGGCTCCTGCCATCTTTTTTGTATACACTTTCTTTGTTTTGTGTTAAGAACCAGTGTACCTTGGCAAATGTATTCACCTAGACTTCTTGCTTTTTGTCTGTATTATCAGACTGGTGCTCCATTTGACAAATTACATCCAGATACAGCACTCCCTTGTTTCTGTGTCCATTTGTCATTCATTTCTCACTGACACATTGTTCACCTGTAACCAGAACCCCATTTCCTGCATATCAGAGACCTAATAGAGGTTCATCTGCAGCACACATGGACTTCATCCCTGGATTTCTACTTGATGCTTGTATGCCTTGTTTGTAATTATTATACAGCCTGATGACTCCTGGGCATCAGCCCTCCCTTTTGGGCAGATTTCCTGCAGAGTCAACATGAAGATTTACTTTGATGTGGTAATTCTGTGTGTACAAATTTGGTTTGATAACTCACAATAATGATTTTATAGAACTCCTACATTGATATATGTAATCTCAAGCCTTCTTTAGAATAGAAGCTGCAAATAGAGCTCTGTCAAACTTCATGTGTCTCCTGTTAACTGCACTAGAATAAGAAAGCAGACTTGGAACAAATTAGGATCAAGTATAACATTCCATCTTTTGTATAAATGAAGTCACTATCTTGTTACTAAAGGTCCTAATCTAGTAGTGGGCAGTTTATTATAGACTAAAGGACAGAAAAATTAGTCAGGATGGATTTACCTACACAAAATTTCAAAATAATGAGACACAGCAAATGGATTTTATCTTGATGAAACCATGGTAGTTTATGACGTAAATAATATTGCTTTACATTTATAACTGGCTTATGGGGCTAGAATTCAGTTAATAAATGTTTATTCAGGTATTAGTCTTAATTGAAAACCATGTAAAACATTGTCTATAACTCCTTTATCCTTATATACCTATGACATGAACTATTGCCTTAAATTTACTATGAACTCTTAAAATAATTTAATATCTGATCATTTATCAGATATAGATATAAAATTTAAGACCAACAACAAATTTTTGATGTAGCCATATCTGCTTCATCCAGTATTCGTGTATCTATGTGTCTTTCTTTCTTTCTTTCTTTCTCTCTTTCTTTCTTTCTTTCTTTCTTTCTTTCTTTCTTTCTTTCTTTCTTCCTTCCTTTCTTTCTTTCTTTCTTTTTCTTTTTCTTCCTTCCTTCCTTCTTTCTTTCCTTCCTTCCTTCCTTCCTTCCTTCCTTCCTTCCTTCCTTCCTTTCTTCCTTCCTTCCTTCCTTCCTTCCTTCCTTCCTTCCTTCCTTCCTTCCTTCCTCTCTCTCTTTCTTTCTTCCTCTTCTTCCTTTCTTCCTTTCTTTTTTCTTTCAATTTCTAGTGTAATGTCTTTTAACTTGTTAATGAAAGCTGAGCATTTAGCCTGTACAGTGATGTTTCTAATCAAAGAGAACAGAAGACAAGTAACTGAGTTTTTTTCCCTGCTGCTATCTGTAGGAAGACATTTCTAGAAGCAAGAAGATTTGGGCACCTGAATAGCAAGAGAGTAAATTGGCAGAAGTCATCATGTTTTGGCTACATTCACCCTTGTCATACCCCTTCCCTGCCAGCCTCAATTTTTTGTTCAGTTTTTTTGTTTGTTTGTTTTTGTTTTTTTTTTTTTTGTCATGTACAAGTTGGTATTTGATTGCCTTATACAGTGAAATATCTTTTACAGAGGGTGGACAAGGTCTTGAAAGTGTTACTATTATTCACTTCATGAAGAGCCAGTTGGTTCTCGAGGGTTTAAAGAACACTAAATATGAAATATGAGAGAGGATGTGTACATACTATAAAGATGTCAAAGTTTGTATTCAAAATTTACTTCAGCAAGTACATGGAGATTTTATTCTTGCAAAGTCCAATTGCCTTTTAATAAAATTTTCCCATGATTGTAGTTACTTTATCTTGGAAACAATTTAATGGTAATGTTATTTTTAAAATAATAAAAATATTCCAAAGTCAAAAAAAATCAAAATTTAATTATATAAAGCTATATTAGAAAAATGCATGGGCATGAGAGATGATACATCTATCCATCTACCATCCAATCATATTCTGTAAGTTTTCTGTCCTCCAACTTTCCAGGTGAAGTTATTTCAGGGATTCTGCTGATATTGCACCTTTAAAAGTCCTCAGTGTGCCATGTTCTGTGGCTCATTTCCACACAGACCTGAGGAGGAACACAGTGGTTGTAGCCTGCTTACCCTACTGTACTGATCTTAACAGTTCTTCAGCTGCACCACAGTTTTGTTTCTTCATCAGCTATATCTGGTTATAGGTTATAGATGAAAATCTTCATGTGTGGTGTCCCTATTTGCCTGGAAGCAACATAGACCACATAGGATGGAAGAGAATTACTGACCTTTACCATGAAAAACTCAATAATTTTCCTATCTTTTTCTTTTTATTAATGTCAACTTCTCATGAATATGTTGTTAGGCTTTAAACATTCTATTAGCTCACTGGTATATAATATTTGATATGTGTGTGAAAATGTCCTTAACATTTCAACTGTCATAGTTGTCTTGGTGTGAACCTTGTAGACCCTTTTCTCTACCTTGTTCTCTATATATCCCATCTTGACTACATTAGCTTTTAAATAATTCAACCTAAATAACGATGTAAGTTATTAAGATCTGGCAAATCATTTTCTACTACTGAAAGACTTCTACTTCTGAAGTTCCAATAAACCAACAAATTACCTTTATATTTGTGTTACTGTAAATGACTCATAATCAGCATATTGTAATCTGAGCACTGACAATCTCTTCTATAACAAACTTCCATGGTGATGCCTATCCTTTTGCTATTGTCTCAAATTCCCTGATAATGATGGGAAATCTGGCTGGAGATAGTTAAGTGTTCCCAGCATTTCCTTGGAGAAAGTTCATCCAGACTGAAGCTTTTGTATTGATTGGGTCATATAGAATGGATAGTCATATTACTGCTTCTCAAGTTCTGTGGTACCTACATTGTTTCATGTGTTCCTGCAACCTGTTGCCCTTCCAGAAATGTTCTGAGAAACTCATTTTTCTTTTAAGTCTTCCCAAGTTTCAACAGTTCAAGTACAAACTATCCCCTAAATATCTTAATTTATTTGCCTTTGCAGTCATGATACTGAAAATCATGCTTGATCTAAATATTCTATCAAGGATAGCATGTGTTCTTATTTGTCCTCATCCTCATTAGAATATATGTTAACAGTGGTCGTTTTAACAAAGTACTAACCTGTTCTCTCCTTCTAAATATGTGAAATTGCAAGTTGACATTTTCTTTATCCACTGCAGCCAACACTTTTTTATTTAAAATCTTGCATTAGTGTTGCTGATAATAGAATTGCCCTCTCTCTCTCTCTCTCTCTCTCTCTCTCTCTCTCTCTCTCTCTCTCTCTCTCTCTCTCTCTCTTTTCTCTCTCTGTATCTGTGTGTGTGTGTGTATGGTAACTTGATCTTTCAGTCCTTTTGGAAATTTTTATTCTTGTTAGGGATGCAATCAAGCCTCCTTTTCATGTTGTATTATCTAGAATAAAGGAATGTGACTGATTACAGTGGTTTCTTCTGATTTTCTTTATTATGATTTACTTTCAGATATTACAATAGGAAGTGAGCCATGCATTTGAAGTACATCTCCACACTTACTGAAACTGTCATCATTAAGCAATGAGGCATTCCACCTGATTTCATGTGAAGAAATATTTCCAGATTCAGAACATATATCACCCTACCTTGCATGATTCACAACTCATCACAGAGAGCATCCAACTGACACTAACAGAAAAGGTTCTTTGTTTCATATCAGATATTGTGTTTGGTCTGCACAGATGCCTTATCTTCAGATTGGTCAGACTCACATTGTTTAGTGTTAAAAGTAGTTAATGATTCCTCCACAAATGGTTCTCAGTGGAGAAAATAAAATTTAGTCACTTACCCAAGGTTCCAATGCGAAAACAATGATTAAATGCAAGTCTTCTTTCATGAACCACAGAATTTACTTGGCATTGTTACATGATTGTGGGTAAGAGATCACTGAATTGAGTCTAAATGATTAAAAATTAGATAGCTATACAGCTATTTTTCTGCAGCATGGATATAGAGACAAAAATTTTTCACTTTAAAGCTCTCTCATGAATGTGGATGTAAATCATTATTTACTTCATTGAAGTAAAGACACTATCAGATTTTAAAAACAGGTTTTTCAAAAGCTCCACCAACACTAGAGGATATAGAAAGAAAAAAATGGGTACAGGCATTTAGAAACATTCATTCTCAACTGCTCAGATGACCATACTGCATCCACTGAAGGGAATCTAGAGCAAAAAGATGGGCTCTTGTCAGAGATAACTATGGCAAGAATGTCCATGAGTTTGTGAGTTTTATTTTTACTTGTTGCCATACATATAACTTATATAGCAATGTTTTAATTAATTTTCAGTGAGACATTTACAGTTATTTGAAATTTGTAGCTCTCTCCTCAAAATCATTTTTTCTCACTGGCATTTGAATTTCCTTTGCCTCACAAACAATCTTGTTTTTATATTAATATTGTAGATATTTAACAATTTACTCATATCTATGCAAACTCTCCAATCCACAAAGTGAAAAATCATATCTATAATTGTGCATTATACCAGTTAGAAATTATTTTTCTGTTATATTCTCCTTATGCCCTAAAAATGAAAATTCTATTATTTATAGCTGAATTAAATACTGCCAGGCATTCATAACATATTTTCACGTATGCTTTTCTACTTAACTGCTCATAGATATCAAATACTCTCCCATGCTTGGCCCTTTGAATTGAGGCATATCAATCTTTCACAGCCAGCATAGTGGAGTGATTTGTGTTTCCTTAAATATTTTCTCTGAAGTATTTCTGTTAGAAGCAGTCAGAAAAATACTATCCATATGATGAAAACCACTGGTTGAGGAAATTATCTACAAATTATTTCCAGTGGTTATTGCCCAATATATTGACATAGAATTGTACTATTTAAAATCCCAGTAGAAGAATATTCCCTGATGTCTTTGTACATGTTAAGCAATGCTATACATAGGTACAATAAAGCAAACCTTCCTCTAACCTGCTCACTGAAATTGATAGCAAAAAAGAAGTGTGCTAAATGAATTACTTTCAATTCCTTAGACAATCAAGAAGGTAAAGAAATTCCCTGGCTGAAATGGACATATTTCTGTAATTACAGTATCCTCATCTCTAAATTTTGTTACCATTACCACCTTCCTCTATTTATTTATTTTTTTAACAAATACAGGGGATTTCCATGGGCTAGCAGACTCCTCTATATATTTGCTTTTAAGTTGTTCTGTACCAGGCAGTCATGCTCATATCATATTTACTTTGTCAAGGGCGTTCTACTCATAATGCTTCTGATGTAACCATTTTTCAGGATACTGCGATTGAGATTTCAACTGTGGCTCCTTTTTAAGTTTTGAAACTCTGTTCCTGTTATGTCCAGTGTTTGGCAAATTGGAAAAACCTGTGTGTGTGTGTGTGTGTGTGTGTGTGTGTGTGTGTGTGTGTGGTGTGTGTGTGTGTGTGTGTCTGTGTGTGTGTGTGTGTGTTAATTTATTTAGATGACAGATTTTAAAATCTTCCCCTGGAGCATCCACCATTTTCCATAAATTCAGTCACTATCAGACTCTTGGATCACAGGAATATTAACCTCTGTACCCCACTGTTATAAAAGATTACTCTCCCATGAATTTATGGACATGTCACCCACATAAGGTGCTAACTTTCTCATTTGAACTCATGGTCCCACATAGTTAATTCATTTCACACTTGCTTCATATGTGATTAATTTCAGCCTCCTATGATCTGAGTTTTAACAAATATAAGTGGCCATTTGGAAATCCAAATCTTCAGTGAAATCATACTTGCTCTCTTTTTTCATCAAGCCTCTTTTTTGTTTGTTTGTTTGTTTGATTGATTGTTTGTTTTTGGTTTTTAGTTTATTCAAGACAGGATTTTTCTGTGTAGCCGTGACTGTCCTGAAACTCACTCTATAGACCAGGCTGGCCTTGAACTCAGAGATTTGCCTGCCTCTGCCTTTGCCTCCCAAGTGCTGGGATTAAAGGTGTGCGCCATCACTGCCCGGCAAGCCTTTTTTTCAATAAGTCTTATTTGTAATTCTAATTTTGGAATCGGATCATTAACAGCTGAACATGAACAAATTTTTCTGTATTTCCAAAAACTCCTATTATTTTGCTTGGAGCAGCTTTATCTAGAAATAGGGATACAGTAGCAGCTGGGAAATCCTACTAACTGCAATAAGATATATCTTTATTTACTCACAGTCCATTGATTTGATTTCTTCTTCTTCTTCTTCTTCTTCTTCTTCTTCTTCTTCTTCTTCTTCTTCTTCTTCTTCTTCTTCTTCTTCTTCGTCTTCTTCTTTTTCTTTTTCTTTAGCTTAAGTCTTATCTTGTCAGGATTGCTTGGTTCCTGTGAGATGGGCCCAGTGTTTTCTTTCTTACTAGGCAATCTCTTCCACAAATGCTTTTTTGCCATTGATACCATCCATCACCAGTCCCACACTGGAGTCCAGCAACTTCAAGAACTATAAGCTACACAAGCCTACTTTCTTTATAAAGTATCTAGTTCTACGTATTTTGCTATAAAAAATAAAAAGGTACCAAGAAACTATAATGAAGGAAAAAATGAGTTTTATCTGCCTCAAAATCTAGTTACTTGAAGGCTGAGGAGGACCACAATATCATGGGCTGCCTGGACTATAGAGTGAGTTCAAGACCAGACTGAACAACCCAGTGAGACCCTGTCTCTCATAAACAGTATGGTTAAAAGAACTGGGTCTTTTGATATCTTCAATATCCATACCTAAATTCACACTGGAACTTTGAAGAAGCAGTTGATAATTTTCTTCCAGCAACTCTTCTGTCACTGTGGGCAAAATACAATTAGTTATCAATTAGTTATTTTTATAACATTAAGTTTCTGTAGGATAGAATAAAAGGTTTATGCATGGTAGTAAAGTCTAGAACATCACTGCCTGCACTAGCATGCATTAGATTTGCCTTACTTGATTAAGGTATTTCTGCCCGCTTATTATTTCTTGATTCAAAAAGGCAAATGGCCTGTACTTTTTGCTGTGTGGACTCCAGCTAGGTTGCCATTTCTTTCTGATGGCAGAAAAGGGCCTGGCATACCTCTCTTTAGACATACATTCTTGTTCTAATCATATGTATTGCCTCATCAAATTAATCCTTCAAGAAGATAAACTTTCTTTCTGATTTATATCTAGGAAAATCATTGCCCTTAGAGATCCCTTTTTCACAACTGTGCTCCAAATGACCATATTTCCAACAATAAAAACATCAGGCATTGAGGCAGGAGACCTATGGCAGCTTGTTCACAATATCGTTGTATGTTTCCTGCAACTGATCATGAGGCATTTAGACACCATTGATATCTAGGTATAGGATGACCCGGTATATTAGATGATACCCATTAGAATCAATATCAGTTTTATCCCTCTCCATGCCTCCAGAGGTGATACCTGACCATTTAATCGTCTAAGAAATTGTTTTTCATAAGTTATTCACATTTTCAAACACCAAGGTCCCTACCAAAACCTACCTTGCTTCTAGATCTCATAAGACATTGTTTACCTCTGAGATCATTATAAGTTTAAAGTTGGTGAGTGTTTCTCCAGAGTCTGTTCAATCTTTATAAATGAGGTAGAAATTTTCCTGGCTCTTGACCTTTTTCTCCAAGATCTTAAAACTGCAAAGCAACATAGTTCTTTGTATTTTTTTCATGAGCAAATTGAATATGACTTGGATATAAAAGTCTTCAACCTAGCAACTGCTTTCTGTGTATCTTCACTCCACTTGCTTTGCTTCATGGATCAATATTTCCGACCTACTTTGTTTGCCATGTTAATCTTTGCAAATGCAAACTGTCCTCTTTTATTGCTGTTGGCAATACTTTCCAGCCCAATTCTATTTTGAGTTACCCAGTTATTTATAATTTGTTAAATTGAGGCAAGTTTATTATATAGGAAACTATGGTCAGTTTAAAAAAGCCTTATCTATATATTCTATAGGATGTTATTATATCTATTCGTAACTTTTTTCCACCTCATCAGCAGGCATATTATATACAAGTACTGTAAAAGCTGATGGAGATCTTATCAGTCTGGATGACCCTTCTCTAACTCTGTCATGGTTGGTGTGAGTTTAACTCCTTCATTCATATAGGGCATAGTATTAGATTTTCCTCCTTTTTCCCCCAGTATTTCACCAAGCTACCACCCTACAGCACAGATTGTTTTTCTTTTTCTTCCAATGGGTACCTCCTGTAGCTAGCTTCATCACCAACACTGAGGGTTTTTGTTCTCTCTTTTCTAGTGCTCCTCAATTCCAAAGTGATTACAACACTTAGTATAAACTCCTCAGGTCCACATTACATTCTGCCATTCTCTCAGTAAAGAAGAAAGAGAGTAACCCTGTTTGTTTTCCAATTTCTTCCATCATTTGCTTCACAGACTCCTCTATTTGACCTGCAATTTTTACACCTGTTCAGCCATTCTTCCAACACACTTTTGAAACAGAATATATGATGAGAAGAAAAAAGAAAGAAAATAGTCCTCTGGGAGCAAAGAGAGAATATCCCAGCATGAGCAGACTGGATAAATAATTTCTGGCATGTGGTAAATAAACAATATGCATCTGTCTTTCCTGAACATTTTTTTCCAGTGCTGCTGACATCAAATTTTCAGTTCTGTCAAGCTTCAAATTTTGATGCCTCCTCTAGTAGACCTTTGCTCCTTAATGGGTTTCCTTTCTTCCAAAGTCTCTCACATTAAACAACTTATTTGCTTCTGTTCTTTTCTCTTTGTGGGAAATTCTTTTTTCATCCATCTCTGCCCCTCTTCTATACATTCAGCCCCATAATACTACATAGAAAAAAAAAAGTAAAAAAAAAAAAAAAATGCAGAGTAGTCTACATTGTACCATTTGGAACCAAGAGAGTTAAAACACAGTGTGGGAGTATGGAAATTTATCCTTTTCTGGGTTTTGTTTTTCATGTAATATAGGCTAAGGGTTCAGTATCTTTAATTTCAGGTTCTTATCATCTATCTGGTTTGGGCATATCCAACCACAGTAGAAATAGCCTAGGTGGTTTTTGAGTACTTAGGGATTCATTGGTCTCAGAGGCTTTCTACAGAGTCAGTTTCTTCATAGCATTGAGTTTTTGGTGTAATTTCTTTTTTGGCTCCTTCCAATGACTTTTTGTTCACTTTTAGTTCCTAATCGTCACTTGCAAAAACACACCCCAACCATTGTTTTCATTGCTGGTTTTTCAAATCTATAAAAAAAAAAAAAAAAAAACTTATGAGTTAGCGTCATATCAGAAACCATCTAGGAAAGTCTGTGACAAGCAAGTGTTTGTGCTCAAGAAGATCCTCCATATTCTATGTCTGTGATGGATACTCGCTGAGATGCAGGGTCCCCTGAGACTTCATTCCAGGATTACTATTTGCTGCTGATATGCTTTGCTATGTAATGTTTGCTACTACGATGTAGTCTGATGAGTCCTAGACATCGGTCCTCCCTATTGGGCAGATTTCTTGCAGAGAGAATATGAAGGTGTACTTTGATATGGCAATACTGTGTACACAAATTTGACTTGATAATTGACGAAAGTGATTTTATGAATTTCTATATTGGTGCGAGTAATATCAAGCTTCTTATAGAATAAAATCAGCAAACAGAGCTCTATCAAATTTCATATGTCTCAGGCTAATTGCAAAAGGAAAAGAAAGCAGACTTGGAGCAAATTATTATCAAGGGTAACATTCCCTCTAGATAACATATGAGGCCACTATCTTGTCACTGAAAGCCTTAAACTAGGAATGTGCAGTTTATTGTAGAAACAAAAACAGAAAATACATGATGGACTTTTAGATATACAATACTTCAAAATAGTATGACACAAGGCAGATGATTTGTCTTGCTAACTTACAACATAAAAATTAATTTTTTTAGATTTCTAATGGTTTTTTATGGCTAGAAAGCAGTTACTGTTTATTACGGTCTTAATGGAAAATATGTAAACAATTCTGTTGTAACTCCTTAAGCATTATGGGCCTATTACATGAACAAAAGCCTAAACATACTATGAACTCACACAATATAAAAATAATTTTAAAAAATGATCAGTAATAATAATTATATAAAAATATAAGAGCAAAAGTAAATTGTGATGTAGCCTTATCTGCTTCATCCAGTATTCATGTATCTGTGTGTGTCTTTCTTTCTTTTTATCTTTCTTTTTCTATTCTACTTGCTTTAGAATTGTTAATGAAATCTGATCATCTATTTTGACCATTGAGGTTCCCAGAGTAAAAGTAAAAAGAAGACAATAACTACATTTCTTTTTCCCTGCTGACATAAGTAGAGGTAATTGGTATAAGCAAGGAGCTTTTGTTCCCTCAACAGCAAGAGAGAGTTAAATTGCTAGAAGTTATCAGATTTTGGCCCCATTCTACACTGCTATACCACTTGGCTGCCTGCCTCAGTTTACTCTACCATGTTAAGCATTGTCATTTACTGACTTACATAGTAAATCTCTTTTACAGAGGGTGGACAGGATCTTAGAAGGTTCACTACTGTCCATCTGAAGAAGAGTCAATTGTTTCAGGAATACAAGAAAAATACTTATTGAGTTCATGAGACAGAATATGTAAGATGTCAAGGCTTGTATCAATTATTTAATTTAAAGCACAGTGCTGGTTAAAATGCATGAGAGATGGCACTGCTATCCATCTACATACTAAACATAATGCATAACATCTCCAGCTTCCAACTTTCTTGGTGCTGTTATTTCAGGAATTCTGTGGATATTGCTATCTTTGACAGTCCTTGGTCTGTGCGGTGTTGTGCTGTTAATTTCACCACAGGTCAGAGGAGGAACAGAGTCTATGTTGCCTTCCGGCCCTAATGTACTGCACCTGACATTCCCTGAGCTGCACCACAGCTTCTTTTCTTCATCATCTATATCTGGTTATTGATAGATAAAGAATGAAAATCTTCACTTTTGGTGTTCCTATTTACCTGGAAGAAACATACAACACATAGGCTGGGAGGAAATTATTGAACTTCACCATGTAAAGCTCAATAATTCCCCAAAGTTTCTTTGTCTTATATGTTTTTCATGAACTCCTTGATAGGTTTCAATGCCCCCTGTATGTGAATTGGTTTATAGTATTGAATGTTTCTATGAAATGTCCCTAGTATTACAGATGTCACAGTTGTCTTGGTGTGAACCTAGCAGGCTCTATTGTCTACCTTGTCCTTTATATAATCCCATCTTGACTGCATTAACATTTTAAGAACTCGACCTAAATTACAATGTAAATCATTCAGATCTGTCAAAGTGTTTTCTACCTCTCAAAGATCACATCTCACCCTGGGACCAGCAAAACAAATGAATTTCTAATCCAGAACCAAATAACCTTTATATATATTTTTCTGTAAACAATGTATAAACATCATTGTAACCTGGGTACTGACCACCCACTCTATAAAAACTTGCTTGGTGATGACTATCCTTTTGCTGTTTTCGTCCAATCCCTGATAATTATGGGAATCATGGCTTGATATAGTTAAGGGTTCCTTGTGCCTTTTGTGAGTCAGTACATCCAGACTGGGATCCTTGTATTGTCTCAAATCATGTAGAATGCATAGTCATATTTCTGTTTCTCCAGTTCTGTGGTACCTACATTATTCCCATATGGTTTGAATTTCCATAGCCTTGCAAGCCATGTTTTGAGAAACTCACTTTAATTTTAATATCTTCCCACATTTCAACAATGTAGATGTAGGCAATTCCTTAGATATCACAATTTCTTTGCCTTTCCAATCATGAGATTGAAAATCATGCTTATTTGAATGTTCTCTCATGCTTACCATGTGGACTTTTTCATTATCATTTGAATTTTTAACAGTGGTTTCAATCATTTATTCCCAAAGAGAGTTCCTTAGCAAAGTTCTAACTTGTTCCTTCCTAGTAAATATGTGAAACTGAAAGTTCACATCTTCTTAAACTGTCCCTTTTTGCCAAAGCATTTTTATTTTGAATCTGGGAATAGTATTGTATATTACAGAATCCCTGTCTGATTTTTAAAAAACTTCATCTTTAAGTACTGTGGGAAAACGCTTATGGGAATGCATATAAGCATTTTCTCATGTTTTATTATCTACAGTGAAGGATAGCAACTGCTTTCAGTGGTGTATTCAGATGTTGAGTGTAATGACTTAGTTGCAGTTATTTCAGGAGTTAGTGAGTCATGCATTTGAAGTGCATCTCCATACTTACTGAAACAGTCAACATTGACCAATGAGGTACTCCACATGATACCATGTGAAGAAAGATTTCCATACTCAGAACATCCTTCTGAAATGATGCTCTATAGTGAGATAACTCACCTTCCTTGCCTGATATATAATTCATGACAGAGATGTTGCAACTGACAGTACTGAAAAGATGCTCTTCATTTCATATCACATAGGAAAATGTAATGATACTGAATTTGGTCTGCACAGATGTCTAATTTTCAGATTGACAAACATTATATTGCCTTTTGTTCAAAGTAGGTAATGATAACCCCATGAATATTTCTCTACTGCATGGGCACTGATGACACAGTGTTAATCTTAGAGTACACTCATGAACATGAATGGGAATCAGTATTTTTAACATGATTTCAACTTGGTAAATATACAGGCAACACCAACTTATAAAAACAGCATTATCAGAAACTCCACCAGAAAAGTGGAGAATATATGGAGAAATAATGGGTTCAGAAATATTCGTTTCCAACTGCTTAGATGATGGTCATAGTGCATCCATTCAAAGATATCTAGAGTAAATAGATATGGGAT
Source organism: Mus musculus (assembly GCF_000001635.26). Lineage (NCBI taxonomy): Eukaryota > Metazoa > Chordata > Mammalia > Rodentia > Muridae > Mus > Mus musculus. Next base: position 112,954,619 of record NC_000070.6, read on the forward strand.
CTTGTCAGATAGAACTATTGGAAGAAAATACATGAGTTTTAGGTTTTTTATATTTTGGCATATACAGCAATACATCTCTTTAAGATACTTTCAGAGATATATCACATGAATTTGTAATCTATGCCCCTCTCCACAACATCATTTTTGTCCCTGTCATTTGATTCCAGTTACCTCCCAGAGAATCTTGTTTTTGCAGTAATATCACACATTTATATCTATTTACTCATATCTATTCAAACTTTCAAATCCACAAAGTGAAACTTCACATCATCTGTAATTCTTTGTTATTTCAGATAAAATATGATTTTTGTTGCATTCATCTTTAAATCTAAAAATGATAATTGTATTATTTCTCGCTGAAATAAATACCACCATGTGTGCATAGCATATTTTTTTTTTGTTAGTAGAAATATTTTATTGGTGAGACCCCACCATCTGCACAAAGTGGTCCTGGAATCAAGCTCCTTCCTCCTTGGCAATGCGATCTTTCTTGAGTGATCCCATAAATGCTTTCTTCTCCTCCATGGTCTGGAAGCGACCATGGCCAAATTTGGAGGTGGTGTCAATGAACTTCAGGTCAATCTTCTCCAGGGCCCGACGTTTGGTCTGGACCAGCAAGGACTTACAAAGAGTAAGTACTCGCTTCTTGGCCCCCACCACACAGCCTTTGAGCATGATGAAGTCATTGGTCACCTCACCATAATGGACAAAGCCACCCAGTGGGTTGATGCTCTTGTCAGACAAGTCATAGTCAGTAGATGCATTGTTCTTGATCAGTTTGCCATCCTTGATTAGGTGGCCTTGACAAATCTTGTAAATCTTCTTATTAATCTCTGTTCGGTAATGGTAGCCTTTCTGCCCAGCTCGAGCCACAGAGAAGGCGACACGGGCAGGGTGCCAGGCTCCAATACAGGCAACTTTGCGCAAACCTCGATGGGTCTTTCGGGGCAGTTTCTTTGTATGCCAACGACTGGTTACCCCTTTGTACCCTTTGCCTTTTGTCACGCCAATGACATCAATCATCTCATCCTGCCCAAACACCTGGTTCACAGGAACCTGCTGCTCCAGCCTCTCTCGGGCCCAGTCGAGCTTCTCAGCCACAGTGCCTCCATTCACCGGGATCTCCATAAAGTGTGCCTTCTTCTGGCACAGAGGAAGCAGATGCATCTGAGTGTGGGCAATGATGCGGATGACCTGGCAGTACTTCTTCATGCTGTTGAAGTCCTTCTCCAGCTGCTTCTTGCCTGTGTCATCCTGCCATTTCTTACAGTACTTGGTGAAAGCCTTCTTCTTAGACTTGTGCCAGTTCTTATAGAAGCGCCTTTTACACTCATTGCTGATGTGCTCAGCAAATACAGTCTTGAAGGTCCGGAGGCCTCGTGGGTTCTCAACATATCCCACAATGCCCACGACCACCATTGGGGGGTTTTCCACAATGGTCACAGCCTCCACGACTTCTTTCTTGTTCACCTCAGATCCTGGCCTGTCAACTTCCCGGACGATGTGGGTCATGCCAGCCTTGTAACCCAGAAAGGCTGTGAGGTGAACAGGCTTGGAAGCATCATCCTTAGGAAAGCTCTTCACTTTCCCAGGATGCCTGCTGCTGCGCTTGCGAGGCAGGAAGCCCAAGGACCCATGCCTGGGAGCTGAGAATTTCCCGTGAGACATCTGGCCGCCACCGCATAGCATATTTTCATGTTAACTTTTCTACTTACATCACATACATCAAATTTTCTCTAATGCATGGTCACTTGTACTTGATACATATCAATCTTTTATATCCACCATAGAGGAGTCGTTTGTGTTACCTTAAATATTTTCTCTAAATATCTATGTCAAAAGCAGTCAACAAAATATTATCCATGTAAAGAAAATTAATGGATTGATGTAATTATCTACAAATTATTTCCAGTAGTTATTAAGCAAATTATTGACATACAATTTGACTATGTAATACTCCCAATAGAAGAAAATTTCCCTAATATCTTTTTATGGATTAAGCATTGCTATTGTTAGGTGCATTAAAACAAATCTTTCTGTATCTTTCTCAATAAATTGTGTAGTGAAAAAGCAGTCTTTAAAAATGGATTACTCCTTTTCAGGCTGAGCCAGTGCTCTGAGCATACCTTGAGCACTAGCTCCACACCCAGTAACAAAACACACATAGGAAGCTGAATTCCCATGTGCTCTAACATGCCCAGGAACATAGGTGAGGAGGCCACAACATCTGTCTCAAAACTGGGAATAACTGAGACCAACCCAAAATATTGAGGAAAACCAGGTCAGAATGAAAAGACAAAACATAACTATATTAGATATAGAAGAAACTGAAGATTCCCAAATGAAATGGCCAGTAAATATATTCAACAAAATTATAGATGAAAACGTCCCTAACCTAAGAAAAGACATGCTCATGAACATACAAGGAGCCTACAGAACCCCATATAGACTGGACCAGAAAAGAAATTGTTCTCATCACATAATTATCAAAACACCAAGTGCACAAAACAAAGAAATAATATTAATAGCAGTAAGGGAAAAAGGTGAAGAAACATATAAAGAAACACCTATCAGAATAACACCAGACTTCTCAACAGAGATTATAATAGGCAGAAGATCCTTGGCAGATGTCATACATAACCTAAGAGAACACAAATGCCACCCCAGGCTACTATACCCAGCAAAACTCTCAATTACCACAGACGGGGAAACCCAGATATTCCACGACAAAACCAAATTTACATAATACATTTCCACAAATATAGACCTACAAAGGACAACAGAGGGAAATCTACAACACAAGCAGGGAAACTACACTCTAGAAATAGCAAGACAGTAATTTTCTTTGAAACAAAAGAACAAAAAACAGGCACAAGCCCCTTCCGCTCCACTTGGGCGCCGGGCTACCTTGCCAGCGGAGTTGCCCAACACCCGCAAGGACCCACACAGGATTCCCCATGGGATCCTAAGACCTCTGGTGAGTGGAACACAGCACCTGCCCCAATCCAATCGCTCAGAACCTGAGACTGCAGTAAATAGGGAAGCAGACTACCCGGGCATGACCTGGGGCACAAGCCCCTTCCACTCCACTCGAGCCCCGGGCTACCTTGCCAGCGGAGTCGCCTGACACCCCAAAGGGCCAACACAGGATTCCACAGGGGATCCTAAGACCTCTAGTGAGTGGAATACAACTTCTGCCAGGAGTCCGGTTCGAACACCAGATATCTGGGTACGTTCCCTATAAGAAGAGAGCTTGCCTGCAGAGAATATTCTGCCCACTGAAACTAAGGAGAGTGCTACCCTCCCAGGTCTGCTTATAGAGGCTAGCAGAGTCACCTGAAGAACAAGCTCTTAACAGAGACAACTATAACAGCTAGCTTCAGATATTACCAGATGGCGAAAGGCAAACGTAAGAATCCTACTAACAGAAATCAGGACCACTCACCATCATCAGAACGCAGCACTCCCACCCCACCTAGTCCTGGGCACCCCAACACAACCGAAAATCTAGACCCAGATTTAAAAACATTTCTCATGATGATGAAAGAGGACATCAAGAAGGACTTTCATAAGTCACTTAAAGAATTACAGGAGAACACTGCTAAAGAGTTACAGGCCCTTAAAGAAAAGCAGGAAAAGACAACCAAACAGGTAGAAGTCCTTAAAGAAAAACAGGAAAACACATCCAAACAGGTGATGGAAATGAACAAAACCATACTAGAACTAAAAAGAAAAGAAGACACAATAAAGAAAACCCAAAGCGAGGCAACGCTGGAGATAGAAACCCTAGGAAAGAGATCTGGAACCATAGATGCGAGCATCAGCAACAGAATACAAGAAATGGAAGAGAGAATCTTAGGTGCAGAAGATTCCATAGAGAACATCGACACAACAGTCAAAGAAAATACAAAATGCAAAAGGATCCTAACTCAAAACACCCAGGAAATCCAGGACACAATGAGAAGACCAAACCTATGGATAATAGGAATTGATGAGAATGAAGATTTTCAACTTAAAGGGCCAGCTAATATCTTCAACAAAATAATAGAAGAAAACTTCCCAAACATAAAGAAAGAGATGCCCATGATCATACAAGAAGCCTACAGAACTCCAAATAGACTGGACCAGAAAAGAAATTCCTCCCGACACATAATATTCAGAACAACAAATGCACTAAATAAAGATAGAATATTAAAAGCAGTGAGGGAAAAAGGTCAAGTAACATATAAAGGAAGGCCTATCAGAATTACACCAGACTTTTCACCAGAGACTATGAAAGCCAGAAGAGTCTGGACAGATGTTATACAGACACTAAGAGAACACAAATGCCAGCCCAGGCTACTATACCCGGCCAAACTCTCAATTACCATAGATGGAGAAACCAAAGTATTCCACAACAAAACCAAATTCACACAATATCTTTCCACGAATCCAGCCCTCCAAAGGATAATATCAGAAAAGAAGCAATACAAGGACGGAAATCACGTCCTAGATCAAGCAAGAAAGTAATCCCTCAACAAACCAAAAAGAAGACAGCCACAAGAACAGAATGCCAACTCTAACAACAAAAATAAAAGGAAGCAACAATTACTTTTCCTTAATATCTCTTAATATCAATGGACTCAATTCCCCAATAAAAAGACATAGATTAACAGACTGGCTACACAAACAGGACCCAACATTCTGCTGCTTAGAGGAAACCCATGTCAGGGAAAAAGACAGAAACTACCTCAGAGTGAAAGGCTAGAAAACAATTTTCCAAGCAAATGGTCTGAAGAAACAAGCTGGAGTAGCCATTCTAATATCGGATAAAATCGATTTCCAACCCAAAGTTATCAAAAAAAAAAAAAAAAAAAAACCCAAGGCTTCATACTCATCAAAGTAAAATCCTCCAAGAGGAACTCTCAATTCTGAATATCTATGCTCCAAATGCAAGGGCAGCCACATTCATTAAAGACACTTTAGCAAAGCTCAAAGCGCACATTGCACCTCACAAAATAATAGTGGGAGACTTCAACACACCACTTTCATCAATGGACAGATCGTGGAAACAGAAACTAAACAGGGACACAGTGAAACTAACAGAAGTTATGAAACAAATGGACCTGACAGATATCTACAGAACATTTTATCCTAAAACAAAAGGATATACCTTCTTCTCAGCACCTCACAGGACCTTCTCCAAAATTGACCATATAATTGGTCACAAAACAGGCCTCAACAAAAACAAAAATATTGAAATTGTCCCATGTATCCTATCAGACCACCATGGCCTAAGACTGATTTTCAACAACAACATAAATAATGGAAAGCCAACATTCACGTGGAAACTGAACAACACTCTTCTCAATGATACCTTGGTCAAGGAAGGAATAAAGAAAGAAATTAAAGACTTTTTAGAGTTTAATGAAAAAGAAGCCACAATGTACCCAAACCTATGGGACACAATGAAAGCATTTCTAAGAGGGAAACTCATAGCTCTGAGTGCCTCCAAGTAGAAAGGGGAGAGAGCACATACTAGCAGCTTGACAACATATCTAAAAGCTCTAGAAAAAAAGGAAGCAAATTCACCCAAGAGGAGTAGACAGCAGGAAATAATCAAACTCAGGGGTGAAATCAACCAAGTGGAAACAAGAAGAACTATTCAAAGAATTAACCAAACGAGGAGTTGGTTCTTTGAGAAAATCAACAAGATTGATAAACCCTTAGCTAGACTCACTAAAGGGCACAGGGACAAAATCCTAATTAACAAAATCAGAAATGAAAAGGGAGACATAACAACAGATCCTGAGGAGATCCAAAACACCATCAGATCCTTCTACAAAAGGCTATACTCAACAAAACTGGAAAACCTGGATGAAATGGACAAATTTCTGGACAGATATCAGGTACCAAAGTTGAATCAGGATCAAGTTGAACATCTAAACAGTCCCATATCGCCTAAAGAAATAGAAGCAGTTATTAATAGTCTCCCAGCCAAAAAAAGCCCAGCACCAGATGGGTTTAGTGCAGAGTTCTATCAGACTTTCAAAGAAGATCTAATTCCAGTTCTGCACAAACTATTTCACAAAATAGAAGTAGAAGGTACTCTACCCAACTCATTTTATGAAGCCACTATTACTCTGATACCTAAACCACAGAAAGATCCAACAAAGTTAGAGAACTTCAGACCAATTTCTCTTATGAATATTGATGCAAAAATCCTCAATAAAATTCTCCCTAACCGAATCCAAGAACACATTAAAGCAATCATCCATCCTGACCAAGTAGGTTTTATTCCAGGGATGCAGGGATGGTTTAATATACGAAAATCCATCAATGTAATCCATTATATAAACAAACTCAAAGACAAAAACCACATGATCATCTCGTTAGATGCAGAAAAAGCATTTGACAAGATCCAACACCCATTCATTATAAAAGTTTTGGAAAGATCAGGAATTCAAGACCCATACCTAAACATGATAAAAGCAATCTACAGCAAACCAGTAGCCAACATCAAAGTAAATGGAGAGAAGCTGGAAGCAATCCCAATAAAATCAGGGACTAGACAAGGCTGCCCACTTTCTCCCTACCTTTTCAACATAGTACTTGAAGTATTAGCCAGAGCAATTCGACAACAAAAGGAGATCAAGGGGATACAAATTGGAAGAGAGGAAGTCAAAATATCACTTTTTGCAGATGATATGATAGTATATATAAGTGACCCTAAAAATTCTACCAGAGAACTCCTAAACATGATAAACAGCTTTGTGGAAGTAGCTGGATATAAAATAAAATCAAACAAGTCAATGGCCTTTATCTATACAAAGAATAAACAGGCTGAGAATGAAATTAGGGAAACAACACCCTTCTCAATAGTCACAAATAATATACAATATCTCGGCGTGACTCTAACTAAGGAAGTGAAAGATCTGTATGATTAAAAACTTCAAGTCTCTAAAGAAAGAAATTAAAGAAGTTTTCAGAAGATGGAAAGATCTCCCATGCTCATGGATTGGCAGGATCAACATTGTAAAAATGGCTATCTTGCCAAAAGCAATCTACAGATTCAATGCAATCCCCGTCAAAATTCCAACTCAATTCTTCAACGAATTAGAAGAAGCAATTTGCAAATTCATCTGGAATAACAAAAAACCTAGGCTAGCAAAAACTCTTCTCAAGGATAAAAGAACCTCTGGTGGAATCACCATGCCTGACCTAAAGCTTTACTACAGAGCAATTGTGATAAAAACTACATGGTACTGGTATAGAGACAGACAAGTAGACCAATAGAATAGAATTGAAGACTCAGAAATGAACCCACACAGCTATGGTCACGTGATCTTCGACAAGGGAGTTAAAACCATCCAGTGGAAGAAAGACAGCATTTTCAACAAATGGTGCTGGCACAACTGGTTGTTATCATGTTGAAGAATGCGAATAGATCCATACTTATCTCCTTGTACTAAGGTCAAATCTAAGTGGATCAAGGAACTTCACATAAAACCAGAGACACTGAAACTTATAGAGGAGAAAGTGGGGAAAAGCCTTGAAGACATGGGCACAGGGGAAAAATTCCTGAACAGAACAGCAATGGCTTGTGCTTTAAGATCGAGAATTCACAAATGGGACTTAATGAAACTCCAAAGTTTCTGCAAGGCAAAAGACACCGTCAATAAGACAAAAAGACCACCAACAGATTGGGAAAGGATCTTTACATATCCTAAATCAGATAGGGGACTAATATCCAATATATATAAAGAACTCAAGAAGGTGGACTCCAGAAAATCAAATAACCCCATTAAAAATGGGGCTCAGAACTGAACAAAGAATTCTCACCTGAGGAATACCGAATGGCAGAGAAGCACCTGAAAAAATGTTCAACATCCTTAATCATCAGGGAAATGCAAATCAAAACAACCCTGAGATTCCACCTCACACCAGTCAGAATGGCTAAGATCAAAAATTCAGGTGACAGCAGATGCTGGCGTGAATGTGGAGAAAGAGGAACACTCCTCCATTGTTGGTGGGATTGCAGGCTTGTACAACCACTCTGGAAATCAGTCTGGCGGTTCCTCAGAAAATTGGACATAGTACTACCGGAGGATCCAGCAATACCTCTCCTGGGCATATATCCAGAAGATGCCCCAACTGGTAAGTAGGACACATGCTCCACTATGTTCATAGCAGCCTTATTTATAATACCCAGAAGCTGGAAAGAACCCAGATGCCCCTCAACAGAGGAATGGATACAGAAAATGTGGTACATCTACACAATGGAGTACTACTCAGCTATTAAAAAGAATGAATTTATGAAATTCCTAGCCAAATGGATGGACCTGGAGGGCATCATCCTGAGTGAGGTAACACATTCACAAAGGAACTCACACAATATGTACTCACTGATAAGTAGATATTAGCCCAAAACCTAGGATACCCAAGATATAAGGTACAATTTCCTAAACACATGAAACTCAAGAAAAATGAAGACTGAAGTGTGGATACTATGCCCCTCCTTAGAATTGGGAACAAAACACCCATGGAAGGAGTTACAGAGACAAAGTTTGGAGCTGAGATGAAAGAATGGACCAGGTAGAGACTGCCATATCCAGGGATCCACCCCATAATCAGCATCCAAACGCTGACACCATTGCATACACTAGCAAGATTTTGCTGAAAGGACTCAGATGTAGCTGTCTCTTATGAGACTATGCAGGGGCCTTGCAAACATAGAAGTGGATGCTCACAGTCATCTAATGGATGGATCACAGGGCTCCCAATGGAGGAGCTAGAGAAAGTACTCAAGGAGCTAAAGGGATCTGCAACCCTCTAGGTCAACAACATTATGAACTAACCAGTACCCAGGAGCTCTTGACTCTAGCTGCATATGTATCAAAAGATGGCCTAGTCGGCCATCACTGGAAAGAGAGGCCCATTGGACATGCAAACTTTATATGCCCCAGTACAGGGGAATGCCAGGGCTAAAAAGGGGGAGTGGGTGGGTAGGGGAGTGGGGGTGGGTGGGTATGGGAGACTTTTGGTATAGCATTGGAAATGTAAATGAGCTAAATACCTAATAAAAAATGGAAAAAAAACAAAAAACAAAAAAAAAACAAAAAAACAAAAACAAAAGAAGTTAGTCAAACAGACATAATTCCACCTCTAACAAAAATAAATAACAGAAAGCAACAATCACTTTTCCTTAATATCTCTTAACATCAATGGATTCTATTTCCCAGTAAAGAGACATAGAATAACAGACTGGCTACATAAATAGAACCTGACATTTTGCTGCATACAGGAAAACAACCTCAGTGAAAAAGACAGACACTGCCTCAGAGTGAAAGGCTGGAAAACTATTGCCCAAGCAAATGGTCCCAAGAAATAAGCTGGAGTAGCCATTCTAATATCGAATAAAATTGATTTTCAACCTAAAGTTATCAAAAAGACAAGGAGGGTGAATTCATACTCATCAAAGGTAAAATCTACTGAGATTAACTATCAATGTTGAAAGTATATACTCAAAATGCAAGGGCTTCCACATTCACTAAAAACAACTTTACTAAAGCTTAAAGAGCACATTGTACCACACATCAAGTGTGTCTCCTTTGTTCCTCTTTGTTACTAAACCATGACTTCCAACTACATAAACATGAGCATGAAGCAGAGCCCGTTATTCATCCACAGTAGAGTAGTTCACAGAGCTAGCATAATCATTGAACACTGAAAAAAGTATTAAGAAAACATTGTATCCTTAAGGTGTGAAGAAAAATAGTAACACAAATTATTGTCATTGGAAATTAATACATTTTACTAACTAGTTGATTGGGCAATTAAAAAATACTAAAAGTATAAGCTAACATTAAAAAATATGTAGCTCTCACTGCTGATCATTAACCAACCTGTAATGACAGGAAGCCTAGTTGGTAAGTGCCAAAAGTAGTTTCACATTGTATTAGGGCATCAGGTGGTCTCTTCAAGTGTGTTTTATTAGAAGCCAACTGTATGCTCAGAGTATTTGTGTGTTAGGTTTCTTGTATATATTATTTTAGTAGAATATATTAGTAGGTTCTAGGGTAATTCAGGGTTTGTATGTGTGTGTATCACGCCATGAAACACAAGAGTTTCGTGGCTGCAGTTGTGAAACGCTGCTATAGTGAGTCCCCTTACCTTTCTCTCGGAATAGTGTAGTAAAATTATTTTTTTTTTTCTTTTTGATTTAGGAATTTTCTTCCTGTGTTTATAGAAGTGATGCTTCTACTGCTAATGTAATTGTATGATAGAACATATAAAGAATTTGTTTATTTCGCCAAGTAAGCATCTGTAAGCTGCAGATTGCAAGGTTGGGAAAAGCAAAGATGACTTGTAAATGCTTTGTAATTAGATCATTTAGTTAAGCAACACTGAACATTTTCTCAGAAAATGCTCAAATTGATGGGACCACATTCTTCTGGATTAAATACTTGTACTTTCTTGACTGATAGTCATCTTGACTTAAGTAGTTTGAGTAGCCTTTTAGGAATTACTTGTAAATAGCCTTGTAAATAGAGCATTTAACCATATGTACCCTTCCTAGCCTCCCAGAAAGCAAGTGTATCGTTTCTTCTTTTATAGTTGTAAATAATCCAGCCAGAGGTAGTTTCTAGCCTGTGCCATATAGATGTATCCTACGGTGTTCTCTCAACAAAGTGTTTATTGTGGTTCTTTATGTCGTTCATAGTTAAAGTCTATGAGCAGTGTGCTGGGTCAGTGTGGTGGGGGTGCTGGGGATAGGGACAGAGCCTGGTGCGTGTTAGGCAAGCTACAGTTCATGCCTGGCACAGGTCGCTTGTAATGAAATCTGCAGTTAGCTTTTATATTTTTTAGAACTCATCTTAGACCCTATCTTTTACAGAAGTTGCTAGTGATTTCTTAATTTTTTTTCTTTTTTTTTCATATTTTTTTTAAACTAATGATTAGATGTCAGCTTAGTGTAATAGGAATTGGCCATCTGGAAGCTGATCATCTTCTGAAGTCAGCAGATGATCATTTAAGACTGTTAAATGCTATTTGGCCTCATTAGTTATGAGTTGCATGTGTATCTAATGAATGCTTAGAGTTTCAGAATCCGCAATTTTTATTATACAGTTATTTTTTTTTTCCTTTTTTTTTTTTTTTTTTTTTTTTTGGTTTTTCGAAACAGGGTTTCTCTGTGTAGTCCTGGCTGTCCTGGAACTCACTCTGTAGACCAGGCTGGCCTCGAACTCAGAGATCCACCTGCCTCTGCCTCCAAAGTGCTGGGATTAAAGGCGTGTGCCACCACCGCCCAGCCGTTATTTTATTTTCTGAGACAGGGCCCGGCTGTGTAGCCCAGGCTAGCCTTGAGCTTCATGTGGTAACTCTTGTCTCAGCTTCCCAGCTGCTGGGAATACCACATACCTTGCTCAATATTTTACTTTAAAATGTGCCAAAGGTGCCTCTTGGTCTAAAAATCTTGATATTAAAATGTTATTGCCAATATTAAAAATAAAGGTTCATTATAAATTGTACTTGAAATATATGACATTTTGGGGTGATGTAAATAAAAGTAAAACTCAACCCTTAGTAGTGAGGAAGGTCCCTGAGACCAGTTCTAACAGATGCTGAAATACTGGGTTTAAATGAAGAATCAAGAAGAGGCTGTTGGCTGGAATGTTAGATGAAACAAATCTTTTAAAATCAACATGGGGTAGGGAAAGAGAAATCATAGGTACCCAGGCAAATCCCTGATCCAGTAAGGCCCTGTAGAGTAATAATGAATTGTTACCTTAAAATCTTATCACTAACTTTATTAGTATTATTAATTATTACATTGGTTCCTACTGCTGGGAAGCTGTTCACATCGCTCCTTTTTCAGGAGCCAGCGAGCTGTAGGCTTTCTTCAGCCTTGCTCTTCCCAGCGCTGGAGAGTCCCTCCCTGACCTGGTGGTTATAATACAGCAGGCGGCCTTGGATAATGTTTACCTTTTTGTTGTGTTTTTGAAAACTACAAATCAAGTATTTAGTAGTAGCTATTTACAAACGTGTTTGCATTGTGCTTGTAGATACAACTTTACATGTAAACATATGTGTAATATTATTTAGCTACATTGAGTTTGTAAGTGCCTTTACCTAAATGATTTGCCTTTCATCAAAAAGTAGACATTCTATTATAAGTATTGCTCTTTGTTTAGTGCAAAATACTAAGTTCTTAAGTTAGACTGGGCATGTAACACAGTGAAGGTGCTGTGTAGGCTTTTAGGCGGAATGACCTTTAGCGCATAGTACTATCCCAGTGCTTAAATAGAAGTGTTTATTTATCCTTCACTAGTTATACATTAGGCATATAATGTTATGTGACATTAACTCAGTAATGTGTAGTTTTATATTTCTGACATAGTGTGATCTTTTTAATAGTACCGTAGGTATCGTGTCCTTTGTGATCTTCCATTTAGCCCTTAGTGTGGGACAGAAAGTATATGGTAAATTGTTGGCAATAGCTATATGATGCGTATTTGACTTGAGGGAGAAAGACTGCTCCTGAGAGGTTCCTCTGCCCACAACAGGACCACAACAGATGTAGGAAATCTTCATCACGCTGTGCCAGGAAGAAAATCAGAGCCCTCCAGAATCAAGGATGGAACCCTACCACTACCACCCCACCCCCCAGTCAAACGGTATATCTTTTACCTAGAATTTTATTTAAAATGTATTTGCTACCACAAAGGATAAGAGAAGTTCCATCCTCTTATGAAAACATTGTTACTGAGGTCTAGCGTATTTCAGCAAGTTTTCCTATAGGTTGAAAAGGGGGTCGTTTAATAGGAATAAAAACCTCCATTCTTTTTATATTTTCTGTGATCTGTATTTACAAAGGATTGAAGTAAGCATTCCACTAACTCACAGAGTTGAACATTTAGAAGGCAGTTTTATGGGTGCTGTCAGGCTTTTACTTTAGTCAGTCTCAATGAGTGACATAATATGCGGTCTCATGTATGTATTGAATTTAGTGACTTAATGAAGGCTATTTACATGCATAAAGCTATCTGCATTCATCATAATATACTTGATTCTTTCAGCCATAAATAAATTGAATATAACTGTATTATTTAAAACTCTAGCTGGAAGAGTCTTAGATGAGTTGGCATTGCTGTTTGCTGGCATTGGAGCCGTAGCTAAGTTGGTTGGTTTTGTGTATGAGGATGGTTAAGAGAGTCACTGAGCACAGTTTACATGGTCAGCACTGCTGTTGTGAGAAACTGTTAACTCACTTGTCACTTTCTGTCATGTCTAGACTTGTGTTGAGGTGTGTCACATTCTCAGCCCACTTTGTGTGATAAGCAAAAACATAATGGGAAAAGCTTATTAAATAACAGGTCTTAGCTTTTTAAAATTGGGGGTTTCAAAAACAACAAGAGATGCTGAAAAGATGTTACCTTTTACTTTGGTCAAATCATTACGTATGCTCTGATATCTTAATTTTCTATACTTAAAAGTCTGTATTACAAATATCTGTATAAGTATATACATAATTAAAATGTAGCTCAGAAATATGATTCAACAGTGGAGTTTTTTTCTGGAAAAAATATAGTCCTATTTTATCAGATTTATTTTACTTTATTATGGCTAATATTCTAAAAAATAAGCTATTTTAAATTCTTGTGACTCTTCCCCCAAAGGATATTTAAAAATATGATCTTATATTAACTTTATATTCTTTCTTCATAAATTTTGCCTTAAACAAACAAAAAAATTGCATCCATTATGATCAAGTAAACTTCATCCCTGGGATTCAGAAATGGTTCAGTAAGTGGAAATCAATCAACATAATACACTATATAAACAAACTCAAAGGAAAAACCACATGATCATCTCATTAGATGCTGAGAAAGCATTTGACACAATTCAACACCCATTCATCATAAAAGTCTTGGAAAGATCAAGAATTCAAGGTCCATACTTAAACATAGTAAAAACAATATACCGCAAACCATAACCAACATTAAACCAAAGGGAGAGAATCTTGAAGCAATCCCACTAAAATCAGGGACTAGACAAGGCTACCTGCTCTTTCCCTATGTATTCACTGTAGTTCTTGAAGTCCTACCAAGAGCAATTACACAACAAAAGGAGACTAAAGGATACAAATTGGATAGGAAGAAGCCAAAATATCACCATTTGCAGATGATATGATAGTAGATATCCGTGACTCCAAAAATTTCACCAGAGAACACCTAAACCTGATAAACAACTTCAGTAATGTAGCTGGATATGAAATCAACTCAACAAATCAGTGGCTTTTCTCTACTCAAAGGATAAACAGGCTGCGAAAGAAATTAGGGAAACAACACCCTTCAGGATAGTCACAAATAATATAAAATACTTTGGTGTGACTCTAACTAAGCAATTGAAAGATCTTTATGATAAGAACTTCAAATCGCTGAATGAGGAAATCAAAGGTCTCAAAATATAGAAAATCTCTTATGTTCATGGCTTGGCAGGATTAATTTAGTAAAAGTGGCCATCTTCTTGAAACCAACCTACAGATTCAATGCAATCCCCATCAAAATTATAACTCAATTCTTCACAGAGTTAGAAAGGGTAATTTGCAAATTCATCTGGAATAACAAAAAATGGAAGATAGCAAAAACTATTCTCAACAAGTAAAGAACCTCTAGTGCAATCAACATTCCTGAACTAAAACTGTACTACAGAACAATTGTGATAAAAACTGCATGGTACTGGTATAGTTACAGGCAGATAGAACAATAGAATAAAATTGAAGACCCAGAAATGTACCCACACACCTATGGTCACTTGATCTTTGACAAAGGAGCTAAAACTATCCAGTGGGAAAAAGATAGCATTTTCAACAAATTATGCTGGTTCAACTGGCAGTGAGCATGTAGTAGAGTGTGAACTGATTCATACTTGTCTCTTTGTACAAAGCTCAAGTCTAAGTTGATCAAGGACCTCCACATTAAACCAGAGTCACTAAAACTTAGAGAGGAGAAAGTGGGGAAGAATGAGCAGAGGTGAAAAATTCCTGAACAGAACACCAATGGCGTGTACTGTACTATCAAGAATTAACAAATGGGGCTTCATAAAATTGCAAAGCTTCTGTAAGGCAAAGTACACTGTCAGTAAGACAAAAGGCAACCTACTGATTGAGAGAAAGTCTTTACCAGTCGTAAATCTGATAGTGGACTAATATCCAATATATAAAAAGAACTCAAGAAGGCAGACCCCAGAAAAACAAATAGCCCCATTAAAGATGGGGTACAAAGCTATACTGAGGAATACAGAATGATTGAGATGCACCTAAAAAATTTCAACATCCTTAGTCAATAGGGAAATGCAAGTCAAAACAACCCTGAGATTCCATCTCACACCAGTCAGAATGGCTAAGATCAAAAATTCAGGTGAAAGCACCGGCTTTAGAGGATGTGGAGAAAGAGGACCACTCCTCCATTGCTGGAGGGATTGTAAGCTGTTACATCCACTCTGGAAATCAGTTTGGCAGTTCCTCTGAATATTGGACATACTAGTACCTGTGGATCCAGCAATACTACTCCTGGACGTATACACAAAAGATGTTCCAACATGTAATGA
Source organism: Mus musculus (assembly GCF_000001635.26). Taxonomy (NCBI): domain Eukaryota; kingdom Metazoa; phylum Chordata; class Mammalia; order Rodentia; family Muridae; genus Mus; species Mus musculus. Next base: position 112,970,210 of record NC_000070.6, read on the forward strand.
GAAAATATGCTCCACTATGTTCATAGAAGCCTTATTTGTAATAGCCAGAAGCTCGAAAAAAATACCCATATGTCCCTGAACAGAGGAATGGATATATAAAATGTGGTGCATTTACACAATGGAGTACTAAGCAGCTATTAAAAACAAGGGATTTATGAAATTCTTAGACAAATGGATGGATCTGTAGATTATCATCCTGAGTAAGGTAACTATTAATATCTCTTAACAGCAATGGACTCTATTCCCCAATAAAAAGACATACACTAACAGACTGGATAAGAAAACAGGATACAGGATTTTGCTGCATACAGGAAACAAAACTCAGTGACAAAGACAGATACTACCTCAGAGTAAATGTCTGGAAAATTTTTTCCAAGAAAATGGTCCTAAGAAACAAGCTAGAGTAGCTATTCTAATATCAAATAAATTGACTTTCAATAAAATTTATTAAGAATGATAAGGAAGGACATGTCATACCCATCAAAGGAAAAATCTACCAAGAGGAACTCTCAATTCTAAATACCTATGCTCCAAATGCAAGGATGCCCACATCTATAAATGAAACTTTACTAAAGCTCAAAACCACGTTGCACCTAAAACAATAATAGTGGGAGATTTTAACACCCCATTCTCTGCAATGCACAGATCATGGAAACAGAAACTAAACAGAGACATTGTAAAACTAATATGAGTTATGAACAAAGTAGAATCAACAGATATCTGTAGAATATTTCACCCTAGAACAAATAAATATACATTCTTCTCACACCTCAGGGTACTGAATCCAAGATTGAACATGTAATTGCTCACCAAACAAGCCATAACAGATAGAAGAAGATTGAAATTATCACATGCATCCTATCAGAATACCATGGACTAAGACTGGTTTTCAATAACAGCAAAAACAATGGAAAGCTCACATACACATGGAAGCTGAACAATACTCTACTCAATGATAACATGGTCAAGGAAGAAATAAAGAATGAAATTAAAGACTTTTTAGAATTTAATGAAAATGAAGGTACGTCATAGGACATAATGAAAGAAGTCCTAAGAGGAAAACACATAGCTCTGAGTACCTCTAAAAAGAATATGGAGAGAGAATACACTAGCACCTTTACAGCACATCTGAAAGCTATAGAACAAAAAAGAAACAAATAGAGCCAAGAGGAGTAGTCAGCAGGAAATAGTCAAACTTGGCTGAAAACAACCAAGTAGAAAAAACAAAACAAAACAACAAACAACAACAACAACAAAAACTATACAAACAATCAACACAACCAGGAGCTGATTCTTTGAGAAAATAAAAAAGATAGATAAACCCTTACCCAAACTAGCCAGCTGGCATATAGACACTATTCAAATTAATAAAATCAGAAATGAAATTGAAGACAAAAACAACAGAATCAGAGGAAATTTAAAAAAAAAAATCACCAGATCATAGTACAAATCCTATAATCAACTGAACTTGAAAATCTGCATTAAATTGAAAAATTTTTAGACAGATCCCAGGTGCCAATTTTAAATAAGGACCAGATAAACCATAGAAACCTTCCCATAACCCATAAAGTAATAGCAGCAGTCATTAAAATCTCTCAACCAAAACTAGCCTAGTTCCAGATGGTTTTTGTGCAGAATTCTATCAGACCTTCAAATACCTATTGCCAATACACCTCAAACTCTTCCACAAAATAGAAACAGAAGGAACACTACCCAATTCATTCTATGTAGTCAAAATTATGCTTATATGTTAATAACAAAAAGGCCCCAAAAGAAAGCGAACTTTAAACCAATATTCACTGTAAATATCAGTGCAAAGCTACTCAATAAATTCTTGCAGACTGAATCCAAGAACACATAAGAACAATCATTCATCATGATCAAGTAGGCAATTATCTCCAGGATGCAGGGATGGTTCCATATATGGAAATCCATCAAAGTAATGCACTGTATAAACAAATACACATACAAAAAAAAACATAATCATTTCCTTAGATACTGAGAAAGCATTTGACAAAACTCAGCATCTCTTCTTTGTAGAAGTCTTAGAAAAATCAGGAATTGAAGGCCCATACCTAAACATAGTAAAGGCAATATACAGTAAAACAGTAGCCAACATCAACCTAAATGGAAAAAAAATGAAGCAATTGCACTAAAATCAGGGACTAGACAAGGCTGCCCACTCTCTCCCTATATATTCAATATAGTACTTGAAGTCATATCCAGAGTAATTATACTACAAATGGAAGTCAAATAGATACAAATTGACAAGAAAGAAGTCAAAATATCACTATTTGCAGATGATATGATAGTTTGCATTAGTGACCCCCAAAATTCCTAAATCTGATAAACAAATTAAGCATTTTGGCTGGATATAAAAAAATCAAACAAACAAACAAAAAATAAACAAATAAATCAGTAGCCTCCCTCTACTAAAAGAATAAACAGGCTGAGAAATAAATTAGGGAAATGAAACCTTTAACAATTATCACAAATAACATAAAATACCTTGATGTCACTCTAGTAAGCAAGTGAAAGTTCTATATGACAAGAACTTCAAGTGTCTGAAGAAAAAAATTGAAGAAGATCTCAGAAGAAGATCTCCCATTCTCATAGATTGGTAGTATTAATATAGTAAAAATGTCTACATTTCCATAAACAATTTTCAGATTCAATGCATTCCCCATAAAAATTCCAATTCAATTCTTCATAGAGTTAAAAAGAAAAATTGCCAATTCCTTTGGAACAACCATAAAAACAAGATTGCATAAAATGTTCTCAACAGTAAAAGAATTTCTAGGGGATTCACCATCACTGATATCAAGCTGTATTGCAGAACAATATTAGTAAAACCTGTGTGTTATTCAAACAGAAATGGGCACGAAGATCAATGGAATAGAGTTGAAGACCTAGAAATGAACCCACACACCTATGGTCACTTGATCTTTGACAAAGGAGCTAAAACCATACAGTGGAAAAGAAACAGCATTTTCAACAAATGGTGGTGGTTCAACTGGTAGTCAACATGTAAAATAATGCAAATCAATTCATTCTTATCTAGTGTACAAAGCTCAAGTCCAAGTGTATTAAGGTTCTCCACATAAAACCAGATACACTGATACTAATAGAAGATAAAATGGAGAAGAGCCTTGAGCTTATGAGCACAGGGGAAAAATTCAAGAACAGAACACAATGGCTTATGCTGTAAGATCAACAATAGATAAGTAGGACCTCATGAAATTCCAAAGCTTCTGTAAGGCAAAGGACACCGTCAATAGAACAAAATTGCAACCAACAGACTGGGAAAAGATCTTTATCAATCCTACATCAGATAGAGAGATAATGTGCAATAGATACAATGAAATCAAGAAGGTAGAATCCCGAGAATCAAGTAACACTCTTAAAAATGGGGTACAGAGCTAAACAAAGAATTTTCAACTGAGGAATATCAAAAGGCAGAGAAGCACCTAAAGAAATTTTCAACATCTTTAGTCATCAATCAAAACAACCCGGAGATTACATCTCACACCAGTCAGAATGGCTAAGATCAAAGCCCTAAGTGCAGCAGAGGCTGGAGTAGATGTGAAGAAAGAGGATCACTCCTCTATTGTTGGTGGGATTGTAAGCTGGTACAACCACTCTGGAAATCAGTCTGGCCATTCCCCAGAAAATTAGAAATAGTATTACCTAAGAAACCAGCTATACCACTCTGTGCATATACCCAAAAGATATTCCAACATATTACAAGGACACATGATCCACTATATTCATAGCAGCTTTATTTATAATAGCCAGAATCTAGAAAGAACCCACATGTCCTTCAACTGAAGAATAGATACACAAAATATGGTACATTTACACAATGGAGAACTACTCAGCTATTAAAAATAATGGCTTCTTGAAATTCTTAGGCAAATTGATGGAACTAGAAAATATCATCCTGAGTGAGGTAACCCAGTCACAAAACAACATACAGTACTCAGTAAGAAGGGGATATTAAGGGTAAAAAGTTCAAAATACCCATAATACAACTTATAGACCTTATGAAGCTGAAGATGAAGGAAGACCAAAATGGGGATATTTCAGTACTATTTAGAAGGGGGACCCAAATAGTTACTGGAGTTAGAGGGTGGGCAGACTTGTGATGAAGTAAGGAGGGGGAGAGGAAAGGGAGAGGAAGAATCAGGTATGAGAGGAGACTGGAGTGATGTGGAGAGAGTCAGGAATTTGAACAGAAGTATGTAGCAATGGGACGATGGTGAACTAGATGTAGCTAACAGAAAGTCCCAGATTCCAGGAAAGCAAGAGGCTTCCTGTATCAAAGGGGATGACATTAGCTGAAATATGCAGCAAAGGGGAGACAGAACCTGTAGAGACCATATCCAGACTTTAGGTACATCCCGCAGTTGAGTGATGGGGTCACCCACCCTTCTCAAAAATGTTAAACCTGAATTGCTCCTGTCTAAAGGAAATAACGGATAAAGATCGGAGCAGAGACTGAAGGAAAGGCCATGCAGAGACTACACCACCTCTGGAACCAACTAACAGCCAACTAACCCAATCACTGCTGTTGCCATGAAGTGCTTGCTGACAGGAGCCTGATATGGACGTCTCCTGAGAGGCTTTGCTAGAACTTTACTGATACATATTCGGATCCTTGCAGCCAACAGTCAGACTGAGCACAAGGACCCCATAGGTGGAGATAGGGAAAGGACTGAAGAAGTGGAAGGGGTGTGCAACCCCATCTGAACAACAACATCAACCAACCAGCCTCCCAAGAGCCCCCCACCAAAGAGTACACATGGAGGGATCCATGGCTCTAGCTGCATATGGAGTAGAGGATGGTCTTATCTGGCATCAATGGGATAGGATACTTTTTGGTTCTATCAAGGGTTGATTCACCAGGGCAGGGGAATGCTAGGGCAGTGAGGCAGGAGTGGGTGGTTGTGAGGGGAGCACCCTCATAGATGTAGGAGAGGAAAGGTAGGACAGGTGGTTTACAGAGGGGAAACCAAGAAGGGGGATAACACTTGAAATGTAAATAAATAAAATAACCAATAAAAATTAAAAATAAACAAGCAGAAATATGTGATCAATTATAATTATACATAAAAATTTTAAAAAAAATTGTGAATTTTCCTTATCTGCTTCATCTGGTATTCATGTTTCATGCATCTGTTTGCCTGCTACTTTCTTTCTTTCTTTCTTTCTTTCTTTCTTTTTTTCTTTCTTTCTTTCTTTCTTTCTTTCTTTCTTTCTTTCTTTTCTTTCTTTCTTCCTTTCTTCCTTTCTTCCTTTCTTCCTTTCTTCCTTTCTTTCTACCTTCCTTGCTTTCTTCCTTGCTTTCTTGCTTTCTATATTCTACTGGTGTTTGAATAGCCAATGAAATCTAAGCATCTACCCTAACTAGTGATGCTCCCAGAGTGAAACAGAAAAGAAGACTAGTAACTAAGTTTCTTTTCCCCAGCTGTTTTCTGTAGGAACTAATTGCTAGAAGAAAGGAGATTTTGTATCCTGAATAGCAAGGCAGAGATAAATTTCCAGTCATTAGCCTTTGTCCTTATTTACCATTATTATGATCCTTGCTGCTTGCCTCGGTTTACTGCAATGTCCAACATGGTCTTTAACTGCCTTACACAGCAAAGTCTCTTTAACAGAGGGTGGACAGGATTGTTGAAAGCTTACTACTATTAACTTGAAGAAGAGTCAGTTGGTTTTGGAGTGCTAAAAGAACACTAATCAAGTTCATGAGACAGGATATGTACTGCATGTAAAGAAGGTAACTTTATATCAATTATTTAATTATAAAAAGTAGTGTTGGTTCAAATGCTGGACATCTATCCATTTACAGTCCAATCATATTTTGTAAGCTTTCTGATCTCCAATTTTTGCAAGGCTGTTCTTTCAGAGATTTTGCAGATATTGTTAATTTTGAGAGTCTTCAGTCTGTGCCAAGTTGTGCTTCTCATTCCTGAATAGGCTTTAGGAGGAAGAGTACTTGTGGCCTGATGAGCCTACTGCACTGCTCCTACCATTACCTGAGCTGCATCACAGCTTCTTTTCTAAATCAACTGTATATGTTTAATGAAAGGTGATGGATGAAAGTCTTCAAGTGTGTTGTCCCTATCAGTATGGGATACCATATGTGGTATATGTATATGTATACCACATATGCTGGGAGGAAATTACTGACTTTCACCATGAAATCCTCAATGATTTTCCTATGCTTTTTATCTATTATGTTCTACATGAAATTTTATCAGGCTTTAAAGTCTCCTATAAGTTCAGTGGTATTATGACATTTGATAATTCTGTGAAAATGTCCTTAGCATGACAGCTGTCACATTCTTCTTTGTGTGAACCTAACAGACCCTCTTGTCTACCTCATTCTCTATATATACTATGTTGATTGTGTAAACTTTATCTTTATATTTGGTTTTCTGTAAGAAACTTATAAACAGCGTTGTAACCTGGGCACCGAGCACCTTATCTACACCCAAACTGCTTGGTGATGCCAATATTTTGCTATCAGTCCCTGATCACTATGCAAATCATAACTGGAGACAGTAAAGTGTTCTCAGTGTCTCCTGTGACTCAGTCATCCAGACTGAAGTCCTTGTATTGCCTCATGCCATGTAGGAGGGAGGGGTCATAGTATTTCTCCAGTTCTGTGGGATCAATGTTGTCCCATATGTTCCCATGTTCCATAGCCTCTGAAGTCACTGTCTTAGTTAGGGTTTCTGTTCCTGCACAAACATCATGACCAAGAAAAAAGTTGAAGAGTAATGGGTTTATTTATCTTACAGTTCTGTATTGTTGTTCATCACCAAAGAAAGTCAGGACTGTAACTCAAGCAGTTTAGAAATCAAGAGCTAATACAGAGGCCATGGAGGGATGTTACTTACTAGATTGTTTCCCCTAGCTTTCTCAGCTTGTTTTCTTATAGAACCCAATACTATCAGCTCAGGGATGGCACCACCTACAGGGGGACTTCCCCTCTTGAACATTGAGAAAAGGCCTTACAGCTGGATCTCATGGCAGTTTTTTCTCAACTGAAGCTCTTTTCTCTGTGATAACTCCAGCTTGGGTCGAGCTGACCCCCAAAACCAGCCAGTAAAACCAGATTCTAATGAACTCACTTTTATTTTAAAATTTTCCCAATTTTCAGTAGTTCAGAGAGAGACTAATCCATATATATCATGATTTCTTTGCCTGTCCCATCATGATACTGAAAAGGATGCTTGATTTGGTTATGCTATTGTTCTTTTTTTTTTTAAGTCACAAGAATTTTATTTATTGTAGCAAACACTTTTATGGTATTTGAGAGAACTCAAAATTTCTTTGATCAGGTTCAAATCTCTACAATTAAATTCGGCAGATAAGGTCTTTATTTAAAAAAAAAATCCAAACCACCAAAAGGAACACTTTATGTAAGATCCAGCTATGAAAAGGGAAGCCATGATGGAATGAAAAAGACAAGCAGGCAAGAGCCAAGGAGCATCAGCAAGCGTCTGCCAGGCTGGGCCTCCTATTATTACTGTTCACCCCCAACAGGTCTGATGAAATGAAGATGATTCTGCAAGACCTACTGGGAGGTTAAAGGCAATTATTGACAGTGTTGAAATATTTTTATAAATAACGTCAACAAAAATATCCCACACTTTCAGTTTTGCTTCAACCTGGTTCTTGGTAGCATGCCGATTTCTTGTCTGGATGGATATTATATCAGACCTCCTTCTGCGTCAGGATCCAGTCTACCACACTTATGACTAAGCGATATCATTTGTGCTCTGCAAGAAGGAGAAGGAGGGAACCCAAACACGGTCACTCAAGTCCCCATCTCTGCCAATCACTGCCGCTCACCCGGCAGCTACCGTGCTTTGGTATCCAACATTTTTGAAGTGTCATTTTCTAATACCATTCTACGTCAGTATCTTCTTAGGTCATTAGGAAAATCTCAGCTCTGCAAACGCTGGGAGGGACAGCTGCTTCGTTGAATTAGTTTTTGTTCTGCAGAGAGCTGCTCCAGGGAGAGTCATGTCTTACCCGTATGTCCAGATCCTGAAAGAAACTATTATTTTCTGTGGAAAGACAGAAAGACCAGGCTTTATTGCTCTATGTAGTCTTGGCTGGCCTGGAACTCACTATGTAGAACAGGCTGGCCTTGGACTCACAGAGCTCCTCCTGCCGCGGCCTCTAGAGTAGCTACCTCCTGCAAACACAACCACCCCTCAGTATGGCACAGCCGAAGGTCCTCAGAGCTCATCGAACATGATGTTCACTTTGGGCGGGCTGCACTCCTTACTAGTTTGGCAGCTCTGAAGAATGTCCCGGTAGTGGGTCTTGAGCTCCTCATACAACCTGACAGGTCTCTGCGAGTGAGCCAGGGGCAGCACCTTCTCATTCAGCAGCGGCTGTATCTGGAATTGTTCTTCGGGGCTCTGCGCGTTGTCACAGTGGTAAAGCACGAAGATTAGGTTTGAGACGTAAGGTACGATGTGACCACTTCGGAACTTGTGGTTAACTTGCTCCTCGAAATTGTAAGCGGTCAGAGGCTCCTTGTCCTTGAAGTAGCCCATGAGGGAGAGGAGCGGCAGGAGCGTCTCCGCGTGTCGAAACTGGAGGATGACTGGAGAGGAGACCAGCTGAGACCTTTGCTTCTGCTCCACTGCTTTGTCCAGGTGTAGAAAAATGTCCTGAAATAGGTTGCAGCTGGACCGATGTTAATGGTGTAGCCATAACTTGGTTTCCAGTACTGTTTCAGGTCGTTTAAGTATTCCAGAACCCTTGCATCATCTACGTCAAACACATCAAACCAGGGAGAATGGACACCTTTAATTGCCAGGCCAAATGAACAGGTGAAAAAAGCTACCTGAATTAAGTCTGTATTTAAACTGTTCACTGGAACTTGCAGAGTAGCTGCAACTTTTTGTAAGACCTTCTGCATTTCTGGTCCAGTTTTGAAAGCTTCTACATGATAAAGAGCCGTCGCGTTTCTTTCCACATCAGTTAAGAACTTCTCACAATGATCGAAGAACCTCATTAGTTTATCATTAATTCTTGGAGGGTCACACTCCATATCTGAGACGTCGGGAGGTGGCAGTCCTGGGTGGTAATGCTGCCACAACCCCTGGAGGAAGGCGGCGCTGCTGTCCACACAGCGGTGCTTGAAGCTGGTGATCAGCCGCAGGTGGTCGTAGTTCTCCCGGCTGAAGAGGTCTGGGAAGAGGGCAGCCAGACGCAGGGCCAGCTGTCGCATGTCCTGCCGCCCCTTCTCCACCAGCTGCCCGTCCATCCAGTCACCATATCACAGCGGCCATTCGGCCAGCGCGGCGGCCACTTGGCTCCCGCCATCCCGGGACTCGCGGGTCTGCAGCAGCCCCTGCAGCTGCTTCAGCTTGCGGATCTGCTTGGTGGTAGGGTAGCGGGTGCCGTGACGGATGAGGGCGACCAGCTGCACCGGGGTGCAGGTCCCCGCCAGCAGCTCCGGGTCCCGCCGCGGCGCCACCGGATCGACCAGCAGCCAGGGATTGGCATCTTCGTAGCGTGTCTTCGTGCCGAAGAAGGGGCTGAGCACCGAAGCCACCGGGTCGCCGCGCCCTGGGGATACCAAGGCCGGGAGGTGGCTGCGCGCTATGCTATTGTTCTTATTCCTTCTCATTTGAATACTTTTTGACAATGGGTTGTAAGTTTTCATTCCAAAAGAGGGCACCTAAGCAAAGTTCTAACTTGTTCCCTCCTTCCAAATTTGTGAAATTATAAGCTGACATCTTCTCAAACATGACCCCCAACCATTTTTATTTCAAATGAGGGACTAGTGTTGTGGACAGTAGAATCCTTGTCTGTTTCATTTTTTTTATTTTTGTTGTTGGTTTTCTCTTATTTGATCCTACACTCCTTTGGGACAATTCTTGGTAGGAACGCAAACAACCTTCCTTTCCATGTTTTATCATCTAGAGTAAAGGAATGTGACTACTTAATAGTTGTTTCTTATGATTTTGTGTGCTATGTTTTTCTTGCAGTTATTGCACTAGATAGTGAATGACTCATGCATCTGAAGTGAATCTCCATACTAACTGAAACAATCAACATTCACCAATGAGGCATTCCACTTGATGCTATCTGAAGAAAGATTTCCACACTATGAACACCCTTCTGAATGAATGACATATTCTGAGATGTCTCATCTTCCTTGCATGATTCATAACTCATCATAGAAGTGATGTATCTGACATTACTGAAAAGAGGGTCTTCATTTCATATCACATGGAAAAATGTATAGATATCGAGTTTAACCTGCACAGATGCATTATGTACAGATTGATCAGGCCCTCATTGTCTATTGTTAAAAGGAGATAATGATTCCTCTGCAAGCAATTCTCCATAGGAAAAGAAATTCTAACTTCATCAGAGGGCACATGAGAGACCAATGAGTCCATCTAAATCTACTTTGGTAAACCAAAGAGTTTACTTGGTATTGCTCACATGATTATAGGTAAGATTTTACTGACTTGAGATTGGATGCTCAAAAATTAGGTATCTATATTGCTATATATTTTTTTGTAATGTGGATATTGACACATAAGTTTCATCTTACAACTCCCTCATAAAGTTGAGGGAATAGGGATTGTTAATGTGGTTCCAATTTAATCGATATAAAGGCTACACCAGCTTTAAAAACTGCTTTGTCAGAAGCTTCACCAGCAAAACCAGAAAATATAGGAATAAAAAATGTTAAAGGTATTCAGAAACAGTCACTCCCAATTGCCTATGTGATGGACATATGGTATCCATTTGAGGACATCTAGAGTAAGTAGATGGGCTCTTATGAAAGAGAAGTTTGGCAAAAGTGTACATGAGTTTGCCATTTTAACTTTTTTGGCATATAAACATTGTATATAACAATAAATTTCTTTAAGAAATTTTCATGTAGACATATCACAAGAATTTACTATTGTGTCACTCTCCAAAAGTCGCATTTTTCTCCCTGTACTTTGTGTTCCCTTTACATCCTAGACAATCTTGTTTTCACAATAATATAAACCATTTTATCAATTTACTCATATTTATATAAATTCTCTAATCTACAAAGTGAAGAAATATGGTATCTATAGTTCTGCATTATATCAGTGAAAATATTAATTTTCTGTTTCATTTGCCTCATGCCATAAAAATTGCAATTCTATTACTTATAGATGAATTAAACACCATCATGCATGCATACCATATTCTCATGGACACTTTTCTACTTTGGTGTTCACAGACATCATTTACTCTTCCATGGCCACTATGAATTGAGGTATGTCAATCTTTTACAGCAAGCATAGAGGAATGGTTTGTATTTCTTAAAAGATTTTCTCTGGAGTATCTCTGTCAGAAGCATCCAACAAAATACCATCCAGGTAATGAAAACTAATGGATTGAAGAAATTATCTACAAATTATTTCCAGTTGTTATTGCCCAAAATATTTACATAGATTTGGGCTATTTAACATTTCCAGTAAAAGAAGATTCCCCTGATATTTTTTTACGTGATAAGCATTGCTATAACTATGTGCAATAAACAAAATCGTTTTCTATCCTACTCACTAAAAGGGATTATTAAAAAGCAGTCTTCTAAGCCACAGCAGCAGCGGTCGCCATCTTGGTCCGGGACGCGCCGTACTTAGGAAATTAGTCTGAACAGGTGAGAGGGTGCGCCAGAGAACCTGACAGCTTCTGGAAGAGTCAGAAGCACAAAGCCGCTGAGGCAGCACCCTTTGTGGGCAGGGGACACCTGGCCACAGTCCGGACCGGAGGACAGGTGCCCGCCCGGCTGGGGAGGCGCCCTAAGCCACAGCAGCAGTGGTCGCCATCTTGGTCCGGGACCCGCCGAACTTAGGAAATTAGTCTGCTTAGGTGAGAGTCTGTACCACAGAAGGTGACAGCTTCTGGGAACTGCCAAAGCAACACAGTGTCTGAGAAAGGTCCTGTTTTGGGCCTGCTTCTTCGGCCAGGAGGAGGTCCAAATACAAGATATCTGCGCACCTTCCCTGTAAGAGAGCTTGCCAGCAGAGAGTGCTCAGAGCACTGAAACTCAGAGGAGAGAATCTGTCTCCCAGGTCTGCTGATAGACGGTAACAGAATCACCAGAAGAACAATCTCTAAACAGAGTCAACTATAACTACTAACTCCAGAGATTACCAGATGGCGAAAGGTAAACGAAGGAATCTTACTAACAGGAACCAAGACCACTCACCATCATCAGAACCCAGCACACCCACTTCGCCCAGTCCAGGGAACCCTAACACACCTGAGAACCTAGACCTAGATTTAAAAGCATATCTCATGATGATGGTAGAGGACATCAAGAAGGACTTTAATAAATCACTTAAAGAAATACAGGAGAACACTGCTAAAGAGTTATAAGTCCTTAAAGAAAAACAGGAAAACACAATCAAACAGGTAGAAGTCCTTACAGAAAAAGAGGAAAAAACATACAAACAGGTGATGGAAATGAACAAAACCATACTAGACCTAAAAAGGGAAGTAGACACAGTAAAGAAAACTCAAAGCGAAGCAACACTAGAGATAGAATCCCTAGGAAAGAAATCTGGAACCATAGATTTGAGCATCAGCAACAGAATACAAGAGATGGAAGAGAGAATCTCAGGTGCAGAAGATTCCATAGAGAACATCGGCACAACAATCAAAGAAAATGGAAAATGCAAAAAGATCCTAACGCAAAATATCCAGGAAATCCAGGACACAATAAGAAGACCAAACTTACGGATAATAGGAGTGGATGAGAATGAAGATTTTCAACTAAAAGGTCCAGCAAACATCTTCAACAAAATTATTGAAGAAAACTTCCCAAATCTAAAGAATGAGATGTCTATGAACATACAAGAAGCCTACAGACCTCCAAATAGACTGGACCAGAAAAGAAATTCCTCCCGACACATAATAATCAGAACATCAAATGCACTAAATAAAGATAGAATACTAAAAGCAGTAAGGGAAAAAGGTCAAGTAACATATAAAGGCAAGCCTATCAGAATTACACCAGATTTTTCACCAGAGACTATGAAAGCCAGAAGAGCCTGGACAGATGTTATACAGACACTAAGAGAACACAAACTGCAGCCCAGGCTACTATACCCAGCCAAACTCTCAATTATCATAGATGGAGAAACCAAAGTATTCCACGACAAAACCAAATTCACACATTATCTGTCCACGAATCCAGCCCTTCAAAGGATAATAACAGAAAAAAACCAATACAAGAACGGGAACAACGCCCTAGAAAAAAAAAGAAGGTAATCCCTCAACAAACCTAAAAGAAGACAGCCACAAGAACAGAATGCCAACTTTAACAACAAAAATAACAGGAAGTAACAATTACTTTTCCTTAATATCTCTTAACATCAATGGTCTCAACTCGCCAATAAAAAGACATAGACTAACAAACTTGCTACACAAACAAGACCCAACATTTTGCTGCTTACAGGAAACTCATCTCAGAGAAAAAGATAGACACTACCTCAGAATGAAAGGCTGGAAAACAATTTTCCAAGCAAATGGTATGAAGAAACAAGCAGGAGTAGTCATCCTAATATTTGATAAGATTGACTTCCAACCCAAAGTCATCAAAAAAGACAAGGAGGGACACTTCATTCTCATCAAAGGTAAAATCCTCCAAGAGGAACTCTCAATTCTGAATATCTATGCTCCAAATACAAGAGCAGCCACGTTCACTAAAGAAACTTTAGTAAAGCTCAAAGCACACATTGCACCTCACACAATAATAGTGGGAGACTTCAACACACCACTTTCACCAATGGACAGATCCTGGAAACAGAAACTAAACAGGGACACACTGAAACTAACAGAAGTGATGAAACAAATGGATCTGACAGATATCTACAGAACATTTTATCCTAAAACAAAAGGATATACCTTCTTCTCAGCACCTCATGGTACCTTCTCCAAAATTGACCACATAATAGGTCACAAATCAGGCCTCAACAGATTCAAAAATATTGAAATTGTCCCATGTATCCTATCAGATCATCATGCACTAAGGCTGATCTTCAATAACAAAATAAATAACAGAAAGCCAACATTCACGTGGAAACTGAACAACACTCTTCTCAATGATACCTTGGTCAAGGAAGGAATAAAGAAAGAAATTAAAGACTTTTTAGAGTTTAATGAAAATGAAGCCACAACGTACCCAAACCTTTGGGACACAATGAAAGCATTTCTAAGAGGGAAACTCATAGCTCTGAGTGCCTCCAAGAAAAAACGGGAGAGAGCACATACTAGCAGCTTGACAACACATCTAAAAGCTCTAGAAAAAAAGGAAGCAAATTCACCCAAGAGGAGTAGACGGCAGGAAATAATCAAACTCAGGGGTGAAATCAACCAAGTGGAAACAAGAAAAACTATTCAAAGAATTAACCAAACGAGGAGTTGGTTCTTTGAGAAAATCAACAAGATATATAAACCCTTAGCTAGACTCACTAGAGGGCACAGGGTCAAAATCCTAATTAACAAAATCAGAAATGAAAAGGGAGACATGACAACAGATCCTGAAGAAATCCAAAACACCATCAGATCCTTCTACAAAAGGCTATACTCAACAAAACTGGAAAACCTGGACGAAATGGACAAATTTCTGGACAGATACCAGGTACCAAAGTTGAATCAGGATCAAGTTGACCTTCTAAACAGTCCCATATCCCCTAAAGAAATAGAAGCAGTTATTAATAGTCTCCCAGCCAAAAAAAGCCCAGGACCAGACGGGTTTAGTGCAGAGTTCTACCAGACCTTCAAAGAAGATCTAACTCCAGTTCTGCACAAACTTTTTCACAAGATAGAAGTAGAAGGTACTCTACCCAACTCATTTTATGAAGCCACTATTACTCTGATACCTAAACCACAGAAAGATCCAACAAAGATAGAAAACTTCAGACCAATTTCTCTTATGAACATCGATGCAAAAATCCTTAATAAAATTCTCGCTAACCGAATCCAAGAACACATTAAAGCAATCATCCATCCTGACCAAGTAGGTTTTATTCCAGGGATGCAGGGATGGTTTAATATACGAAAATCCATCAATGTAATCCATTATATAAACAAACTCAAAGACAAAAACCACATGATCATCTCGTTAGATGCAGAAAAAGCATTTGACAAGATCCAACACCCAGTCATGATAAAAGTTCTGGAAAGATCAGGATTTCAAGGCCAATACCTAAACATGATAAAAGCAATCTACAGCAAACCAGTAGCCAACATCAAAGTAAATGGAGAGAAGCTGGAAGCAATCCCACTAAAATCAGGGACTAGACAAGGCTGACCACTTTCTCCCTACCTTTTCAACATAGTACTTGAAGTATTAGCCAGAGAAATTCGACAACAAAAGGAGATCAAGGGGATACAAATTGGAAAAGAGGAAGTCAAAATATCACTTTTTGCAGATGATATGATAGTATATATAAGTGACCCTAAAAATTCCAACAGAGAACTCCTAAACCTGATAAACAGCTTCGGTGAAGTAGCTGGATATAAAATTAACTCAAACAAGTCAATGGCCTTTCTCTACACAAAGAATAAACAGGCTGAGAAAGAAATTAGGGAAACAACACCCTTCTCAATAGCCACAAATAATATAAAATATCTTGGCGTGACTCTAACGAAGGAAGTGAAAGATCTGTATGATAAAAACTTCAAGTCCCTGAAGAAAGAAATTAAAGAAGATCTCAGAAGATGGAAAGATCTCCCATGCTCATGGATTGGCAGGATCAACATTGTAAAAATGGCTATCTTGCCAAAAGCAATCTACAGATTCAATGCAATCCCCATCAAAATTCCAACTCAATTCTTCAACGAATTAGAAGGAGCAATTTGCAAATTCATCTGGAATAACAAAAAACCGAGGATAGCTAAAACTCTTCTCAAAGATAAAAGAACCTCTGGTGGAATCACCATGCCTGACCTAAAGCTTTACTACAGAGCAATTGTGATAAAAACTGCATGGTACTGGTATAGAGACAGACAAGTGGACCAATGGAATAGAATTGAAGACCCAGAAATGAACCCACACACCTATGGTCACTTGATCTTTGACAAGGGAGCCAAAACCATCCAGTGGAAGAACGACAGCATTTTCAACAATTGGTGCTGGCACAACTGGTTGTTATCATGTTGAAGAATGCGAATCGATCCATACTTATCTCCTTGTACTAAGGTCAAATCTAAGTGGATCAAGGAACTCCACATAAAACCAGAGACACTGAAACTTATAGAGGAGAAAGTGGGGAAAAGCCTTGAAGATATGGGCACAGGGGAAAAATTCCTGAACAGAACAGCAATGGCCTGTGCTGTAAGATCGAGAATTGACAAATGGGACCTAATGAAACTCCAAAGTTTCTGCAAGGCAAAAGACACTGTCAATAAGACAAAAAGACCACCAACGGACTGGGAAAGGATCTTTACCTATCCTAAATCAGATAGGGGACTAATATCCAACATATATAAAGAACTCAAGAAGGTGGACCTCAGAAAATCAAATAACCCCCTTAAAAAATGGGGCTCAGAACTGAACAAAGAATTCTCACCTGAGGAATACCGAATGGCAGAGAAGCACCTGAAAAAATGGTCAACATCTTTAATCATCAGGGAAATGCAAATCAAAACAACCCTGAGATTCCACCTCACACCAGTGAGAATGGCTAAGATCAAAAATTCAGGTGACAGCAGATGCTGGCGTGGATGTGGAGAAAGAGGAACACTCCTCCATTGTTGGTGGGATTGCAGGCTTGTACAACCACTCTGGAAATCAGTCTGGCGGTTCCTCAGAAAATTGGACAAAGTACTACCGGAGGATCCAGCAATACCTCTCCTGGGCATATATCCAGAAGAAGCCCCAACTGGTAAGAAGGACACATGCTCCACTATGTTCATAGCAGCCTTATTTATAATAGCCAGAACCTGGAAAGAACCCAGATGCCCCTCAACAGAAGAATGGATACAGAAAATGTGGTACATCTACACAATGGAGTACTACTCAGCTATTAAAAAGAATGAATTTATGAAATTCCTAGCCAAATGGATGGACCTGGAGAGCATCATCCTGAGTGAGGTAACACATTCACAAAGGAACTCACACAATATGTACTCACTGATAAGTGGATATTAGCCCAAAACCTAGGATACCCACGATATAAGATACAATTTCCTAAACACATGAAACTCAAGAAAAATGAAGACTGAAGTGTGGACACTATGCCCCCTCCTTAGAAGTGGGAACAAAACACCCATGGAAGGAGTTACAGAAACAAAGTTTGGAGCTGAGATGAAAGGATGGACCATATAGAGACTGCCATATCCAGGGATCCACCCCATAATCAGCATCCAAATGCTGACACCATTGCACACACTAGCAAGATTTTACTGAAAGGACCCAGATGTAGCTGTCTCTTGTGAGACTATGCCGGGGCCTAGCAAACACAGAAGTGGATGCTCACAGTCAGCTAATGGATGGATCACAGGGCTCCCAATGGAGGAGCTAGAGAAAGTACCCAAGAAGCTAAAGGGATCTTCAACCCTATAGGTGGAACAACATTATGAACCAACCAGTACCCCTGAGCTCTTGACTCTAGCTGCATATGTATCAAAAGATGGCCTAGTCGGCCATCACTGGAAAGAGAGGCCCATTGGACACGCAAACTTTATATGCCCCAGTACAGGGGAACGCCAGGGCCGAAAAGGGGGAGTGGGTGGGTAGGGGAGTGGGGGTGGGTGGGTATGGGGGACTTTTGGTATAGCATTGGAAATGTAAATGAGCTAAATACCTAATAAAAAATGGAAAAAAAAATAAAATAAAATAAATTTCAAAAAAAAAAAAAAAAAGCAGTCTTTTAAATCAACTACTATCAATGACTTATATAATAAAGAATGTAATGAATACCATGGCTGTAATGGACACATTCATTGAATTATACAATCCTTCGCTCTAACATCAGTTACCACTATCAACGTTTCTATTTCTTTTTAAATAACAAATGCATGGGATTTCCATGGTCTGGCAGACTCCTCTGTATATTTGGCCTCTAGTTGAAATTGTACCAGATGGTCAAGCTCCTATACTATTTCCTCTGTCAAGGTATTTCAATTTTGCCTATTTCTTTTGGCATTTCAGCCATGGCTCCTCCTTTAACCTTGGAAACTCTTTTCCTGTTATCTAATGTGTTTGTATGTCTGGGGTATTTTTGATGGCATATATCAATATCATCTGGAGCATCCAGCATTTCATCCTAAATTTCACCACTTACTAACTCTTGGATCACAGGAACATTAACCTGGAAACACTTGTCTTGGTAAAGGTCCCTTCCCCATAAATGTATGGACATATCATTGACATAACTTTTGCATTTGATTTTCTGGTCCCAAACATTAAACTTACCACATACTTTGTTTTGTCTCTGATAACATTTCCCTTCCTAAAAACTGGGTACAAATCTTTTAATGTTGCCATTATGAATTCCAAGATTTCTATTATTTTTACTGGAGTAGTTCTGCCCTAGACCTAGAGATACAGTAGTAGTAATCATACTAACTGCACTAAATTTTATCTGAATAAAATTTAATTATAAAACCCATATCCTGGGTTTAATTTCCCTTTGAAATCTTCATTGACCATACCTGAATTCACACTGGAACTTTGAACAGTTGGTTGAGTTATTTCAAACAGCATCTCTCTTGTCTCTGTGGGTAAAAGATCAAAATTCTGAGTTAATTTATAACATTGAGTTTGAGGGATAGAGTAAGGTGCTTATCTATTACCAATTCTGGAGCCACACTGTCTGCAGTAACATGCATTAGATTTACATTATTTTATTAAAGTGTTCCAGCCTTCTTATTCTTTCCTGGCTGAGAAGAAACAAATAACCTCTACATTTTGTTGTGTGGACTTCAGCTAGGTCCAGATTTTATTTTCCGATGTCAAGAAAGGTCAAAGTTATCTCTCTGGGACCAATACTCATTGATCCATTATTACCATTGCCTCAACAAATGAACATACCCAGAAGAGTATGCTTTTTTGCTGTTTCATACCTAGGAAAGCCATTGCCCTTGAAGGTGCTTTTTTCACAATTTTGTTGCAAATGACCAAATTTCCCACAATAAAAACACCAGAAATTTTGAAACTGGAAACCTATAGCAGCTTGTTCACAATACCGTTCCCTATGACTGTGTTTCCTACAATTGAATCACTAGGCATGTAGACATCAAAGACTTCTAGTTATAGGATGATCTAGTGTATAGGCATGATACATATTACAACCAGTATTAGTTATATCCCTCTCCACTCCTCTATAGGTGATACCTGGGCCTCTAATTGTCTAAGAACTTGTTTTTCACAAGTTATTCTCATTTTCAAACAACAAGGTCCCTATCGAAACCTGCCTTCTATCTAGTTCTCATATCATTTTCCTCCATGCTGAGGCCAGTATTAGAATCCCCTCTTTGGGTACAGTCGTGTTTTTGTTTGTTTGTTTGTTTGTTTTTTCCTTTTTCCTTCTTTGGGAAACTACTGTGAGCTAGCTCTGCCACTGAGACTGAGCTTTCTTTGCTCTCCCTTTTCTGGTGCTCATTTCTTCCCAGGTTATTTCAAAAGAAGCTATTCTCCCCAGGTCCATAGAAATCTCATAACTCTTTCATACAAGAGGGAGTAGAGTGACCCCGTTTGTTTTCACATTTCAGATATCATTTGCTTCTCAGACCCCACTACTTCCAATCAAAAATTTTACAACTGCTTAGTCATTCTTCCAACCATTTTTCAGAAAAGGAATGAGAAATCAGAAAAAAACAATGCCTCTGGGAATAAAGCAGAGAATATCCTAGCAATAGCAGTCACAATCAATTCTTTCTGATGTCTTGTAAAAACAAAACAAAAGAAATTGTGGACCACTTCTTTCCTGCCATTTTCCAAAAGGGATTTGACCTCAAATATCCCATTCTTTTTAGCCCCATATTGTGGTGCCTGTTGTAGCTGGTCTTTGTTCCTTTGTGGGTTCTACTTTCTTCCAACTTCACTCACATTCTATATCTTCCTTTTCTCTGTTTTTTTCTCCTTTGTGAGTTATAACTTCTTTCATTCTCCTCCGCCCCTCTTTCATCCATTCAGCCCCCAAATACTACATAGAAGAAAAATTAAAAATGGAGATAGCAAAGAAAAAAATCTGAGTCTAATTTCTTTTCTTCTTTTTTGTTCTTTAAGCATGGTTACCAACAAACTGCATCCAAACTGTGAACAACCAACGACAACCAAAACCACCACTCAAACCCTAGAATTTCTATGCCCTCTGAAAAGTCCCCCTAACTGTTAATGTCACACAATTGCTGAACCTATTTGCAGCTTACAAAATCATTCCCCTCCTAGAGCACAGGGTAAATCATAGTCAGGTGCTGTGGAAAACATGAAGCATCACAACAATCGCTTACTGAGGATAAAAACAAATCTTGTTTTTATCACATATATACATTTGTTAAAGAAGCCAAAATCTAAAATTCTCACTATGTTCAGCTTACACATAACTTCCATGAATGATCTTTTTACCAGGTATTTTTTATTGATTGTATAAACAATAATTGGAATGAGAATCACATTACCTCATTGCAAACATTTTTTTTAAATCTGGGATAAGTTTCTCCTTCATAGGAAATGAGTATAAACATATTAAAAGGGCCATTCTGAGTTCCAAGATTTCTGTGAAATCATACTTCCATAAGCTCCTATTGCCACCAAGCCTCCTATTTTGATACCTTTTACTTTCAACCTTAATTTTGGCCTCTGATTATTAACAGCCAAAATTAACATATTTTCCTGTACTTCCATACAGTCCTTTTCTTTCTCCTGGAATTGATTTACCCTAGAGCTAGGGATTCAGTAGCAGCTAGGAAATTCTCCAAACTGTATTAAATTGTATCTCTAGCTGTTCACTGACCATGGGTTTAATTTTTCTTTTGAAATATTCATTGATCATACCTGTATTCACACTGGAACTTTGAAGATCTGATTGAATTATTTGAAACAGCAACTCTGTCCCTGTGGGCAAAAGACCATAAGTTTAATAAGTTATTTTTTTTTTTTACAATGAGGTTTTTTTGTTTTTGTTTTTGTTTTTGTTTTTTTTTTGGTGGGGGGTATAGAAGAAGATGTTTATCTATTGTCAAGTCTAGAACAGAACTACCTGCAGTAGCATGCATTAGATTTGCATTACTTCCTTGAGGTATTTCTGACTGCTTATTCTTTCCTGGCTATCAAGAGGCAAAAGGACTGGACTTTTTTGCTGTTTGACCTTGATTTAGGTCACCATCACATTTTCTAGTGACAGAAAGAGGCCCAGGGTTTCTCTCTTGGGCCTACACTCTTTTTTTTTCCCCCAATGGTAGTTCTTGCCTCATCAAGTGGACACATCCAGAATAGTATCAGAGATCTCTAGGTGCAGGATGACTTAGTATAATAGTAAGATACTAATTAGTACCAATATCAGTGGTCTATATCTCCACTCCTCCATAGGTGGTACCTGGGCCTTTAATGGTCTAAGAACTCAATTTTCATAATTGATTCCCATTTTCAAATACCAAGGTCCCTATAACAGCCTGTCTTACATCTGTTTTTCATGATTTTGTTCATACCTGAGATGAATATTTGTTTAAAATTAGTGAAAGTTTCTCCATGGTTTGTATAATTTTTTAAAATGAGGTAGAAATTTTGTGGGTCCTAAACTTTTCCCCCAAGATCTAATGCAAAGTACATTGTAGTTTCTATTTTAGCATGATCAAATTGACTCTAACTTTGTATATCAGAGTACTACCCTTCACATAGCAACTATTCTCTGAGTATCTTCATTACACTTGTTCTGCTTCCTTGTTCAATATTTCTGGCTTTGTACATTTGCCATGTTAACCATGGCACATATAAATTGACCTCTAATACTGCTGTTTCTAATACTTTCTAATATAATTCTATTTTGAGTAATCCAGTAATGTACAATTTATTTCAATTAAGTTAAGTCTACTCGATAGTAAATCAGGCCTCGTTTTAAAACCTTAGATGTAGCCCTTCTATATCATGCAATCCTATTTCATCATAACTTTGCTCCACACCATCAACAGTCACATTGTATACAACTACTGTGAAATTTGTTGGTGATCTGGTAACCTCAGGATGATCCTTCTCTAACTCTGTTGACTTGGTTTGGTGTGATTTTAACTTTTGCTTTACAAATAGGCTTTTATATCAGGTTTTATTCCTTTTTTCAGTATTCTCCAAGCCACATCCTTCCAGCACAGTTCCTTTTCCTTTTTCCAAATATGGGAACCTCTTGTAAGCTATACCAATCACCAAAGCAAAGCCTTTGCTCTCTTTTTTTAGTTCTTCATTTTTCAAGTAAGTCCCAACAGCAAGGAGAATTTCTCCAATTTCATAGAAAATTCTGCGATCCTTTCAGAAAAAAAAAATATATAGTGTGATCCCATTTGTTTTCCTATTTCAGGCATCTTTTGCATCTCAGACCACTCTGAAAATTTACACTTGCAAATTTTCCAACTGCTCAGTCACTTTTTCAATTCACTTTTGAAACAGAACATATGGGGAGCAAAATAAAAAGCAGAAATCTCGCCCCTGGAGCAAAGGAGAACATATCCCAACAGCAAATGCAATATATGCTTTCTTTCATTTTATACACATATAAATACATCTGTCTTTTCCTGCCATGTTCCCTTGGCATTTTATCTCAAATTTTCCCTTGTGCCTAGCCCTGTATTTTGGTGCCTCTTGGAGCTGTTCTTTCCTCTTTAATGGGTTCTCCTTTCTTCTAACCTCTCAAATTTTCAACGCCTTTCTGTAGCTGGTCTTTTCTCCTTTGTGGTTTATCTTTCTTCCTTCTTCCTCAACCTGTCTTCTATCAATTCATCCCCTAATACTAGATAGGAAAAAAATAAGTAAAAAGTGGAGCAAGCAATGAAAATAAAACTCTAAATTTAATTTCTTTTCTTTTTTTTCTCTTTAAGCCTGATTACTCATAAACTGCAACTAAATCCTGAACAACCAACAGACAACAAAAACCATGACTCTGAATGCTTGAATTTTTATGCACTCTGAAACGTCCTCACAACAATAAATGTCACACATTCACAGAACCTCGTTACAGGTGACACATTATACACCTGCTAGAAAATGGGCCAAATCATAGCCAGCTTTTGTATACAATGTGATGCAGTCCAACATCCCTAAACTCTGGATAATACAAATTACACATTCTTATTGCAATTTTTGTTGGATAAAGAAACCAAAATTACAATATACTCACTATACTGTGTTAAACATGGAGACAAGTTCCATGACAGACCTTCCTAGCAGATATTTTTCATTATTTCATAGACAATACTAGGAATAAAAATTATGAGCTTTCTAAGTGGTGTGTTCTATCTAATCATTTTAATTTTCCTTTGCTTAATAAGTATTATGAGTCTTTTTATCTTTTTTTTACATTTTTATCAGATATTCTATTTTAGTTACATTTGAAATGTTATCTGCTTATCTGGTTTTTCAACTGAAAATCCCTTCCCCAATCTCCTCCCCCTGCTCACCAACCCACCCACTCCACCTTTTTGTCCTGGGCATTCCCCTACATTGAGGCATAGAGCCTTAACAGGATGAAGGGCCTCTCCTCCAATTGATGACTGACTAGGCCATCCTCTGGTACATATGAACCTGGAGCCATGAATCCCACCATGTGTACTCTTTGGTTGGTGGTTTAGTCCCTGGGAGCTCTGGGAGTACTGGTTAGTTCATATTGTTGTTCATCCTGTGGGTGTGCAAACATTTTCAGCTCCTTGGTCCTTTCTCTAGATCCTTCATTGGTGATCCTGTGCTCAGTCCAATGGTAGGCTGCAGGCATCCACAACTGTATTTGTCAGGCACTGATAGAGCCTCTCAAGAGACAGCTATAGTATGCTTCTGTCAGCAAGCACTTGTTGGAATCCACAATATTGTCTGTGATTGATGAATGTATATGGAATGGATTCCCAGGTGGGGCAGTCTCTAGGTGGTCATTCCTTCAGTCTCTGTTCCACACTTTCTTTCTGTAACTCCTTCCTTGGGTATTTTGCTTCCCCTTCTAAGAAGGATCAAAGCATTCACACTTTGGTCTTCCTTGTTGAGTTTCATGTTGTTTGTAAATTGTATCTTGAGTATTCCAAGCTTCTTGGTTAATATCCACTTATCAGTGAGTGCATACCATGCATGTTCTTTTGTGGTTGGGTTACCTCACTCAGGATGATATTTTCTAGTTCCATCCATTTGCCAAAGACTTTCATGATGTTATTGTTTTTAATAGCTGAATAGTACTCCATTGTATAAATGTACGACATTTTCTTTATCCATTCTTCTGTTGAGAGAAATCTGGGTTCTTTCCAGCTTCTGGCTATTATAAATAAGGCTGCTAGAACATAGTGGAACATGTGTCCTTATTACCAGGTAGAACATCTTCTGGGTATATGCACAGGAGAGTTATTGCTGGATGCTCAGGTAGTACTATGTCCAATTTTCTGAGGAAATGCCAAAGTGATTTACAGAATAGTTGTACCAACTTGCAATCCCATCAGCAATGGAGGAATATTACTTTACTCTAACATCTGCTGTCACCTGAGTTTTTGATCTTAGCCTTTCTGACTGGTGTAAGTTGGAATCTCAGGCTTGTTTTTAATCTGCATTTACCTGATGACTAAGGATGTTGAACATTTCTTTAGGTGCTTCTCAGTCATTTGGTATTCCTCAGTTGAGAATTATTTGTTTAGATCTGTATCTGTTTTTAGTAGGTTTATTTGGTTCTCTGGAGCCTAACTTCATGAGTTCTTTGTATATATTGGACATTAGCCCTCTATCAGAAGTAGGATTGTTAAAGATCTTTTCTCAGTCTGTTGGATGCCATTTTGCTCTTTTAACGGTGTCCTTTGCCTTACAGAAGCTTTGAAATTTTATGCGGTACCATTGGTCAGTTCTTGCTTACAGCACAAGCTATTGGCATCTGTTCAGGAAATTTTCCACTGTGCCCATGTGCTCAAGGCTCTTTCCCACTTTCTTTTCTATTCATTTCAGTGTCTCTGACTTTATGTGGAGGTCCTTGATCCACTTGGACTTGAACAATGTACAAGGAGATAAGAATGGATCTATTTGCATTCTTCTAGATGGTAACTGCCAGTTGAAAAAGCACCTTTTGTTGAAAATGCTATCTTTTTTTCCACTTGACAGTTTTAGAGCCTTTGTCAAAGATCAAGTGATCATATTTATATGAGTTTATTTCTGAGTCTTCAATTCTATTCCACTGATATATCTGCCTGTCACTGTACCAATACCATGCAGTTTTTATCACAGTTGCTCTGTAGTACAGCTTGAGGTCAGGCATTGTGATTCCACCAGAGGTTCTTTTATTGTTGAGAACAGTTTTTGATATCCTAGGATTTTTGTTATTCCATTTTTGTTATGAATTTGAAAATTGCCCTTTCTAACACTGTGAAAAATTGAGCTGAAATTTTGATGGGAATTACATTGAATCTCTGGATTGCTTTTGGCAAGATGGTCATTTTTAGTATATTAATCCTGCCAATCTACGAGCATGGGAGACCTTCTGAGATCTTCGAATTCTTTCTTCAGAGACTTGAAGTGCTTATCATACAGATCTTTCACTTCCTTAGTTACTGTTATGCCAAGGTATATTATATTATTTCTGACTATTGTGAAGGGTGTTGTTACCTAATTTCTTTCTCAACCTGTTTATCCTGTGTGTAGTGGAAGGCCACTGATTTGTTTAATTTTATATCCAGCAACATTGCTGAAGTTGTTTATCAGGTTTAGGAGTTTTCTAGTGGAATTTTTGGGGTCACAGATGTATACTACCATGTCATCTGCAAATAGTGATATTTTGACTACTTCTTTTCCAATTCATATCCCTTTGATCAGTTCTTCTCTAATTGCTTTGGCTAGCACTTCAAGTACTATATTGAATAGGTAGGGAGAAAGTAGGCTGCCTTGTCTAGTTCCTGAGTTTAGTGATTGCTTCAAGTTTGCTTCAAGTTTTTCTCCCTTTTGTTTGATGTAAGCTATGGCTTGCCATATATTGCTTTTATTATGTTTAGGGCCTTGAATTTTTGATCTTTCCAAGACTTTTATCATGAATGGGTGTTGGATTTTGTCAAATGCTTTCTCAGCATCTAATAAGATGGTCGTGTGTTTTTTTTTCCCTTTGAGTTTGTTTATATAGTGTATTATGATGATGGATTTCCATATAGTGAACCATCCCTGCATCCCTGAGATGAAGCCTACTTGACCATGATGGATGATCTTTTTGATGTGTTCTTAGATTCAGTTTGAAAGAATTTTATTGAGTATTTTTGCATAGATATTCATGAGGGAAATTGGTTGTAAGTTGTCTTTCTTTGCTGGGTCTTTGAGTGGTTTAAGTATCAGAGTAAATGTGGCTTCATAGAATGAAATGGGTAGCATACCTTCTGTTTTTGTTTTCAGTAATTGTTTGAGGAGTACTGGTATTAGGTCTTCTTTGAAGGTCTGAAAGAACTCTGCATTAAACCCAACCTGTCCTTAAAAGATTGTTACTTGCTATTGTTTTTGTTGTTAGAGGTAGAATTATGCTTTTTTGGTTATCTTATTTTCGGCTGGAGCCTGTTCCTCCTGTTGATCTCTAAGCCTGTGTCAGCACTCCGGGAAGACCAGCTCTCTCCTGAGGGAACATGTGTACAAGGGCTCTGGAACAGCCCAAACTCTGAGTGCAGATGGTGACTGGAAAGATCCTGTCCCAGTTGCTCTAGTGTTCTTGCACCCTGTGTGCTCCTTGTTGACCAGCTCCAGAGAGTTATTGCAGAGAAAGTGTCTATCTCAGCTCTGAGCCCAGGAGTAAAAGTACTCCTGGGAGAATATGGCTCTGCTGGTGGGACCATACACAGCAGGATGTGGATCAGCCTCAGCTCAGGGGTGCAGATAATGGACCAGAAAAATCCTGACGCAGCTGCCCCACTGTACCTGTGTTCCACTTATTTCTGGCTGACACTGGTCCTTGCAGTTATTGGAGGGAAAGTGGCTATCTCACCTCTGAGCCTGGGAGTGAATATGCTCCTGGGAGAAAAGGTCTTTCCTGGCAAGACCCGTTCCCAGCGGGCTGTGGAAATGTATTATGAGTCTTACATCAGTCCTTAGAAAGTAATGTTTCTTCTTAAAGGAAAGAACTGAACAAAACTACTAACCACTTAATTTGCTTCTTATATGAATTAGATGAAATTTTATAACAATATCTTTACATTGATGATAGTTAATGTCTATCATTTAATGGTTGATAATTAAATCTCACTTAAAAAATTGTTATTGTCAGGAGCTGAGTCTTTTGTGAATCGATTCTTCACAGTGAATGCCAGAGATATATTTCACTCTGAATTCTAGTAGTAGATGTACTCTATGGCTAGAAACACACGTGTTTTAAATACAATTATATGGGCACTCGAGCTGTTTATTCAAACCATGTTGGTTTACATTATATCTTCTGGAACTATGATAGCCAGCATAGAGCAAGGGAGTCCCGAGCTATATTCTACCCTGAGTTTTGTTTTTTTTATAATGTAGACTAAGAGTACAGTGTCTTTAGTTTTAAGGACGTATCATCTAGTTTGGAAATATTCAAGAACAGTAGAACTATCCTAGGTGGTTTATGAAGATTTAGGGCTCCAATGAACTCAGAGGTTTTCTATAGTGCTAATTTC
This sequence comes from Mus musculus, assembly GCF_000001635.26. NCBI lineage: Eukaryota > Metazoa > Chordata > Mammalia > Rodentia > Muridae > Mus > Mus musculus. The sequence continues at coordinate 112,998,035 of NC_000070.6, forward strand.
CTCAAGGCATTGAATATTTGGGATAATTTTCTTCTGGATCCTCTCAAGTAATTTTTTTTTCTATATGATGGTTTACAAAAAAATAACCCCAACTGTTGTTCTCATGCTGCTTTTTCAAAAATATACAACAATTAAGAATTAACCTTATGTCAGAAGTTATTGAGCAAAATCTTGCGGGCATATGCAATACTTTCTGGGTTTGGTGGCTGATTATGGGATGGATTCCTGGGTGGAGTAGTCTCTGGATAGTCCATCCTTTCATCTTAGCTCCAAACTTTGTCTCTGTAACTCCTTTCATGGGTATTTTGTTTCTTATTCTAAGGAGGAATAGGCTATGCCAGTGCCTGACAAATACAGAAGTGGATACTCACAGTCATCCATAAGATGGAACACGGGACCCCCAATGGAGAAGCTAGAAAAAGCACCCAAGGAGCTAAAGGGGTCTGTAACACTAAAGGTGGAACAACACTATGAACTAACCAATACCCCCAGAGCTCATGTCTCTAGCTGCATATGTAGCAGAAGATGGCCTAGTCGGCCATCATTGGGAAGAGAGGCCCCTTGGTATTGCAAACTTTATATGCCCCAGTACAGGGGAATGCCAGGGACAAGAATTGGGAGTGGGTGGTTAGGGGAGCAGAGTAGTGGGAGGGTATAGGGAACTTTCAGGATAGCATTTGAAATGTATATAAAGAAGATATCTAATAAAAAAATAAAGAAGTTATTGAGGTAAGTCTATGGCAAGCAAATGTGTTTTTCTATGTAAAGCGTACCATTTTTCATTCCGGAGTTAGGTGTGCTCTGAAATGCAGGTTCCCTTGAGACTTCATCCCAGGATTTCTAGTTGTTGCTAATAGGCCTTTCTTGCCAGTGTTACATGGCCTTATGATTTCTAGGCATCAATCCTCCCTATAGGGAAGATTTCCTGTACAGTCATTATGAAGATCTACTTTGATATGATATTGTTGTGTACATGAGTTAGATTTGATAATGCCCAATAGTAATTTTATAGAACTATTACACTGATACACTTAATTTAAAGACTCCTTTAGAAGAAAAGCTGAAAATAGATCTCTTTAAGTCTTCATGTGTCTCCTGAAGTTTGTACAAGGAACATAAAGCAGACGGAGGAAATTAGGATCAAGGCTAATATTCCATCTAGATTCAGAATGAGGACACTATCTTGTCGCTAAAGTTCCAGTACTAGGAATGCCCAATTCATAGTGGGCACAAAGACATAAAATGAATAACGTACAAGTTTATATATGCAAGACTTCAAAATAATAGGACACAAGGCAGACACTTTTTTTTATGAAATCATGGTAACTTATGACATAAAAAATATTGCTTTAAACTTTTTTGATTTTTTGAGATAGAGTTCCTCTGTATAGCCTTCGCTGTCCTGGAACTCACTCTGTAGACCAAGCTGGCCTCAAACACAGAATCCACCTGCCTCTGTCTCCAAAGTGCTGGGAATAAAGGCACGTGCCACCATTTCCCAGTTTCATTTAAACTAATAATGAATTCATAGCACTAGAAAACAGTTAATAAACATTTAGTCAGGTAGTAATCTTATTATCAAGACATGTAAACATTTCTGCTGTACCTCCTTAAACCTTATAGACATATGACAGGTACTATTGCCTTAATGACTATGAACAAATGGAATATAAAACTAATTAAAAACATATTTGATCATTTTTTGTAATTACATGTTAAGAGCTACATTATATTTATGATGTAGCCTTATCTGCTTCATCCTTTATTCATATTCATGTATGCATATGTGCCTCCTCTCTCTCTTGCTCGCTTGCTCGCTCGATTGCTCTCTGTCTCACTCTCACACTTTTTCCTTCCTTCCTTCTTTCTTTCCTTATTTCCTTGTCTGTTCTACTGGCTTTTGAATTGGTAATGAAATCTTAGCATCTATCCTGGCCAATGAAGTTTCAGGGTCAACATGAAAAGAAGACAAGTAACTGAGCATCTTTTTGCCTACTGCTTCCATGAGAAGCTAATTGCTAGAAGCCAGAAGCTTTTGGCACCTGAATAGCAAGAGAGAGTTAAATTGCAAGAACTCAGCAGGTTTTAGCACACTCACCACTTCATACTCCTTAGGTGCTTGTCTCAATTTACTCTGCCATGTTGAACCTGGTCTTTGACTGTCCTACACAGTGAAGTTTGTTTTACAGAGGGTGGACAGCATCTTAGAAGACTCACTGCCGTCCACTTCAAGAAAAGTCAGTTGGTTTTGGAGTTCTAAAAAACACTAATTTTAGTTCATAAAAGAGTATGTATACTGCATATAAAATTGTCAACAATTGTACCAATTATTTAATTATGAAAGGCACTGTTACTTCAAATGTATGGCCATGAAAGATGGTAAACACTTCTATCCATCTACAGTCTAATCATATTTTGTAAGTTTCTTGGCCTCCAATTTTTAGGTTACTCTTATTTCAGGGATTCTGTGGGTATTGCACCTTTGACAGTTCTCAGTCTGTAGTATGATGTGTGGCTCATTCACACACAGGCTTAAAGAGAAACAAAGTGGTTGTAGCCGGCTCAGCCTACTGTTCTGGTCCTAACATTCCCTGATGTGCACAGCAGCTTCTTTTCTACATCAGCTATATCTGGTTATTGAAATATGAATAAAAATCTTCACTTTTTTTCTCTATTTACTTGGAAGAAACATTTACCACATATGCTGGAGGCTGCAGGGGTGGGGGTGGGTTCCGGGGAATGCTAACCATCACCATGAAAATCTCAATAATTTCCCTATGCTCCTTTATCAATTATGCTTTCCATGAATTACTTTTCAGGCTTTAAGGCATCCTATAAGCTCAGTGATATATAGTATTTGATATTTTTTGAATATGTCTCTAGCAATTCAGCTGTCACATTTGTCTTTGGGCGAAACTTGCATACCATTTGTCTACCTTGTCATCTATTCATCATATCCTGATGGCCTTAACTTCTTATGAACTAAACTGTAAAAATAATGTAATCCATTAGATCTGTCAAAGTATTTTCTACATCTCAAAGAGTACACCACATCATGGGACTCAGCAAAAATAATGAGGTTCCAAGTCAGAATCAACTTATCTTTATATTTGAGTTTCTGCCAATGACTTGCAACCAGAATTGTAACCTGTGCTCTTAACACTTACTCTATGACAATTTTGCTTAGTGATAACTATTTTTTGCTCTTGTCTTCATAGCCCTGATAATGATGGAAATCATGGCCAGAGTTAGTTAAAGGTTCTAAATTTCTCCTGTATGTCAGTCCACCCAGGCTGATGTCCATGTATTTTCTCAGGTCATATAAAATGGATAATCATATTACTATTTCTACATCAGGAGTACCACATTGTCCCATGTGTTCTCATAGCTCATAACCTCAAAATCCAGCTTCTGAGAAATTCACTTTTATTTAAATATCTTCCCAATTTTCAACACTTCAGATAAAGACTATTGCCAAAATATCAGAAATTCTTTGCCTTTCTAGTATTGATATTGAAAATCATGCTTGATATGAATATTCTATCATGGTTATCATGTACTCTTATGCCTTCTTATTGGAATATATTTTGAAAGTGGATCCTAAATTTTTATTCCAAAACAGGTCTCCTTTGCACAGTTCTAACTTGTTCTCTCTTTTCAAATATGTGACATCGCAAGTAGATCTCTTCTTAAACTGTTCCTCCAAATACATTTTCTTTCAAATCTCAGAGTAGTATTGTGAATAGTAGAATCCTAGTCCAATTATTTTCTTACTCTTTCATTTCTATGGGAAAGTTCTAGGTGGTAATGCAAACAAGCCTCCTTCTCATGATTTATCATATAGAGTAAAGGCATGTGACTGCTTAAAGTGGTATCTTCAGATTTTCTTTTATGATTTACTATCAGGTATTACAATAGTGAACTGTTCATTTGAGTGCACCTAAATAATTACTGAAATAGTGAAAATTCAGTAATGAGGCATTATACCTGATGCCAAATAAAAAAAAATTTCCACACTAAGAACATTATTCCAAAAGAATGCCCTACTCTGAGGTATCTCACCCTTTGTTACATGATTCATAAATTGTCACGTAGTCCATGGAACTAACAATACCTAAAAGAGGATGTTCTTTTCATATCACATGGGAAAAGTTGCAGATATTGAGTTCGATCTTCACAACTGCCTTATCTTCAAGTAGGTTATACAAACACTGCCTATTTTTAAGAGTAGTTAATAATTCCTCTGAAAATAGTTTTCAGTAGACAAAAGGCATCCAGGAGAGACCAATGATTCCATGTAAGTCAACTTTCTTGAACCAAAGAGTTTATTTGGTATTGCTCACATGATTATGGGTAATCATGTGCCTGGATGATTAAACATTAGATTGTTAACTTGCTATATATTTCTCTGCTGTGTGGATATGGACACAAAGAATTTTCATCTTACAATTCCCTCATAGGTTTGAATGGGAAACACCGAGGTTGAAGTGGTTTCAACTAGACTGAATAAAAAGGCAACACCAGCTTTTTGAAACAGGTTTATCAGAAGCTCGACCAGCAAAAGCAGAGAATATAGGATGAAAACATGGCAAAGGTATTCAGAAACATTCATTCCCAATAGCTTAGATGATGGACATACTGCAACCATTTGAGGACATCTAGAGCAAGTAGACTGTGAGATATAAGTATGCCAAGAATATACATGCTTTTGAGAATTTTATTTTTGTGGCATACATATATCACATACAGTGATAAAATTTTAAATATATTTTCATAGAGACTTATTATAATAATTAGCAATTTGAGCTCTTCCCTGCCCCCCAAAATCATTTTTCTCCTTGTGTTTTAGGTTCTATTTACCTTCCCAACAATCTTGTTTTTACATTAATATTATACATATATAACAACTTACATCTATGTAAACACTCCAATCCTTAAGGTGGAAAATCATGATATCTGTAGTTCTGCCTTATATCAGTTCAAATATTAATTTTCTGTTACATTAACCTTATGTCATAAAAACGACAATTCTATGGTTTATAGATGAATTCAACACCATCATGCGTGCATACCATAATCTCATGTACACTTTTGCAATTATCAGTTTACAGACATCAGTTATTCTCCCATGCATAGACACATTGAATTGAGTTATATCAATCTTTCATTGTTGGCATAGTGGAGTAGTGTGTTTTTCCTTAAATATTTACTTTGAAGAATCTGTGTCAGAAGCTGCCAACAAACTATCATCCATGCAATGAAAACTATTGGATTGAGAAAATTATCTACAAATTATTTGCAGTGGTTATGTAACAAAATATTGACATATAGTTGAACTCTTTAACATTCCTAGTAGAACATTTCCCTGATATTGTCTTACAGGTTAAGCATTGATATAAGTATGAACAATAAGGTAAAAATTTCTTTATTCTACTCATTAAAGCAATAGTAAAAGATCAGTTATTCAAAACAATTACTATTAATTACTTAGATAATACCTAAGGTAAAGACATTCCATTGTTATAATGAACATATTCGTTGAATAACTCTATCCTCAGTTTAAAATCTGTTAACATTCTCAATTTTCCGTATTTGTTTTTATAACAAATGCAGGGGATTTCATGAGCTGGTAGACACCTCTGTGTCTTTGGCCTTTAGTTTCTCTTGTACCAGATGGACAAGCTTCTATCATGTTTCCATTGTCAAGGACCATTGATCTATCCATATGAGCTTGTGTGTTAGCCATTTCAGGGTAAGGATATTGGCATTTCAGTCATGCCTCCTCCTTTAACTTTGAAAATCAGCTCCTATTATGCCCTGTGTTTGGGTGTTGGCAAAGCCTGGGGTTATTTTTGATGATAGATATCAATATCTTTGCCAGTAGCATCCAACATTTCACCCTAAATATCTCACATGCGGTTTCTAGTTCATAGGAATACTAACCCAGGTAACCCTCCATTGGAAAAGATCCCTTCCTCATAACTTTATGTGCATGGCATCTACATAAGATCTTAACTTTCACATTGGACCTTCTTTTACCACACATTTAGTTCATTCAACTCTTGCTTTTATCTGTGACCACTTTCAACTTCCTATGAGCTTGGTAAAACCCTCTTAAATTTGTCATTCGGAATTTCAAGATTTCTGTGAAATCAAAGTTACAAAAGTTCCTCTTGCCACCAACCATCCTAATTCAGTACCTTTTACAAAACTTTAATTTTGGCCAGTGAACATTAACAACTGAAAGCTAACAAACTTTCTAGTACTTACAAATAATCCTGTTCTTTCTCCTGAAGCAACTTTGGCCTAGAACTAGGGACCTAGTAGCATCTGCTTAATCCTAGAGATTTTTTTAGATTGTATCTTTATTTTGTCACATACAATGGGTTTAATTTCTCTTTGAAATTGTCACTGATCATACCTGGATTCACAATGGAACTCCTCAAAATCAATCCTATTTTTTTCAACAGCATGGATTTGGTCCCTGTGGGCAAGAGACCATAAAATCAATTAGTTATTTTTATGGCATTTAGTCCTATGGGTTTAGAGTAAGAAGTTGATCTGTTCCCAAGTCTAGATAGAGCAGCAGTGCCTGCAATAGCATGCATTAGATTTACCTTACTTCTTTGAGGTATTTCTGCCTGCTTCTTATTCTTTATTGGCTGACAAGAGGCAAATGACCTGTCCCTCCAGATAGGTAACTATGCTATTTTCTAATGACATGAAAAGGAGTTGTGTGTCTCACTCCGACCTACAGTCATAATTTCAATAGTAACCCAGGCCTCATCAAATGAACACACCTAGAAGGGTAGGTAATCTTTCTGATTTATAGCTTTGACAACCATTGCCCTTAGAGATGCCTTGATGGCAATTGGGTTAAAAATGGCCAAATTTCCCATATTAAAAGCACCAGACATTTTGAGACAGGTGCCCTATGGTGGATTATTCACAATATCTTTGCATATGACCATGTTCCTGCAACTGAATCACTAGGCACTTAAATATAAGATATCTCTATGTATAGGATGACCTAGTTTATTATCGATACACATATCAGAACTAATATCGGTTGTATCCCACTCTACATATCCATAGATTCTGTCTGGGCCTTTATTCATCTATGAACTTGATTTTCATAAGATATTCACATTTTCAAACACCAAGGTCCCTATCCAAACCTGTCTTGCATCTGGTTATCATAAAATATTGTTCACTGCTGAGACCAGCAAGCAAGTGTGTTTTCTCAAGGTGGCCCTCCATTTTCCATAGCAGTAATGGGTACTCTATGAGATACAGGGAAACAGACTTTATCGCAGGATTGCTATTTGCTGCTGGTATGGCTTGCCTGCCACTATTATATAAATTGATGTTCTTGAGCCTCCCTATTAGGCAGATTTGCTGCAAGGTCAATATAAAAATGTACTTTGATGCAGTAAAGCTGTGCCCATCAATTTGATCACATCATTCCAGGTAATGATTTTATAGAACTCCTAAATTTATACATGTAATCTCAAACCTCCTATTCAAACAAACAAACAAACAAACAAACAAAAAACCTAAAACGCTGTAAATAGAGCTCTGTCAAATTTCAGGTGCCTCATGCTAACTTCAGAAAAAATAGAAAGCTAGCTTAGAACAAATTAGGATTACAGGTACTATTCAGTATAGATTAGAAATCAGGCCACTATTTTGTCACTAAAGGTCCCAAACTAGGAGTGGGCAATTTATTGTAATTGTAGGCACAAGAACAGAAAATCAATGATGGACTACTTTTCCTATGCAAAACTTCAAAATAATAAGACACAAGGGAAACAATTTGTTTCTTGACAAAACCATGCTGACTTACGATGTAAAAATTATTGCTTTAAACTTATAACTATGGGGCTTGCAAAAGCAGCATTGGTTCAAATGTGTGGGCATTTGAGATGATGAATTTATCCATGTAAAGGCCAATCATGTTCTCCAACATTCTAGGTGTTGTAATTTCAGGTATTCTGTGGATATTTCTACCTTGGGCAGTCATCAATCTGTGGCATATTGTGCAGCTCATTCCTGCACAGGCCAGAGGAGAAAGAGAGATTATAGCATGCTGAGCCTATTGCACAGGCATTGATATTACCTGAGTTGCACCAGAGCTTCTTTGCTAAATCAATGATAATGTTTTATTGAAAGATGATGGATGAAAAATTTCAAGGGGGTGTCTCAATGTGCCTGGCAGAAGCACATATCACATATACATAGAGGGAATTACTGAACTTCACCATGAAAGGCTAAATAATTTTCAATGCTATTTTATTAATTACATTTTTCCTGAAAACTTTGTCAGACTTAAAGCCTCCTATAAGATCACTGGTACACAGCATTTAATATTTTAGTCAAAATGTCTCTAGAATGCCAGCTATCACATTCATCTTGGCTGAATCTAGCAGACCATTTTTTTCTACCTTTGCCTCCAAGTATCCCATCTTGTTTGCATGAAATTTAAAGAATTCAACCTAAATAACAATGTAAATCATTAATATCTCTCAAAGCGTTTTTGATCTCTTAAAGATCACATCATACCGTCAGGTTCAGCAAAACTGAAATACAGAACCAGAATCAAATTAGCTTTATATTTGGGATTCTATAAAAACGTATAAACATCATTATAACCTGGGCACTGAACAGCTCCTCTATAACAAAATTGTTTTTTGATGCCTATCCTTTTATTATTGTCTTCCAACCTCTTATAGTCATAAGGAAATATGCCTGGAGATAGTAAAGGGTTCCCAGTATTGATGAGTCAATCATTTAGATGGATGTCCTTGTATTGCCTCAGCCCATGTTGAATGGATAGTCATATTATTGTATCTTCTGTTCTGTGGTAACCACATTGTCCAATGAGTTTCCATGCCTATGGATTTGAGAGACTGGTTATGAGAAAATGCATTTTAATTTATAATTTTCCAAACTTCAAAAGTTGAAATACAGAATATTCCCTGAACATCATAATTTCTTTGACTTCTAGTACTGATCTTGAATATCATGCTTGATTAATATAATCTATCATGGTTACCCGGTGTTCTTATTCCTTCTCATTTGAATATATTTTGAATATGGATTATAATAATGGATTATAATATTGGATTATAATACTTATTCCAAAAGAGGGCTTATTGGCAATTTTCTTTTTTTGTTTTTTGTTTTTTGTTTCTTGTTTTTTGTTTTTTGTTTTTTGTTTGTTTGTTTGTTTGTTTGTTTGTTTGTTTTTCTAGACAGGGTTTCTCTGTGTAGCCCTGGCTGTCCTGGAACTCACGCTGTATTGGCAAATTTCTAACTTGTTCCCTTCTTCCATATACGTGAATTTATAAGCTAATATCTTCCTCCCACTCTTTTTATTTCAAATCCTAGATTACTGTTTTGCATAGCAGAATCCCTTACCCGGGATGAGTGACTCCAAGGAAGTCAACTTTGGGGAAAGCAATGAGTTTATTTGGTATTTCTCATGCAAATATGGGGCCAAGCTTAATGAATTGAGACAAGATGATTAAAATTTAGATAGCTGTATAGCTGTATAGTACACTGTATCATGGGTATGGACAAACATTACTCAATATAGAGCTCTATCACTGACTTGAATGGTAATACACATAGTTAAAGTTGTTTCATTTATTCATATAATGGCAAATCCAGCTTTTTTTAAAATTTTTTTCGTTTTTTGGTTTTTTGAGACACAGTTTCTCTGTGTACAGTCACTGGCTGTCCTGGAACTCACTCTGTAGACCAGGCTGGCCGCAAACTCAGAAATTCATCTGCCTCTGCCTCCCAAGTGGTGGGATTAAAGGCATGTGCCACTATGCCTGGAAACTCCAGCTTTTAAAATAGCATTGTCTAAAGCTCCGCCAGTAACAGCAAATAATATAGGGAGAAAATATGAATAAAGGCATTCAGAAACATTCATTCCCTATTCCATTTATGATGGCCATAATGCATCCATTAACGATATCTAGATAAAATTGATAGGCTCTTATCAGAGAGAACACTGGAAAGAATGTACTTGAGTTTGTGGTTTTTATTTTGGTGGCCTACATATACCAATATATGGATGAATTTATTTAAGATATTTCCATGAAGACATAACACGATAAATTGCAGTTTGTGACCCTGACCAAATTTTTCTCTGTCTATTGGGTTGTCTTTAACTCTCAAACAGTATTGGTTTTTATATTAATATCATACATATATAAAAATGCACTTGTATCTATGTAAAGTTTTCAATCAAAAAAGAGAAAAAACATGATGTTAGCTGTTCTGCATTATATAAGTTAAAATATGAATTTTATACTGAATTCACATCATGGCCTAAAAATGAAAATTATATAATTGGGAGTTGAAAGAAACATTACATTGGGAAGATAAAGGGAAGGTGGAGCAGAAATTTAGGAAAGAGAAGAAGGAGAAAATGGAAATGGGAGAGGACACAGAGGAAGTGGCAGAAAAAAAGCAGTGCAGAAACAAATGGTCTGGAGAATATACAAGTTCTAAACAGTGAAATAGATGTAGACTATGGGAGTATAGTGGTAGATCGGCCCAATCTAGGCACAGAGTATATATTCATATTAATTGCATTGTGTTTTCATTGCTGGAGCATTTTTGGGTTGGAAATTTACTCCAACTAAATGGCACCCCACATATTGATTTGAACTAAACTAACCTAAGATAACAATTCCCTGCCTCCAAGGCATGAGTGGGTCGTGTGCAGCAATGTAGGCTGCAGCAGGCAAGACTCAAACGTGGCTGGTTTTGAGGATTTACTGAGGATGGTATAGAGGCATCTACACAGCCTTTCTGTGTTCATGTCCCCCTATCCTTCACACCCTACCCTGTCTCCCACATGCAAAAAAAGGGACACAGACAATGTGGGTCTTTTTACACTCAGCTCCTCCCTGAGAATAAAGAATCAGGTAATAAATGTACAAGGGCTCTGGACCAGAAAATTCACTGTTATAAAGAGAGAAATATAACTTTTGGTACTTAAATATGGGAAATTTCACCTGCAGTTCTGAAATAGATGGGGAACATTAGCCACTGACTCCAAGTAGAGAGAGTGGTAATAATCACCTGCTATGAACGGGTATTAATTAATAGAAGACTGTGGATCCAGGTAGAAAGCATAACAGATAGATAGTATAATATGTATTAATTAAATAAATGTCTTTGGCTCAAGATAGAGAGCATAAAAAATAGATGTTATAACAGGTTGGCTGCACTAGGTGTGGAGAGCTTAACAATTAAAAACTAGCTGTTTCCTATAGGCAGATATTAGTGAAGGTTTGAAATAATTGTTTTAAAATTGTATAAAGATATATTGCTCTAATAATTCTTACATGATATTTAAATTTTGTCTAAAATGGGCTCCATCGGAATTTTGGTTTTAAATCCTGTTTTTTAAAGTTGCCTCTTATAAGCATGTATAAATAGATCTGTGAATCAATTTAATAAGAACTGCAGGAGACTCATATTCTCTACCATTGTCTCCACAGGAATGTGGGATTAATATCCTGATGTGACAAATTAGACAGGCCCCAATAGGCTGAAATATGTGTGATTTTGAGTATTACGGTTGTTTTATTGTTATTTTGGGACAAAGAGCTAACTACAGCTTTTCTTGGTTACCAGTTGAAGGATAGGCTGATCTTGGGGAATAGGTTTTCTCTTTGTGTTTTTGGAAATGGTGTTTAAACTTTTTAAAGCTTCCAGGGTTATATGGATCATATTTGATGGAGGGAGACTCCCTGAAGAACTAGATTCTAGAGAATAAAATGTTTATCTTGATGATACTAAAGTTTTCTTTTGAGATTTATATATTACAGAATATACAGCCTTGGTGAATTTCATTGTAAGACATGCTGAACTGATGTGCCTGAACTCCTGATGTTCTGGTTTTTCATCCAGATCCATTCAGGACACAGAAATCAGAGACAATCATTGGTGTGGCCTACTTAAGGCCAACAAATTTCCCCATTTCCCTACTTTTCCTCCCCCTACAAAATTATCTCAGCCCCCATATTCAGCTTGAAGCAGTTATGAAGAGTCTTCATCTCAGTTCTCTAGTCTTTAGGACTGGGGTAATATTGGTTTTCTTGGAACCTAAAACTTTTGAAGTGTGGAACATAGACCCAATCTTTCTGTTGCTATTATTATAAAAAGATCAGAGATGTTTAAGCATGCAAGTTAAGGGCCAAATAGGACATTCATGTCCCTGAGTTTATTGTTAGGGTGTTTTCAGTTATTTTAATCAGAAATGCCTGAGAGTAAGTAACAGATAAAAGTCCAGAGTACTTCACATAGATATTTGGTTTTCAAAAACATCAGAACTCCACTGGATGTGAACTTTATTGTTAATTATTTACTTGTTATTTACATTAGTTTTCCCTGACTTGGATTCAAAAGAGTAACTGAGCATCTTTGAGTTACTCTAGTTGTGGCGAAACAGCCACTAGGAAAAAATTGTCTCATTTCATCTACAGACATAATACTGTCCAGAGAAAGGACACAATTATAGGTTAAGACATCTGGATTATGCCAAGACAGAGTATGCTAGTCCTAAATATGCCTGTTTCTCTCAATTTGTCAGATGACCCTGTCCAGTAGTCTGAAGATGGATCAGCTAAAGTGTTGAAATAAGGGGCTCCCCAAGTGATCAGCAGTTTCTATAAATAGACTAAAGTTTGAAGCTGTGTTATGCTTCCTATATATTTAATATCATTCATTCTTGGACTTCTGATGGTATTGAAAAACTAAACACTTTCCTAGCCAACCCAGGATTTTTACATTGCGAGGAATAGGCTTAAGAGAATGGTTTTCAGATGGCATTCAATCTAAAGCCAAGACATAACCAGATGTAGAATTATAGTTCCAAGTAAGAATAGATGACAGAGTTTCTATTTAATTAACAAAGATGATGCACTGGCTGTTAGGTCCCTTGTACTTTATAAATTACAAAATGATAATAGTTGTGTTCAATTATGTCTGACATAAAATAGTCTTTCAATTGGTCAGAAAGGGGTAATTTTTTTTGCATAGCCATGGGCTGATTATATTTGATGTTAATTCCATTCTCCTTGAGGGGTTGTGAACAAAGAATGAGTCAGCACTCATGTGATTTCCTGTAAACCTTCCTATCTTAATTTGTAAAATAAAGGGAAGCTGATGACTGAGTAGATATAGGGAAGGTGGTGTGGAAAGTTGGGGAGAGAAGAAGGGGAAAATGGAAGAGGGGGAGGATATAGATGAGGGAGAGGAAGAAGAAATGCAGAGCAAAAGCATATGGCCTGGAGAAAACACAAGATCTAAAGGGTCTTATAGATGGGGAGGGCAGTAGTGTAGTGATAGATTTTTCCAATCTAGGCACAACACATCTATTCATGTAAAATTGAGCTTCTTTTCATTAACTGGGCACATTTGAATTGGAGAATTAATTCAACACATTACTATTTATGCATACCATATTCTCATGTACAGGGGCTTATTTACGTGTTCAGAGACATCAAATACTCTCCCGTGCATGGCCACTTTGAATTGCTGTATATCCTGCATTCAAAGCCAGCAAAATGAATTGCATACTCTTTCCTTAAAGATTCTTCTGAAGTGTCTGTGTTAGAAGCAGCCAAAAAACTTCCATCCAAGTAATGAATAATCAGGCATTGACAAAATTATCCACAAAGTATTTCCAGTGGTTTTTGAACAAGATTTTGACATGGTGAAAGACCTTTCAACCTTCCCTATAGAAGAAGTCATCCTTTAGTTCTTTTCATGGAGTAATCATTGTTAAAAAAAAGAGACAATAAAGAAAACCTTTCTCTTTCTAGCTCACTAAAATGGACAGTAAAATACAGCCCTTTAAATCAATTGCAATCATTTCTTAGATAAGAACGAAGGTAAAGGAAACAAAAGACTGTAATGGAAATGATCATTAATATTGAACACTTCAGCTCTAAAATTTATTAACATTCAAAGTTTTTCCTTTCACTTTTTCATAACATATGCAGGGATTTCCCAAAAAGTGGCAGAATCCTCTATATACTTTGCCTCCAGTTTCTCTTATAACACATAATCAATCTTTCATATTTCCTTTGTCTACAGACATTGATCTACTAATACAGGCTTGAGAGGTAACTATTTCTGTGGTAGGATTCTTGGCATTTAAGCCATTGATCGTCCTTTAAATTTGGTATCTCTTTTCAGGTTATGTCCTGTGTTTGTAAAATAATAAAAGCCTTGGGTTGTTTTTGAGGTTATATATCAATAATATCAATAACTTTCCCTGAATCCTCCCTATTTCCTGCTACATTCATCGTGGTACATTTCTTGTTTCATGTGAATATTTACCTGTGTACCCAAATATTGGGAAATATCTAGACCCCATAAATTTATATCTCTAATTCTCTGATTTGACACTTAAACTTTGTCTCCCACATATTAAACTTAACACTCTTTTTGTTTGTTTGTTTGTTTGTTTGTTTGTTTATTTATTTATTTATTTTTGTTTTTTATAATTCCTGGTAAATTTCTACTACCTAAGAACTTGTTATAAACCTTTTAATTTGGCCAGAATATATTACAAAGTTTCTGGAAAGATTCATAAGCTCCTATTTCAATCAAGCCTCCTATTTCAATCCGATTTACTTCTAAATTTTAATTGGCCTTTGATAGAGAAGAGCTGAATATTTACACATTTTCTCATACTTCAAAACACTCTTGTTGGTTCACCTGTAGCAGAATTTCATAGCAGCTAGGGATACAGTGGCATCATGAAAATCCCAATAATACCATTAAATTTTATTTACACATATTTTCACAAACCATGGGTTTTAATTCTATTTTGAAATCTTAATCGTTCATACCTATATCCACACTGGAACTTTGAATACTTGATTGAATAATTTTCAACAGCCACTCCTTTGTCTCTGTAGGCAAAATACCATATACTGAATAGGGACAAAATATAAATAATGGCATACAGAAACATTCATTCCTTACTGCTTTTATGATGGCCATACTGCATCCATTGAAGACATCTAGATTAAGTGGATAAGCTCTTGTCAGAGAGAAATTTGGAATGAATGTATATGAGTTTATGGTCTCTATTTTTGTGGCCCATATACATCACATGTGGGGATGAATTTATTTAAGATATTTTCTTGAAGACATATCACAATAAATTGCAATTCTTGACCCTCACCAAAAAAAAAAAATCATTTATCCCTGTCTATTGGGTTGTCTTTAACTCCTAGACAATCTTGGTTTGTATATTATCATCACACATATATAACATGGTACTTGTATCTATGTTGTCTTCAATCCAAGAAGAGAAATTTCATTATATCTGTTGTTCTGCAGAATATAAGTTAAAACATTATTTTCATGTTGATTTCACCCCATGGCCTAAAAATGATAATTGCATGCTTTGTACCTGAGTGAAATATTTTATTGTGAACATAAATGGAAGATTCTGTAGACAATACCATTAATGTGGTAGCACTCTTGGCATTTAAGCCACTGATCCTCCTTTAAATTTGGTATCTCTGTTATGATAATGTCCTGTGTTTGTAGAATAGGAAAAGCCTTGGGTTGTTTTTGAGGATATATATCAATATCTTCCCCTGAAGCCTCCATCATTTCTCCCCCTACATTTCATCATCGTGGTACATTTCATATCTCATGGGAATACTAACCTGTATACACCAATGTTGGGACATATCTAGTCTCAATAAATTTATGAGCATATCATAGATATAAGACCTTCAATTTGAGACTTCTTCCCAACATATTAAACTTAACCCTTTTTATTTCTTTCTTTTTTTTATTTTTTGGAATTCCAGATAACTTTCTACTACCTACAAACTTGTTGTAAACCTTTTAATTTGGCCATGCTATATTACAAAATTTCTTGGAAATCAAAGTTTCATAAGCTCCTATTTCAATCAAGCCTCCTATTTCCAATGACATTTACATCGAAATTTTATTTGGGCATTGATAAAGAGGAGCTGATATTAACATATTTTTTTGTACTTCCAAACACTCTTGTTCTTTCACCTATAGCAGAATTTCATCACAGATAAGGATGCAGTGGCATCAAGGAATTCCAATAATACCTTTAAATTTTATTTAACAACATTTTCACAGACCATAGGTTTTAATTTTATTTTGACATCTTCATTGACCATACCTAGATCCACACTGAAACTTTGAATACTTGATTGAATAACTTTCAGCAGCATTTTTTTGGTCCCTGTAGACAAAGACCATACATTGAATTAGTTTCTATTATTTTCATATCATTCAAGTTTGGGGGGATAGAGTAAGATGTTTATATATTTCCATGTCTAGAGCACCACTGATTAGCATAGCATATATTAGAACTTCATTATTTTAATGAGTTTTTTTTGTCTGCAAAATCTTTCCTAGAAAACAAAGGGAAATGTCTTGCATTTTGCACTGTGAGGCCTCCAGCCATGTCCTCATTTCATCTTCTCATATCATGAAAATGTGTTGTTTATATCACTTGTACCTATGCTCTTTGTCCCATTGGTTAGCTTATCTCATAAAATAAACATAACTGGACTTTAAATTTTTATTCAGATTTATACCTAGGATAACCATTGCCATAAAGATACCTTGCTCACTATTATGTTGCATCTGACCTAAGTTCCCACAATAAAAGCACCAATCATTTTGAGACAAGATACCTATTTCAGATTCTATGCAATATTTTTTTGCAAAGGAACATATTTCCTACAACTGGATCTCTAAATATGAACCTCAAAGTTCTCTAGGTATAGGATTATCTAGTGTAGTACCAAGATACCTTTTAGAATCAATATCAGTTGTATCCCCATCCATTACACCATAGGTTGTGCCTCAGTTATTAATGCTCTAAGTACTTGATCATTCACAAGGTATTCAGATTTTCAAACATCAAGATACCTATCATAACCTGCCTCACATCTGGTTATCATATGATTTTGTTCATGGGTGTGAACAATATTAATTAAATATCAGTGAAGATTTCTACAGAGATTGTATAATCTTTTCAAATAAGATAGGAATTTTCTTTGCTCATGAAGCTTTTCCCGAAGAAGATAAAGCTGCAAAGCCACATTTTCTTTCTATTACAGCATGGTCTAATTGAGTCTGAATTTGGATTTTAGAATATTGCACTTGAATAGGTATCTGCTCTCTGAGGATCATCATTCTACTTGGTTGGCTTCATGGATCAGTAATCCCAACTGGTACATAGTATTTGATATTTTAGTGAAAGTTTCCCTAGCATGCCAGATGTCAAGTTCATTTTTGGGTGAACCTATCAGACTTTTTTTTTTTTTTACCTTGTCATCTATGTATCCTATCTTGGTTGAATTAACTGTTTTCAGAATTATAGCTAAATAATTGTGTAAGTCATTCAGATCTGTGCAAACCTTTTCGCCCCTTCAAATATCACACATACTACTGTTGTCAGCAAACTAGACAAAGTTCAGAGATGGAATCAAGTAGGCTCTATATTTGGAATTTTCTAAACAACTTATAAACAGCCTTGTATCTTGGGCACTGAACTGCTCTGCTATTACACAATAAATTTTATGACTATCCTTTTTTCTATTGTTCTCCAACCTCTGATAATTAAAAGAAAACATACATGGAAATAGTTAAGGGTTCCCACTAACCATGAGTCAATCCATCCATATGGATGGCTTTATCCTGCCTTAGTCCATTTTTTAAAATATTTTTATTAGGTATTTTCCTCATTTACATTTCCAATGCTATCACAAAAGTCCCCCATACCCTGCCCCCACTCCCTTACCCACCCACTCCCAATTTTTGGGCCGGGCATCCCCCTGTATTGGGGCATATAAAGTTTGCAAGTCCAATGGGCCTCTCTTTGCAGTGATGGCCAACTAGGCCATCTTTTGATACATATGCAGCTAGAGTCAAGAGCTCTGGTTACTTCATAATGTTGTTCCACCTATACGGTTGCAGATCCCTTTAGCTCCTTGGGTACTTTCTCTAGCTCTTCCATTGGGGGCCCTGTGGTCCCCCCGATAGCTGACTGTGAGCATCCACTTCTGGGTTTGGTAGGCCCTGGCATAGTCTCACAAGAGAGAGCTATATCTGGGTCCTTTCAGCAAAATCTTTCTACTGTGTGCAATGCTGTCAGCATTTGGAAGCTGATTGTGGGATGGATCCCCGGATATGGCAGTCTCTAGATGGTCCATCCTTTCGTCACAGCTCCAAACTTTGTCTCTGTAACTCCTTCCATGGGTGTTTTGTTCCCAATTCTAAAAAGGGGCAAAGTGTCCGCATTTTGGTCTTCATTCTTTTTGAGTTTCATCCGTTTAACAAATTGTATCTTATATCTTGGGTATCCTAAGTTCTTGGGCTAATATCCACTTATCAGTGAGTACATATTGTGTGAATTCCTTTGTGATTGGGCTACCTCACTCAGGATGATGCCCTCCATGTCCATCCATTTGCCTAGGAATTTCATAAATATATTCTTTTTAATAGCTGAGTAGTACTCCATTGTGTAAATTTACCCCATTTTCTGTATCAATTCCTCTGTTGAGGGGCATCTGGGTTCTTTACAGCTTCTGGCTACTATAAATAAGGCTGCTATGAACATAGTGGAGCATGTGTCCTTCTTACAGGTTGGGATACCTTCTGGATATATGCACAGGAGAGTTATTAGGGGATCCTCCGGTAGTACTATGTCCACTTTTCTGAAGAACCGCCAAACTGATTTCCACAGTGGTTGTACAATCTTGCAATCTCACCAACAATGCAGGAGTGTTCCTCTTTCTCCACACCCTGGCCAGCATCTGCTGTCACCTGAATTTTTGATCTTAGCCATTCTGACTGGTGTGAGGTGGAATCTCAGGGTTGTTTTGATTTGCATTTCCCTGAAGATTAAGGATGTTGAACATTTTTTCAGGTGCTTCTCTGCCATTCAGTATTCCTCAGGTGAGAATTTTTTGTTCAGCTCTGAGCCCCATTTTTTAATGGGGTTATTTAATTTTCTGGAGTCCACCTTCTTGAGTTATTTATGTATATTGGATATTAGTCCCCTATCTGATTAAGGATAGGTAAAGATCATTTCCCAATCTCTTGGAGTTATTTTTTTTTTTTTGTCTTGTTGAGGGTGGCTTTTGCCTTGCAGAAGCTTTGCAACTTCATGGGGTCCCATTTATCGATTCTCGATCTTACAGCACAAGCCATTGATTCAGGAATGTTTCCCCTATACCCATATTTTCAAGGCTTTTCCCTACTTTCTCCTCTATAAGTTTCAGTGTCTCTGGTTTTATGTGGAGTTCCTTAATCCACTTAGATTTGATCTTAGTACAAGGAGATTGGAATGGATAATTCACATTCTTCTACATGATAACTGCCAGTTGTGCCACCACCAATTGATGAAAATGCTGTCTTTTTTCCACTGGATGGTTTTAACTCCCTTGTCAAAGACCAAGTGACTATAGGTGTGTGGGTTCATCTCTGGGTCTTCAATTCTGTTCCATTGGTCTACTTGTCTGTCACTATACCAGTACCATGCAGTTTTTCTCACAATTGCTCCATAGTACAGCTTTAGGTCAGGCATGGTGATTCCACGAGAGGTTCTTTTATCCTTGTGAAGAGTTTTTGCTATCCTAGGTTTTTGTTATTCCAGATGAATTTGAAGATTGCCCTTTCTAATTCGTTGAAGAATTGAGTTGGAATTTTGATGGAGATTGCATTGAATCTGTAGATTGCTTTTGGCAAGATAGCCATTTTTACAATGTTGATCCTGCCAATCCATGAGCATGGGAGATCTTTCCATCTTCTGAGATCTTCTTTAATTTCTTTTTTCATAGACTTGAAGTTCTTATCATACAGATCTTTCACTTCCTTAGAGTCACACCAAGGTTTTTTATATTATTTGTGAGTATTGAGAAGTGTGTTGTTTTCCTAATTTCTTTTTCAGCCTGTTTATCCTTTGTGTACTGAAAGGCCATTGACTTGTTTGAGTTAATTTTATATTCAGCTACTTCATTGAAGCTGTTTATCAGGCTTAGGAGTTCTCTGGTGGAATTTTTTGGGTCACTTATATATACTATCATATCATCTGCAAAAAGAGATATTTGGCTTCTTCCTTTGCAATTTGTATCCCCTTGATCTCTTTTTGTTGTCTAATTGCTCTGGCTAGGACTTCAAGTACAATGTTGAATAGGTAGGGAGAGAATGGACAGCCTTGTCTAGTCCCTGATTTTAGTGGGATTGATTCCAGCTTCTCACCATTTATTTTGATGTTGGCTACTGGTTTGCTGTATATTGCTTTTATCATGTTTAGGTATGGGCCTTGAATTCCTGATCATTCCAAGATTTTATCATGAATAGGTGTTGGATCTTGTCAAATGCTTTCTCTGAATGTAATGAGATTATCATGTGGTTTTTGTTTTTGACTTTGTTTATATACTGGATTACTTTGATGTATTTCCATATATTGAACCATCCCTGAATCCCTGGGATGAAACCTACTTGTTCAGGATGTATGATTGTTTTGATGTGTTCTTGGATTCATTTAGTGAGAACTTTGAGTATTTTTGCATTAATATTCATAAGGGAAATTGGTCTGAAGTTCTCTATCTTTGTTGGGTCTTTTTTTGGTTTAGGTATCAGAGCAATTGTGGCTTCATAGAATGAGTTGGGTAGAGTACCTTCTGTTTCTATTTTGTGGAATAGTTTGTGAAGAACCGGGATTAGATCTTCTTTGGGGGTCTGATAGAACTATGCACTAAACCCATCTGCTCCTGGGCTTATTTTGGTTGGGAGACTATTATTGACTGCTTCTATTTCTTTAGAGGATATAGTACTGTTTAGATCATTAACCTGATCTTGATTTAACTTTGGTACCTGGTATCTGTCTAGAAACTTGTCCATTTCATCCAGGTTCTCCAGTTTTGTTGAGTATAGCCTTTTGTAGAAGGATCTGATGGTGTTTTGGATTTCTTCAGGATCTGCCGTTTTGTCTTTCTTTTCATTTCTAATTTTGTTAATTAGGATGCTTTTCCTGTGCCCTCTAGTGAGACTGGCTAAGGGTTTATGTATCTTGTTGATTTTCTCAAAGAACCAGCTCCTCATTAGATTGATTATTGGAATAGTTCTTGTTTCCACTTGGTTTATTTCATCCTTGTGTTTGATTATTTCCTGCCATCTACTCCTCTTGGGTGACTTTGCTTCCTTTTGTTCTAGAGCTCTCAGGTGTGTTGTCAAGCTGTTATTTTGTGTGCTCTCTCTTGTTTCTATTTGGAGGTACTAAGAGCTATGACTTTTCTTCTTAGAAATACTTTCATTGAGAAAACAGGCCACCTTCCTGGTGAGTGCACAGGGATCCGCCAGCCGGAGAGGTTTGTGCCTCAGGCCCTGATGGCGGGAGTCTCATTGGCTCCAGGACTCCGAGGAGGGCAGGCTGCACGGGAGACAGTGTGGAATACAGAGGCCAGCCACTTCTGGGAGAGCCACAGAGCTTCTGAGGCAGCGCCACCTTCGGCTCCAGACAACCAGCCACCTTCCTGGCCAAAGCAACACAGCTTCTGGGAAAGATCCTGTTTTGGGCCTTCATCTTCAGCCAGCAGGAGGTCCAAACACCAGATAACTGTGCACCTTCCCTGAAAGAGGAGAGCTTGCCTGCAGAGACTGCTCTGACCACTGAAACTCAGAGGAGAGAGCTAGTCTCCCACATCTGCTGATAGAGGGTAACAAAAGCAACAGAGGAACAATCTCTAAACAAAGACAACTATAACAACTAACTCCAGAGATTGCCGAATGGCGAAAGGAAAACGTAAGAATCCTACTAACAGGAACCAAGACCACTCACCATCATCAGAACCCAGCACTCCCACTTCGCCCAGTCCAGGACATCCTAACACACCTGAAAAGGCAGACCTGGATATAAAAGCATTTCTCATAATGATGGTAGAGGACATAAAGAAGGAATTTAAAAACTCACTTAAGGAAATACAGGAGAACACTGCTAAAAAGTTACAAGTCATTAAAGAAAAACAGGAAAACACAACCAAACAGGTAGAAGTCCTTATAGAAAAACAGGAAAACACATCGAAACAGGTGATAGAAATGAACAAAACCATACTAGACCTAAAAAGGGAAGTAGACACAATAAAGAAAACCCAAAGTGAGGCAACTCTGGAGATAGAAACCCTAGGAAAGAAATCTGGAACCATAGATGCCAGCATCAGCAACAGAATACAAGAGATGGAAGAGAGAATCTCAGGTGCAGAAGATTCCATAGAGAACATCGGCACAACAATCAAAGAAAATGGAAAATGCAAAAAGATCCTAACTCAAAACATCCAGGAAATCCAGGACACAATGAGAAGACCAAACCTACGCATAATAGGAGTGGATGAGAATGAAGATTTTCAACTCAAAGGACCAGCAAACTTCTTCAACAAAATTATTGAAGAAAACTTCCCAAATCTAAAGAAAGAGATGCCCATGAACATACAAGAAGCCTACAGAACTCCAAATAGACTGGACCAGAAAAGAAATTCCTCCCGACACATAATAATAGAACATCAAATGCACTAAATAAAGATAGAATACTAAAAGCAGTAAGGGAAAAAGGTCAAGTAAAATATAAAGGCAAGCCTATCAGAATTACACCATATTTTTCACCAGAGACTATGAAAGCTAGAAGAGCCTGGACAGATGTTATACAGATACTAAGAGAACACAAATTCCAGCCCAGGCTACTATACCCAGCCAAACTCTCAATTACCATAGATGGAGAAACCAAAGTATTCCACGACAAAACTAAATTCACCCATTATCTCTCCACGAATCCAGCCCTTCAAAGGATAATAACAGAAAAAAACCAATACAAGGACGGGAACAACGCCCTAGAAAAAACAAGAAGATAATCCCTCAACAAAACTAAAAGAAGACAGCCACAAGAACAGAATGCCAACTTTAACAACAAAAATAACAGGAAGCAACAATTACTTTTCCTTAATATCTCTTAATATCAATGGGCTCAACTCACAATAAAAAGACAGAGACTAACAGACTGGCTACACAAACAGGACCCAACATTCTGCTGCTTACAGGAAACCCATCTCAGGGAAAAAGACAGACACTACCTCAGAGTGAAAGGCTGGAAAACAATTTTCCAAGCAAATGGTCTGAAGAAACAAGCTGGAGTAGTCATTTTAATATCGGATAAAATCGACTTCCAACCCAAAGTTATCAAAAAAGACAAGGAGGGACACTTCATACTCATCAAAGGTAAAATCCTCCAAGAGGAACTTACAATTCTGAATATCTACGCTCCAAATGCAAGGGCAGCCACATTCATTAAAGACACCTTAGTAAAGCACAAAGCACAAGTTGCACCGAACACAATAATAGTGGGAGACTTCAACACACCACTTTCATCAATGGACAGATCGTGGAAACAGAAACTAAACATGGACACAGTGAAACTAACAGAAGTTATGAAACAAATGGACCTGACATATATCTACAGAACATTTTATCCTAAAACAAAAGGATATACCTTCTTCTCAGCACCTCACGGGACCTTCTCCAAAATTGACCATATAATTGGTCACATAACAGGCCTCAAAAGATACAAAAATATTGAAATTGTCCCATGTATCCTATCAGACCACCATGGCCTAAGACTGATCTTCAATAACAACATAAATAACGGAAAGCCGACATTCACGTGGAAACTGAACAACACTCTTCTCAATGATATCTTGGTCAAGGAAGGAATAAAGAAAGAAATTAAAGACTTTTTAGAGTTTAATGAAAATGAAGCCACAACATACCCAAACCTATGGGACACAATGAAAGCATTTCTAAGAGGGAAACTCGTAGCTCTGAGTGCCTCCAAGAAGAAACAGGAGAGAGCACATACTAGCAGCTTGACAACACATCTAAAAGCTCTAGAAAAAAAGGAAGCAAATTCACCCAAGAGTAGTAGACGGCAAAAATAATCAAACTCAGGGGTGAAATCAACCAAGTGGAAACAAGAAGAACTATTCAAAGAATTAACCAAACAAGGAGTTGGTTCTTTGAGAAAATCAACAAGATAGATAAACCCTTAGCTAGACTCACTAAAGGGCACAGGGACAAAATCCTAATTAACAAAATCAGAAATGAAAAGGGAGACATAACAGCAGATCCTGAAGAAATCCAAAACACCATCAGATCCTTCTACAAAAGGCTATACTCAACAAAACGGAAAAACATGGACGAAATGGACAAATTTCTGGACAGATACCAGGTACCAAAGTTGAATCAGGATCAAGTTGACCTTCTAAACAGTCCCATATCACCTAAAGAAATAGAAGTAGTTATTAATAGTCTCCCAGTAAAAAAAAGCCCAGGACCAGACGGGTTTAGTGCAGAGTTTTATCAGACCTTCAAAGAAGATCTAATTCCAGTTCTGCACAAACTATTTCACAAAATAGAAGTAGAAGGTACTCTACCCAACTCATTTTATGAAGCCACTATTACTCTGATAACTAAACCACAGAAAGACCGAACAAAGAAAGAGAACTTCAGACCAATTTCTCTTATGAATATCGATGCAAAAATCCTCAATAAAATTCTCGCTAACCGAATCCAAGAACATATTAAAGCAATCATCCATCCTGACCAAGTAGGTTTTATTCCAGGGATGCAGGGATGGTTTAATATACGAAAATCCATCAATGTAATCCATTATATAAACAAACTCAAAGACAAAAACCACATGATCATCTCGTTAGATGCAGAAAAAGCATTTGACAAGATCCAACACCCATTCATGATAAAAGTTTTGGAAAGATCAGGAATTCAAGGCCCATACCTAAACATGATAAAAGCAATCTACAGCAAACAAGTAGCCAACATCAAAGTAAATGGAGAGAAGCTGGAAGCAATCCCAATAAAATCAGGGACTAGACAAGGCTGCCCACTTTCTCCCTACCTTTTCAACATAGTACTTGAAGTATTAGCCAGAGCAATTCGACAACAAAAGGAGATCAAGGGGATACAAATTGAAAAAGAGGAAGTGTAAATATCACTTTTTGCAGGTGATATGATAGTATATATAAGTGACCCTAAAAATTCTACCAGAGAACTCCTAAGCCTGATAAACAGCTTCAGTGAAGTAGCTGGATATAAAATAAACTCAAACAAGTCAATGGCCTTTCTCTATACAAAGAATAAACAGGCTGAGAATGAAATTAGGGAAACAACACCCTTCTCAATAGTCAGAAATAATAAAAAATACCTTGGTGTGACTCTAACTAAGGAAGTGAAAGATCTGTATGATAAAAACTTCAAATCTCTGAAGAAAGAAATTAAAGAAGATCTCAGAAGATGGAAAGATCTCCCATGCTCATGGATTGGCAGGATCAACATTATAAAAATGGCTATCTTGCCAAAAGCAATCTACAGATTCAATGCAATCCCCATCAAAATTCCAACTCAATTCTTCAACGAATTAGAAGGAGCAATTTGCAAATTCATCTGGAATAACAAAAAACCTAGTGTAGTGGCTATTCCTGGTTGTCAACTTGACAATATTTGGAATGAACTACAATCCGGAATTGGAAGGCTCACCAGTGACCCTTATCTGGAGGCTTGGAGATCCTTATCTGGATCTTGGTTTGAAGATCTTGAGCCATAGTGGCTATGGATTCCAGAAGATTGAATCTCCGAGTTAAGGAACACACCTTTAATCTGGGCTATGCCTTTCATCTGGGATTAAAGGTGTGGTGGAACACACCTTTAATCTGGGCTACACCTTTTGCTGGAGACAATATAAGGACATTGGAAGAAGGGAGTCTAGCTCGAGCTCTTGCTCCTTCGCCTGCTTGCTGCGTGAGACTGAGTAACTGCTAGATCCTTGGACTTCCATTCACAGCTGCGACTGAACAATTGTTGGGAATTGGGCTGCCTACTGTAAGTCATCAATAAATTCCTTTACTATTTAGAGACTATTCATAAGTTCTGTGACTCTAGAGAACCCTGACTAATACAGAAGTTGGTACCAGGAGTGGTTCTAGAGTAACAGAAGTACAAGGATGAATCTTTTAAAATACTGGAATTGGCTTGTTGATCCACCAGCACTTTCAAATATTGAAACCTCTCCAGATTCTCTCCCTCCTGGGAGCTCAGAGAATTTTGAAGACCCATGGTTGAAACTATATTCCGAACTTAAAGAAGCTAATGACCTTGATTTTCTTAATGAATTAGGTGATTCAGTGCACAAAGCTTTCTACAAGATGGGGAAAAAATCGGAAAATGATTTTACTGGCTGGCTGCTCTTAGTATCTGTGGAAAAAATGATGAATGAAAGGAAGGAGTTGTGTGATAAAATCGAAAGTCTCCAGACACAAGTAAACGATCTCAAAGTTGCTAAGTGTGTCCTTGAGGAGAATCTTCTCTCTTGTAGCAATAGAGCTCAAGTTGCAGAAAATCAAACAGAAACTCTCATTGTAAGGTTGGCTGAACTACAGCGAAAATTCAAATCTCAGCCTCAGAGTGTGTCGACAGTTAAAGTAAGGGCTCTAATTGGCAAAGAATGGGATCCTACAACATGGGATGGGGATGTGTGGGAAGACCATGTTGAAGCTGAGAATTTTGAATCCTCAGATTCTCAAGGGTTTGCCCCACCTGAGGAAGTAGTACCCTCAGCCCCACCTCTTGAAATAATGCCTTCCCCACATGAGGAAATTAATTTTGCAGAGTCTGCTCACGGCCCACCAATAGTTTCTTCTAGACCTGTAACCAGACTCAAAGCAAAACAGGCTCCTAGAGGGGAGGTAGAAAGTGTAGTCCATGAGGAAATTCGCTACACTACTAAGGAGCTTAATGAGTTTGCTAATTCATTCAAGCAGAAACCTGGTGAATATGTGTGGGAATGGATTTTAAGGGTGTGGGATAAGGGTGGAAGGAACATAAAACTAGAGCAGGCTGAGTTTATTGACATGGGTCCTCTGAGTAGAGATTCTAGGTTTAATACGGAAGCTCGCATAGTTAAAAAAGGTGTCAAAAGTTTGTTTGAATGGTTGGCTGAGGTGTTTATCAAAAGATGGCCTACTGGAAATGACTTGGAGATGCCTGATATTCCATGGCTTAGTGTTGATGAAGGGATTTTAAGACTTAGGGAAATTGCAATGCTAGAGTGGATATATTGTGTAAAGCATAATTGTCCACAATGGGAAGGTCCAGAAGATATGCCTTTCACCAGCTCTATAAGACGCAAATTGGTGAGAGGGGCACCAGCACATTTGAAGGGTTTTGTTCTTTCCCTTTTCCTTGTGCCAGATCTTAGCATTGGAGATGCTTCTGCTCAATTAGATGAATTAAATTCACTGGGTTTAGTTAGATTCCGAGGTAACAAGGGCCAGGTGGCAGCATTGAATCGCCCGAGACAAGGTGATTCTAGTTATTATAATGGACAGCGTAGACAAAAGAATGTTTATAATAACATACCCAGTAATGGTCAGCACAGGAGAGGTGAAATTTATAATGGCATGACTCGCTTGGACCTTTGGTACTGGCTAATCAATCATGGTGTTTCCAGGAATGAAATACATAGGAAGCCTACTGCATATTTGTTTGATCTGTATAAGCAGAAAAATTCTCAAACAAATGAAAGAAAGGCTACATTAGATCGTGGTAAACAGCAATCTCGGCCAGTGAATCAATTTCCAGACTTGAGACAGTTTGCAGATCCGGAACCCCTTGAATGAAGGGGTGGCCAGGTTCCGCTGAGGAAGGATCTTGATAAGACACTCAAAGGTTTTGCTGTTACCCTTTCTCCAGTTCTTCCCCAGAGGGACCTACGGCCTTTTACAAGGGTAACTGTACATTGGGGAAAAGGAAATAATCAGACTTTTCGGGGTCTGCTGGATACTGGTTCTGAGTTGACACTGATCCCAGGGGATCCCAAGAAACATTGTGGCCCTCCAGTTAAAGTAGGGGCTTATGGAGGGCAGGTGATTAATGGAGTTTTGACTGATGTCCGACTCACAGTAGGTCCAGTAGGTCCCCGGACACATCCTGTGGTGATTTCCCCAGTTCCAGAATGTATAATTGGGATAGATATACTCAGAAATTGGCAGAATTCTCATATTGGTTCCCTGAACTGTAGAGTGAGGGCTATTATGGTTGGAAAGGCCAAATGGAAGCCTTTAGAGTTGCCTCTGCCAAAGAAAATAGTGAATCAAAAACAGTATCGTATTCCTGGAGGAATTGCAGAAATTACTGCCACTATCAAGGACTTGAAAGATGCAGGGGTGGTGGTTCCCACCACATCTCCGTTTAACTCTCCTATCTGGCCAGTGCAGAAAACAGATGGATCATGGAGAATGACAGTTGATTATCGAAAACTAAATCAGGTGGTAACTCCAATTGCAGCTGCTGTACCAGATGTAGTTTCGTTACTTGAGCAAATTAACACATCTCCTGGCACCTGGTATGCGGCTATTGATCTGGCAAATGCCTTCTTCTCAGTACCTGTCCATAAGGACCACCAGAAGCAATTTGCTTTCAGTTGGCAAGGCCAACAGTATACCTTCACAGTTTTGCCTCAAGGATATATTAACTCTCCTGCCCTGTGTCATAATTTAGTTAGAAGGGATCTTGATCGTTTGGATCTTCCACAAAATATCACATTGGTGCACTATATTGATGACATTATGCTGATTGGACCAAGTGAGCAGGAAGTAGCAACCACTTTGGACTCATTGGTAACACATATGCGTATCAGAGGATGGGAAATAAATCCAACCAAAATTCAAGGACCATCTACCTCAGTGAAATTCTTAGGAGTCCAGTGGTGTGGGGCATGCAGAGATATTCCTTCTAAGGTGAAAGATAAGTTATTGCACCTGGCCCCTCCTACAACCAAGAAAGAAGCACAACGTTTAGTGGGTCTATTTGGATTCTGGAGACAACACATCCCTCACTTGGGTGTGTTACTTAGGCCTATTTACCAAGTGACTCGGAAAGCTGCTAGCTTTGTGTGGGGCCTGGAACAGGAGAAGGCCCTTCAACAGGTCCAGGCTGCTGTGCAGGCTGCTCTACCACTTGGACCATATGACCCAGCAGATCCGATGGTACTTGAGGTGTCTGTGGCTGATAGAGATGCTGTTTGGAGCCTCTGGCAGGCCCCTGTAGGTGAATCACAGAAAAGGCCTTTGGGATTTTGGAGCAAAGCTCTACCATCATCTGCAGACAACTATTCTCCCTTTGAAAAACAGCTCTTGGCCTGCTATTGGGCCTTAGTGGAAACTGAACGTCTGACAATAGGACACCAAGTCACTATGCGACCTGAACTACCCATCATGAGCTGGGTACTATCAGACCCTGCAAGTCATAAAGTGGGACGTGCACAGCAGCAGTCTATTATCAAATGGAAGTGGTATATACGTGATCGGGCCAGAGCAGGTCCTGAAGGCACAAGCAAGTTACATGAAGAAGTTGCTCAAATGCCTATGGTTTCTACTCCTGTTACAATGCCATCTGCTGCCAAGCATGCACCTATAGCCTCATGGGGTGTTCCCTATGATCAACTGACCGAAGAGGAGAAGACTAGAGCCTGGTTTACTGATGGCTCTGCACGTTATGCAGGCACCACCCAGAAGTGGACAGCTGCAGCATTACAACCCCTTTCTGGGACAACCTTGAAAGACACAGGTGAAGGGAAATCTTCACAGTGGGCAGAACTTCGGGCAGTACACATGGTATTACAGTTTGTTTGCAAGAAGAAATGGCCAGATGTACGATTATACACTGACTCATGGGCTGTAGCCAATGGATTGGCTGGATGGTCAGGGACTTGGAAAGATCACAATTGGAAAATTGGTGAGAAAGACATCTGGGGAAGAAGTATGTGGATAGATCTCTCCAAATGGGCAAAGGATGTGAAGATATTTGTGTCCCATGTAAATGCTCACCAAAAGGTGACTTCAGCTGAGGAGGAGTTCAATAATCAAGTGGATAAGATGACCCGTTCTGTGGACAATCAGCCTCTCTCCCCAGCCATCCCTGTCATTGCTCAATGGGCACATGAACAAAGTGGCCATGGTGGTCGAGATGGAGGTTATGCTTGGGCTCAGCAACATGGGCTTCCACTCACCAAGGCTGACCTGGCTACAGCTGCTGCTGATTGCCAGATCTGCCAACAGCAGAAACCAACACTGAGCCCCAGATATGGCACCATTCCTCGAGGTGACCAGCCAGCAACCTGGTGGCAGGTTGACTACATTGGACCACTTCCTTCGTGGAAAGGACAGCGTTTTGTTCTTACTGGAGTAGATACTTATTCTGGTTATGGATTTGCCTTTCCTGCACGTAATGCCTCTGCTAAAACCACCATTCACGGACTGACAGAATGCCTCATCTATCGTCATGGTATTCCACACAGTATTGCTTCTGACCAAGGAACTCATTTCACAGCCAGAGAAGTACGACAGTGGGCTCACGATCATGGAATTCACTGGTCTTACCACGTTCCCCATCATCCTGAAGCAGCTGGGCTGATAGAAAGATGGAATGGCCTTTTGAAGACGCAGTTACAGCGCCAATTAGGTGGTAACAGCTTGGAAGGCTGGGGCAGAGTTCTTCAGAAGGCAGTATATGCTTTGAATCAGCGCTCGATATATGGTACAGTTTCACCCATAGCCAGGATTCATGGGTCCAGGAATCAAGGGGTGGAAAACGGAATAGTTCCACTTACTATCACTCCTAGTGACCCTCTAGGAAAATTTTTGCTTCCTGTCCCCATAACTCTAGGTTCTGCTGGCTTAGAAGTTTTGGCTCCAGAGAGGGGAGTGCTCCTACCAGGAGCTACAACAAACATTTCATTGAACTGGAAGCTCAGACTTCCCCCTGGTCATTTTGGGCTTCTAATGCCCTTAAACCAACAGGCTAAAAAAGGAATAACAGTGTTAGGAGGGGTGATAGATCCAGATTACCATGGGGAAATTGGATTACCTCTTCACAATGGTGGTAAGCAAGATTATGTCTGGAGTGCAGGAGATCCCTTAGGGCGTCTCTTAGTACTACCATGTCCTGTGATTAAAGTCAATGGGAAACTACAACAGCCTAATCCAAGCAGGATGACAAAGGACGCAGACCCATCAGGAATGAAGGTATGGGTCAATCCTCCAGGAAAAGAGCCAAGACCTGCTGAGGTGCTGGCTGAAGGTGAAGGAAATACAGAATGGGTAGTAGAGGAAGGTAGTTATAAATACCAATTAAGGCCACGTAACCAGTTGCAGAAACGAGGATTATAAAGTAATATGAATGCCCATTGTAAATTTACTAATGCGTTTGCGATTGTACGAGGGATAGTTATATCATGTTAGGCGTATTTACAACCTTGTTATTGTTTCATGTGAACATGAGATATTATTTGTGTCAAGTTGACAAGGGGTGGATTGTAGTGGCTATTCCTGGTTGTCAACTTGACAATATTTGGAATGAACTACAATCCGGAATTGGAAGGCTCACCAGTGACCCTTATCTGGAGGCTTGGAGATCCTTATCTGGATCTTGGTTTGAAGATCTTGAGCCATAGTGGCTATGGATTCCAGAAGATTGAATCTCCGAGTTAAGGAACACACCTTTAATCTGGGCTATGCCTTTCATCTGGGATTAAAGGTGTGGTGGAACACACCTTTAATCTGGGCTACACCTTTTGCTGGAGACAATATAAGGACATTGGAAGAAGGGAGTCTAGCTCGAGCTCTTGCTCCTTCGCCTGCTTGCTGCGTGAGACTGAGTAACTGCTAGATCCTTGGACTTCCATTCACAGCTGCGACTGAACAATTGTTGGGAATTGGGCTGCCTACTGTAAGTCATCAATAAATTCCTTTACTATTTAGAGACTATTCATAAGTTCTGTGACTCTAGAGAACCCTGACTAATACACCTAGGATAGCAAAAAGTCTTCTCAAGGATAAAAGAACCTCTGGTGGAATCACCATGCCTGACCTAAAGCTTTACTACAGAGCAATTGTGATAAAAACTGCATGGTACTGGTATAGAGACACACACGTAGACAAATGGAATAGAATTGAAGACCCAGAAATGAACCCACAGACCTATGGTCACTTGATCTTCGACAAGGGAGCTAAAACCATCCAGTGGAAGAAAGACAGCATTTTCAACAATTGGTGCTGGCACAACTGTTTGTTATCATGTAGAAGAATGCTAATCGATCCATACTAATCTCCTTGTACTAAGGTCAAATCTAAGGGGATCAAGGAACTTCACATAAAACCAGAGACACTGAAACTTATAGAGGAGAAAGTGGGGAAAAGCCTTGAAGATATGGGCACAGGGGAAAAATTCCTGAACAGAATAGTAATGTCTTGTACTGTAAGATTGAGAATTGACAAATGGGACCTAATGAAACTCCAAAGTTTCTGCAAGGCAAAAGACACCGTCAGTAAGACAAAAAGACCACCAACAGATTGGGAAAGGATCATTACCTATCCTAAATCAGACAGGGGACTAATATCCAACATATATAAAGAACTCAAGAAGGTGGACTTCAGAAAATCAAATAACCCCATTAAAAAATGGGGCTCAGAACTGAACAAAGAATTCTCACCTGAGGAATACCGAAAGGCAGAGAAGAACCTGAAAAAAATGTTCAACATCCTTAATCATCAGGGAAATGCAAATCAAAACAACCCTGAGATTCTACCTCACACCAGTCAGAATGGCTAAGATCAAATTTTCAGGTGACAGCAGATGCTGGCGTGGATGTGGAGAAAGAGGAACAATCCTCCATTGTTGGTGGGATTTCAGGCTTGTACAACCACTCTGGAAATCAGTCTGGCGGTTCCTCAGAAAATTGGACATAGTACTACCGGAGGATCCAGCAATACCTCTCCTGGGCATATATCCAGAAGATGCCCCAAATGGTAAGTAGGACACATGCTCCACTATGTTCATAGCAGCCTTATTTATAATACCCAGAAGCTGGAAAGAACCCAGATGCCCCTCAACAGAGGAATGGATACAGAAAATGTGGTACATCTACACAATGGAGTACTACTCAGCTATTAAAAAGAATGAATTTATGAAATTCCTAGCCAAATGGATGGACCTGGAGGGCATCATCCTGAGTGAGGTAACACATTCACAAAGAAACTCACACAATATGTACTCACTGATAAGTGGGTATTATCCCCAAACCTAGGATACCCAAGATATAAGATACAATTTGCTAAACACATGAAACTCAAGAAGAATGAAGACTGAAGTGTGGATACTATGCCCCTCCTTAGAATTGGGAACAAAACACCCATGGAAGGAGTTACAGAGACAAAGTTTGGAGCTGAGATGAAAGGATGGACCATGTAGAGACTGCCATATCCAGGGATCCACCCCATAATCAGCATCCAAACGCTGACACCATTGCATACACAAGCAAGATTTTATTGAAAGGACCCAGATGTAGCTGTCTCTTGTGAGACTATGCCGGGGCCTAGCAAACACATAAGTGGATGCTCACAGTCAGCTAATGGATGGATCACAGGGCTTCCAATGGAGGAGCTAGAGAATGTAGCCAAGGAGCTAAAGGGATCTACAACCCTATAGGTGGAACAACATTATGAACTAACCAGTACCCCGGAGCTCTTGACTCTAGCTGCATATATATCAAAAGATGGCCTAGTCGGCCATCACTGGAAAGAGAGGCCCATTGGACTTGCAAACTTTATATGCCCCAGTACAGGGGAACACCAGGGCCAAACAGGGGGAGTGTGTGGGCAGGGGAGTGGGGGTGGGTGGGTATGGAGTACTTTTGGTATATCATTGGAAATGTAAATGAGCTAAATACCTAATAAATATTGGGAAAAAAAAGAAATACTTTCATTTTGTCCCATAAGTTTTGGTATGTTGTGGCTTCCTTTTCATTAAACTCAAAAGTCCTTGATTTATTTTCTTTATTCCTTCTTTGACAAAGGTATCATTGAGAAGACTGTTGTTCAGTTTCCACATGAATGTTGGATTTCTATTATTTATTTTATAATTGAAGATCAGCCTTAGTCCACGGTGATCTGATAGGATGCATGGGACAATTTCAATATTTTTGTATTTGTTAAGGCTTGTTTTGTGACCAATTATGTGGTCAATTTTGGGGAAGGTATGGGAAAGTGTGGACTACAGAATCTAACAGCTTCTGTGACAGGTCAAAGCAACAAAGCTGGGAAAGGTCCTGTTTTGCGCCTTCATCTTCGGCCAGGAGGATGTTCAAACAGCAGATATCTGTACACCTTCCCTGTAAGAGGAGAGCTTGCCTTCAGAGAGTGCTCTGCCCACTGAAACTCAGAGGAGAGAGCTAGTCTCCCAGGTCTGCTGATAGAGGGTAACAGACTCACCAGAGGAACAATCTCTAAACAGAGACAACTATAACAAATAACTCCAGAGATTACCAGATGGCGAAAGGTAAACGTAAAAATCTTACTAACAGAAACCAAGACCACTCCCCATCATCAGAACCCAGCATTCCCACTTTGCCCAGTATGAAGTGCTGAGAAGAAGGTATATCCCTTTGTTTTAGGAAAAAAATGTTCTGTAGATATCTGTTAGATCCATTTGTTTCATAACTTCTGTTAGTTTCACTGTGTCCCTGTTTAGTTTTTGTTTCCATGATCTGTCCATTGGTGAAAGTGGTGTGCTGAAGTCTCTCCACTATTATTAAAGCAATGTGTGCTTTGAGCTTTACTAAAGTTTCTTTAATGAATGTGGCTGCCCTTGTATTTGGAGCATAGATATTCAGAATTGAGAGTTCCTCTTGGAAGATTTTACCTTCGATGAGTATGAAGTGCCCCTCCTTGTCTTTTTTGATGACTTTGGGTTGGAAGTCGATTTTATTAGATATTAGAATGGCTACTCCAGCTTATTTCTTCTTACCATTTGCTTGGAAAATTGTTTTCCAGCCTTTCATTCTGAGGTAGTGTCTATCTTTTTCTCTGAGATGAGTTTCCTATAAGCAGCAAAATGTTGGGTCCTGTTTGTGTAGCCAGTCTGTTAGTCTACGTCTTTTTATTGGGGGAGTTGAGTCCATTGAAATTAAGAGATATTAAGGAAAATTAATTGTTGCTTCCTATTATTTTTGTTGTTAGATTTGGCATTCTGTTCTTGTGGCTGTCTTCTTTTAGGTTTGTTGAGGGATTACCTTCCTCCTTTTTCTAGGATGTGGTTTCCATCCTTGTATTGGATTTTTTCTGTTATTATCCTTTGAAGGGCTGGATTTGTGGAAAGACAATGTGTGAATTTGGTTTTGTCGTGGAATACTTTGGTTTCTCCATCTATGGTAATTGAGAGTTTGGCTAGGTATAGTAGCCTGGGCTGTAATTTGTGTTCTCTAAGTGTCTGTATAATATTTGTCCAGGCTCATCTCGCTTTCATAGTCTCTGGTGAAAAATCTGGTGTAATTCTGATAGGCTTGCCTTTATATGTTACTTGACCTTTTTCCCTTACTGCTTTTAGAATTCTCTCTCTATTTAGTGCATTTGTTGTTCTGATTATTATGTGTTGGAGGAATTTCTTTTCTGGTCCAGTCTATTTGGAGTTCTGTAGGCTTCTTGTATGTTCATGGGCATCTCTTTCTTTAGGTTTGGACAGTTTTCTTCTATAATTTTGTTGAAGATATTTGCCGGTCCTTTGAGTTGAAAATCTTCATTCTCATCTACTCCTATTATCCGTAGTTTGATCCTTTCATTGTGTCCTGGATTTCCTGGATGTTTTGAGTTAGGATCTTTTTGCATTTTCCATGTTCTTTGATTGTTGTGCTGATGTTCTCTATGGAATCTTCTGCACCTGAGATTCTCTCTTACATCTCTTGTATTCTGTTGCTGATGCTCACATCTATAGTTCCAGATTTCTTTCCTAGGGTTTCTATCTCCAGTGTTGCCTCACTTTCAGTTTTCTTTATTGTGTCTACTTCCCTTTTTAGGTCTTGGATGGTTTTATTCAATTCCATCACTTGTTTGGTTGTGTTTTCCTCCAATTCTTTAAGTGATTTTTGTGCTTCCTCTTTAATGTCTTCTACCAATTTAGCAGTGTTCTCCTGCATTTCTTTAAGTGAGTTATTAAAGTCCTTGATGTCCTCTACAATCATCATGAGATATTCTTTTAAAACCGGGTCTAGGTTTTCAGGTGTGTTGGGGTGCCCAGGACTGGGCGAAGTGGGAATGCTGGGTTCTGATGATGGTGAGTGGTCTTGGTTTCTGTTAGTAAGATTTTTACGTTTACCTTTTGCCATCTGGTGATCTCTGGAGTTATTTGTTATAGTTGTCTCTGTTTAGAGATTGTTCCTCTGGTGATTCTGTTATCCTCTATCAGCAGACCTGGGAGACTAGATCTCTCCCCTGAGTTTCAGTGGTCAGAGCACTCTCTGCAGGCAAGCTCTCCTCTTACAGGGAAGGTGCACAGATATCTGCCGTTTGGACCTCCTCCTGGCCGAAGATGAAGGCCCAAAACAGGACCTTTCCCAGAAACTGTGTTGCTTTGGCCTGTCACAGAAGCTGTTAGATTCTGTAGTCCACACTCTCACCTGTGCGGACTACTTTTGGCCGAGTCCTGGAACCTAGATGGCTACCGGCGATCCTGAGGCAAAAGCCTCCCAGGCTGAGTGGACATCTGTCCTCTGGCCTAGAAGGTGGCCAGATGTCTGGAGCCTGAAAAGGGTGCTGCCTCAGAAGCTCTGTGGCTCCTCCTGTCCCAGAATCTGTTATCTTTTGTGTGCACACTCTCACCTGTGCAGACTACTTTCAGTGGAGTCCCGGAACTCACCTTAGTCCATGTTAAATGCATAGTCATGTTACTGTCTCTCAAGTTCTGTGGTACCCACATTTTCCCATGAATTTCCATTTTCTGTTGTATCCTGAGTCTGGTACTGAGTAATTTCCTTTTAATTTAAAATTTTCTGAACTCAACATTTGAGATACAATCTATTCCCTAAACATCATACTTTTTTTGCCTTTCCAATACTGTTTCTTAAATCCATGCTAGATCCAAATTTTCGAGCACTGTTGCCCTCTCTTCTTATTCTTTCTCATTTGAATATATTTTAGAACATGGGTTATTAAGTTTTAATCCAAAGGAGTGCTCATTTCCAACTGCTAATTAGTTCCTTCCTTCCATATTTCTGAAATTATACGCTAAAATCTTACTCCATCCCTTTTCCTTCAAAGACTTAGTATTGTGCATAGCAGAATCCCACATTGTTTAATTTTTGTTTTGATTTAAATTCATCTTTCTTTCTTGTGGGAAAATATCTTGTGGAATTGCCAACAAGCCTTCTTTAAATGTCTTATCCTCAACAGTGAAGGCATAAGGCCTTCATAGTTTCTTCTAATCTGTGGATTATGATTGACTTGCAATTATTTCAATAGATAGTGAGCATTTAAAGTGCATTTCTGTAGTTCTGAACAGTTAGGATTCAGCAAGGACGCATTTAGCCTGATACTATGTGAAGAAAGACTGCCACACTCAAATCATCCTTATATAAGGTCACCCAACTCTGAGATATATCATCCTTCATTACATGATTCATAACTCATCACCGACTGCATGCAGCTTATGTTACAGAAAGGAGGCACTTCTTTTCATATCACATGAGAAAAGGTGTAGTTATTGAGTTTAAACTGCACAGATGCCTTATCTTCAGTTTGACCATCTTCACACAGCCTAAGGTTAAAAGTAGCTAATGGTTGCTCTTAAATAGTTCTTGATAGACATAAGAAATTATATTCACACTATTGGGGGACACATAAGTGACCAGTGACTCCAAAGAAGTCAATTTTGGTGAACCAGCGATTTTGTTTGGTATTTCTCATACAATTATGGGTAAGAGGTTAATGAATTGAGTTTCCATGACTAAACCTAGATAGCTGTATATCTACATATTCCTCTGCATCGTCGGTATGAACACACATGATTCAATATAGAGCTCTATCATTATCTTGAATGGGAATCAACGTTGTTAAAGTTGTTTCAATAATTCATATAAAAGCAACTCCAGCTTTTTAAACAGTATTATCTAAATCTCTACCAGTAAAAGTAGAGAATAAAGGTACAAAATATGAGTAACGGCATCAAAAAAGACTCATTCCCATCTGCTTTTATGATGGCCATACTGCATCCATTGAAGATATTTAGATTAAGTGTATGGGTTCTTGTCAGAGAGA
This sequence comes from Mus musculus, assembly GCF_000001635.26. NCBI lineage: Eukaryota > Metazoa > Chordata > Mammalia > Rodentia > Muridae > Mus > Mus musculus. Next base: position 113,036,281 of record NC_000070.6, read on the forward strand.
ACTTATTCAAAATTGTACATGAATTTTTGTTTTTTTTATTTTTGTGGGTTACATACATCACATATAGAGATAAATTTATTTAAGATATTTTCAAAAAGACATATCACAATAAATTGCAGTTCTTGACCCTCACCTAGGATTATTTTTCTCTGTCTATTGGGTTGCCTTTACCTCCCATACAATCAGGTTTCCATATTAATATCACAGATATATAACAATTTACTTTTGTTTATGTTAAATCTTCAATCCAAGAAGAGGAAAATCATGATATCAGTTATATAAGTTAAAATATTTATGTTATGCTGCATTTGACTCATGGCCTAAAATGATAATTATATAATTTGGAGCTGAATGAAACATTATATTGGGTACATAAAGGAAAGGTGAAGCTGAAAGTTTCAGAAAGGGGAAGGAGAAAATGGATGAGGGATATGTCAGAGAGGAAGTAGAAAAAAGAAAAAAGGTGGAGCAGAAACATATGGCCGGGTGAAACTGCAAGTTCTAAAGGGTCTTATAGATGTGGATGAAGGTAGCATAGTGTTAGAAATGCCCAAAGTAGGCATACAGTATGTATTCATATTCACTGAGTTGTATTTTCATTGCCAGAGCATTTTTAGGTTAGAGATGTAACACAACAAATAGCAACCAACTTATTGATTTGAACTCACCATATTTGAGATAAAAATTCATTGCCCCCCATCGACTGAATTGAGCTTGGTAAGCAACGTAGGATGCAGCAGTCAAGGTTTGATGGTGGCTGGATTTTAGGGGCCTACAGACAAAGGCAGAGAGGCATCTACACTGGAGAGAGCTTTTCTGTGTTTCCTTCCCCCTATCCTTCACTCCTCACCTTGCCTCTGTCACCTCTAAAAAGGGACACAGACAATGTGGTTCTTTTTCAATCATCTAATCCCTGTGGATAAAGTATCAGGAAACAAAGTTTCAAAGATCTCTGGCCCAGGTCACTCATTCAGATAGAGAAATATAATTTTTTGATACTTAAAAATGAGAAATTTCACCTGCAGTTCAGAACTAGATAGGATATATTCATTACTGGATCCAAGTAGAGAGAGGAGTGATAATTGACTGCTATGAACAGGTATAAATTAAAAGAAATCTGTGGCTCCAGGTAGAGAGCATACCAAATAGGTGTTATAATAGGTATTAGTTAAATAAATATTTCTTACTCAAGGTAGAGACCCCAACAAATAGATGGTATAACAGATTGGCTTACTAATCAGAGAGATTTACAATTAAAAACTAGCTGATTCCTATAGTCAGATAATAGTGAAGGTTTGAATTAATTGCTTTAAAAATGGTATAAAGATATATTGCTCTAATAGTCGTGTAGGATACTCATATATTGTCTAACTTGGGCTTCATGGGAATTTTGGGTTTAAATCCTGCTTTGACAACCTGCCTCTTATAAGGATTTATAGATAGACATATGAATCAATTTAATAAGGTCTACAGGAGACTCATATTCTCTAACATAGTCTCCGTTGGAATTTGGGGTTAATATCTTGACATGACAAATTAGAAAGGCCTAAATAGGCTAAAATATGTGTGATTTTGAGTATTATGGTTGTTTTATTGTTCCTCTGGGACAGAGAGCAAGCTACAGCTGTTCTTGGTTACTAGTTGAAGGAGAGCCTGATTTGGGGGATACATTTTCTCTTTGTGTTTTTGGAAATGGTGCTTAAGCTTGTTAAAGCTTCCAGAGTTATATGAATCATATTTGATAGAGGAAAACTCCCTGATGAACTAGATTCTAGAGCATAAAACAAAATGGTTATCTTGATGATACTAAAGGTTCTTTGTTTTGTTTTGGTTTTGGTTTTTTTGTTGTTGTTGTTGTTTTTTTGAGATTTATATATTTCAGAATATACAGCCTTGGTGAATTCATCTTTTCACATGCTGAACTGACCTGTCTGAACTCCTGATGTTTTGTTTTTTCATCCATATCCATGCAAGACACAAATATCAGAGACAATAGTTGCTGTCACCTTCTTAAAGCCAACAGATTGTGCCATTTCCCTACCCTTCCTCATCCCTTCAAAAATATCTCAACACCCATATTCAGCTAGAAGAAGTTATGAAGAGTCTTTATTCCAGTTCTCTAGTCTTTAAGACTGGGTGTGCTTATTATTGGTTTTCTTTGAACTGAAAGCTTTTGAAGTACAGGGCTTAGAACTAGTCCTTCTATAGCTGTTAATATAAACAGGTCAGAGATATTTAAGCCTCTGTGTTAAGGGCCAAAAAAAACGTGGGCTCCATGGGAATTTTGGTGTTAAATCCTGGTTTAACAAGATGCCTCTTATAAGCACGTATAGATAGACTTAATTAATTTAATAGAGTCTGCAGGAAACTTATATTCTCTAATGTGGTCTCCACAGGAATTTGGGGTTAATATCCTGACATGAAAAATTTGAAAGGCCTAAATAGTCTAAAATATGTGTGATTGTGAGTATTAAGGTTGTTTTATTGTTCCTCTGGGACAGAGAGCAAGCTACAGCTTTTCTTGGTTACCTGTAGGATAGGATGATTTGGGGAACAGGTTTTCTCTTTGTGTTTTTGGAAAAGGTATTTAAGGTATTTACAGCTTCCAGTTATATGGATCAAATTATCTCTATATTTGGGATTCTCTAAACAACTTATAAATAGTACTATCATCAGGGCTCTGAATAGCTCTGCTATTACAAAATCGTGTTTTGAAGCCTAACCTTATGCTATTGTTCTCCATTATCTGATAATTATAATGAAACAAACCTGGAAATAGTTAAGGGTTCCCATTGTCCATGAGTCAGTCCATCCATATGGATGTCTTTGCATATCCTTAGCCCATGTTGAATGAATAGTTATATTACTGTCTTTCCAGTTCTGTGATAAGCACATTTTCCCAAGAGTTTCCATATTCTGTTGTGTCCAGAGGATAGTTCTGAGTAACTCTCTTATAATTTAAAATCTTCTGAACTTTATACAAGAAGATGAGAATGGATCAACTTGCATTCTTTAATAGGATAACCACCAGTAAATCCAGCATCATTTTTGAAAATGCTGTCTTTTTTCCACTGGAAGGTTTTAGCTCCCAACGATCAACTGACCATGGTGTGTGGGTTCCTTCCTGGGTCCTCAATTCTACTCCATTCATCTACCTGTCTGTCGATATAACAGTACCATGCAGTTTTTTATCACAATTGCTCTGAAGTAGAGAGCGAGGTCAGGCATGGTGATTCCACCAGAGGTTCTTTTATCCTTGAGAAGAGTTTTTGCTATCCTAGGTTTTTTGTTATTCCAGATGAATTTGTAAATTGCCCTTTCTAACTCAGTGAAGAATTGAATTGGAATTTTGATGGGGATTGCATTGAATCTGTAGATTGCTTTTGGCAGGATAGCCATTTTGACTATATTAATTCTGCCAACCCATGAGCATGGGAGATCTTTCCATTTTCTGAGATTTTCTTCCATTTCTTTCTTCAGAGACTTGAAGTTCTTGTCATTCAGATTTTTCACTTTCTTTGTTAGAGTCACACCAAGGTATTTTATATTATTTGTGACTATTGTAAAGGGTGTTCTTTCCCGAATTTCTTTCATATCCTGTTTATCCTTTGTGTAGAGAAAGTCCACTGATTTGTTTGAGTTAATTTTATATCCAGCTACTGCACTGAAGCTTTCTATCAGGCTTAAAATTCTCTAGTGGAATTTTTAGAGTTACTTATATATACTATCATATCATCTGCAAATAGTGATATTTTGACTGATTCCTCTCTAATTTGCATCCACTTGATCTCCTTTTGTTGTCAGTTGCTCTGGCTAGAACTTCAAGTACTACGTTGAATAGGTAGGGAGAAAGTGGGCAGCCTTGCCTAGTCTCTGATTTTAGTGGGATTACTTCCAGTTTCTCTCTATTTAGTTTGATGTTGACTACTGGTTTGCTGTATACTGCTTTCATTATGTTTAGGTATGATCCTTGAATTCCCTATCTTTCGATGACTTTTTATCAAGGAGGGGTGTTGGATTTTGTCAAATGATTTCTCAGCATCTAACGAGATGATCATGTGATATTTGTACTTGAATTTGTTTACATAGTGGATTACCTTGATGGATTTCCATATATTAAACCATCCCTGCATCCCTGGGATGAAGCCTACTTGGCCATGATGGATGATTGTTTTGAAGTGTTCTTGGATTTGGTTAGTGAGAATTTTATTGAGTATTTTTGCATCAATATTCATAAGGGAAATTGTTCTGAAGTTCTCTTTCTTTCTTGGATCTTTGTGTGGTTTAGGTATCAGAGTAATTGTGGCTTCTTAGAATCAATTGGGTAGAGTACCTTTTGTTTCTATTTTGTAGTTTGAAGAAAATTGGAATTAGGGCTTTTTGAAGGTCTGATAGAACACTACACTAAACCCATCTGGTCCTGGGCTTTATTTGGTTGGGTGACTATTAATGACTGCTTCTATTTCTTTAGGGGAAATGGGACTGTTAAGATCGTTAATCTGATCCTGGTTTAACTTTGGTACCTGGTATCTATCTAAGAAATTGTCCATTTCATTCAGGTTTTCTAGTTCTTTTGAGTATATTGTTTTGTACTAGGATCTGATGATGTTTTGGATTTCCTCAGGTTCTGTTGATATGTCTGCTTTTTCATTTCTGATTTTCTTAATTAGGATACTGTCCCTGTGCCCTCTAGTTAGTCTGGATAAGGGTTTATCTATCTTGTTGATTTTCTCAAAGAACCAGCTCCTGGTTTGATGATTCATTAAATAGTACTTTTTGTTTCCACTTGGTTGATTTTAGCCCTAAGTTTGATTATTTCCTGCTATCTACTTCTCTTGCATGAAATTGCTTCTTTTCATTCTAGAGCTTCTACGTGTGCTGTCAGTCTGCTAGCGTATGCTCCTGCTAGTTTCTTTTTGGAGGCACTCAGGGCTATGAGTGTTCCTCTTAGGACTGCCTTCATTGTGTGCCATAAGTTTGGTTATGTTGTTGCTTCTTTTTCATTAAACTCTAAAAAGTCTTTAATTTCTTTTTTATTTCTTCCTTGACCAAATTATCACTGAATAGAGTGTTGTTCAATTTTCACGTGAATGTTGGCTTTCTATTATTTATGCTGTTATTGAAGATCAGATTTAGTCTGTGATGATCTGATAGGATGCATGGGATAATTTCAATACTTTTGCATCTGTTGAGGCCTGTTTTTTGACCAATTATATGGTCAATTTTGGAGGAGGTACCATGAGGTGCTGAGAAGTTATGTCCTTTTGTTGTAGGGTAAAATGTTCTGCAGATATTGGTTAAATCCACTTGTTTCATAGCTTCTGTTAGTTTCATTGTGTATCAGTTTAGTTTCTGTTTCTAGGATCTGTCCATGTTCAGAGAGTGGGGTGTTGAAGTTCCCTGCTATTACTGTGTGTGGTGCAATCTGTGCTTTGTGCTTTATAGAGGTTTCTTTAATGAATTTGGATGCCCTTGAATTTGGAGCATAGATATTCAGGATTAAGAGTTCATCTTGGTAGATTTTATCTTTGATGCATATGAAATGCCCCTCCTTGTCTTTTTTGATAACTTTGGGTTGGAAGTCAATTTTATTCAATATTAAAAAGGCTACTCCAGCTTGTTTCTTCGGACCATTTGCTTCGAAAATTGTTTTCCAGCCTTTCACTCTGAGGTGGTGTCTATCATTTTCCCTGAGGTGGGTTTCCTGGGAGCAGCAAAATGTTGGGTACTGTGTATGTAGCTAGTCTGTTAGTCTATGTCTTTTTACTGACAAATTGAATTCATTGGTATTAAGAGATATCAAAAAAGTAATTGTTGCTTCCTTTTATTTTTGTTGTTAAGGTTGGGATTCTGTTCTTGCAGCTGTCTTCTTTTAGGTTTTTTGAAGGATTCTTTCTTGCTTTTTCTATGTCATAATTTCTGTCCATGTTTTGGTGTTTTCTTTTATTATCCTTTGAAGGGCTTGACTTGTGGAAAGATATTGTATTAATTTGGTTTTGTCATGGAACACTTTGGTTTCTCCATCTATGGTAATTGAGAGTTTTGCTGGGTAGAATAGCCAGGGCTGGAATTTGGGTTCTCTTCAGGTCTGTATAATATCTGTCAAGGATCTTCTGGCTTTCATACTCTCTGGTAAGAAGTCTGGTGTAATTCTAATAGGTCTGCCTTTATATGTTACTTGACCTTTTTCCCTTACTGCTTTTAATATTCTATCTTTATTTAGTGCATTTGTTGTTCTGATTATTATGTGTCGGGAGGAATTTCTTTTCTTGTCCAGTCTGTTTGGAGTTCTGTAGCCTTCTTGTATGTTCATGGGCATCTCTTTCTTCAGGTTAGAAAAGTTTTCTTCTATAATTGTGTTGAAGGTATTTGCTGACCCTTTAAGTTGAAAATCTTCATTCTCATCTTCTCCTATTATCCGTAGGTTTGGTCTTATCATTGTGTCCTGGATTTCCTGGATGTTTAGAGTCAGGATCTTTTTGCATTTTGCATTTTTTTGAGATTCTCTCTTTCATCCCTTGTATTCTGTTGCTGATGTTCTCATCTATGGTTCCTGATTTCTTTCCTAGGGTTTCTATCTCCAGAGTTGTCTCCCTTTGTGTTTTCTTTATTTTTTTTCTACCTCTCTTTTTAGATCTTGGATGGTATTGTTCAATTCCATGACCTGTTTGGTTGTGTTTTCCTGTATTTCTTTAAGGGAGTTATGTGTTTCCTCTTTAAGTACTTCTACCTATTTATCAGTGTTTTCCTGTAATTCTTTAAGGACTTCTATCTGTTGACCAGTGTTCTCCTGTATTTCTTTAAAGAGTTATTAATGCCTGTCTTAAAATCCTCTACCAGCATCATGAGATATGATTTTATATCCAAGTCTTGCTTTTCACTCATATTGGGGTATCCAGGACTTGCTGTGGTGGGCATACTGAGTTCTGATGATGGTGAGCGGCCTTGGTTTCTGCTATTAAGATTCTTAAATTTACCTTTCGCCATCTGGTAATCTCTGGTGTTAATTGTTATAGCTGTCTCTGGCTGGACCTTGTTCCTCCTGAGATTCTGTTAGCCTCTATCCGTACTCCTGGGAGTCCAACTCTCTCCTGAGTCTCAAGTCAGAGTACTCTCTACAGGCCACCTCTCCTCTGACTAGGAAGGAGTGCAGATTTCTGGAGCTCAGTTCTGCTTTCTGGCTGAAGGAGTAGGCCCGAAACGGGTCCTGTCCCAGAAGCTATGTTGCCTCTGCAGTCTACAGGCTCTCCTGTGCAGACTGGTCTCTGAGGGACCCAGGACACAAGATGGCTCTCTCACCTTCTCTGGTGATTAGTGTTCTCCCTGGCAGCTACCTCTCCTCTGGTGGGGAAGGACCGCAGGTGTCTGGAGCTCAACACTGCTTCTTGGCTGAAGAAGAGACCTAACTTTTTTTAAAAAGATTTATATATTATAGAATACAGAGCCTACGTGAATTTCATCATCAGATATGCTGAACTGGCCTGCCTGATCTCCTGATGTTTTGGTTTTCATCCGGATGCAATCAGGCACAGACATCAGAGACAATATCTGATACAACACAGACATCAAAACAGTCATTGTGGTTGACTTCTTAGGACCAGTGAATTCCTCCATTTCCTGACCCTTCCCCCTGGCCACACTTCAGAAATATCTCAACACCCATAATCAGCTTGAATAAGTTCTGAACGTTTGTCATCCCAGTTCCCTGGTCTTTAGGAATTGGGGTGGTTATTATTGGTTTCCTTTGATACTAAAATTTTTGAAGGGCCGGGCATGTACCCAGTTCTCCTATTGCAGTTATTTTAAACAGATATGAGACATTTAAGCCTGTGAATCAAGGAGAAAATAGGAAATTCATGCAACTGAGATTATCGTTAGGGTGTTTTCAGTTATTTTAATCCTAAATGCCTAAGTATAAGGAACAGAGAACAATCGAGATTACTTAATGTAGACAGTTTGTTTTCAACATATCAGAAGTCCAAAGAATGTGACGTTTAATGTTATTTATTCAGTTGTTGTTGAGATTAGTCTGCTCCTGACAGTTTTGTCTGTCGTAAGTTCAAAGAAAAAACAGCATTTTTGAATAATTCCAGTTGTGATGAAACAGCCACTGGAAACAATTGCCTCATTTCTCTATAGACATAATATTGTCCAAAGAAAGGACACAATTACAGGTTACGACAACTTGATTATGCCAATACAGTGTAATATAGTTCTTACTATTCCTGTTTCTATAAGTCTGTCAGACAACCCTGGCCTGTTGGCAGAAGATGGAGGCTCCAATGTGTTGAAGTAAGGGACTGTGCAATAATTGGTTAAGTTTTGGAAGCTGTGTGGTTTTCCTATATATTTTTAGTTAAAATCAGTCGTTCTTGTATTTCTGATGGGGTTGAAAAATTCCATAGTCTCCTAGCCAACACAGGATTTTTACTTTGAGAGGAACAGTTTTTTGAGGATGGTTTTCAGATGGCATTATTCTAAAGCCAAGAAATAAACAAATTTAGAATTATAAGTCTTTAAATAGGAATAGATGACAGAGGTTAAATTTAATTAACAAAGATGACAGACTTGGTTTTAAGTCTCTTGTACTTTATAAACTACAAAATACTAATAGTTGCGTTCAATTATATCTGAAATAAAATAATCTTTTAATTGTACAGTAATGTGGAAGTATTGTGCATTACCCTGAAGATGATTCTATTAATTAATTATTTAATTCCTTTCTCCTCTAAGGAGTTGGGAACAAGGACTGATTCACCACTCAGGTGATTTCCTGTAAATATTCCCAGCTTAATTTGTAAAATAAAGGAGAGATTATGACTGAACAGATAAAGGGAAGGTGGATGGAAACTTGGGAGAAAGAAGGAGAAAAACAGAAGTGGGAGAGAATGAAGAGGAGGAGGAAGAAGAAGAAAATCAGAAAAGCACATGGCCTGGAGATACCTCAAGTTCTAAAGGCTTTCATATATGTGGAAGATGGTAGTGTAGTGGTAGATCTCCTCACATAGCACATATTCGAATTAATTCAGTTGTCTTTTCATTATGAGTTCATGTTTGTATTGGATATTTACTGCAACACAATGCTATGCATGCATATCTTATTCTCATGCACAGTTGCTTACTTATCTGTTCACAGCCATCAAATACTCTCCTATGCATGGCCACTTTGAATTGAGCTATGTCCTTCATTCACAGTCAGCATAAAGGATTGGGTACTCTTTCCTTAAAGATTTCTTTGAAGTATCTGTGTTAGAAGCATCCAACAAACTTCCATCCAAGTAATGAAAACTTATGTATTGACAAAATTATCTACAAAGAATTTCCAGTGTTTGTTTGTTTGTTTTTTGTTTGTTTGTTGATTTTGACATGGTAAAGGACTTTTTAACCTTCCCTATATAAGAAGTCATCCTTTCAAACTTTTCATGGATTAATCATTGTTATAATTAAGGACAATAAAGCAAACAGAGCAAAACTTTCTTTTTCCTGCTCACTAAAAGGGGTAGTAAAATGCAGTCCAATCAATTACAATTGTTGCTTAGATAAGAGGAAAAGTAAATTAAACAAAGAACTGTAATGGCAATACTCATTAATATTTACCACTTCAACTCTAAAATTTATTAACATTCAAAGTTTTCCCTTTTTCTTGCATGGATTTCCCAAGAGATGGCAGAATCATCTACATAATTTGTCTCCAGTTTCTCTTCAAACACATAGTAAATCTATTATCATATTTCCTTTGTCTACAGACATTCATATACTAATACAAGATTGGGAGATAACCATTTCTGTAGTAGGACATTTGGCATTGATCCTGCTTTAAATTTGTTATCTCTGTTCTGTCTATGCCCTGTGTTTGTAAAGTAGGAAAAGTCTTGGGTTGTTTTTGAGAATATATATCAATATCTTTCCCTTAAGCCTCCATCATTCCCCCCCCCCTACTTTTCAACGTGGTACCTTTCTTGTCTCACAAGAATATCAACCTCTGTACCCAAATGTTGGTAAATATCTACTCTCCATACATTTATGGGCATGCCATAGATATAAGACCTCTATTTTGACACTTGAACTTCTCATACATATTAAACTTAACACTTTTTTAAAAAAATGTCTGATCACTTTCTACTACCTATGAACTTGTTATAAATCTTTTATATTGGCCTGGGTATATTACAAACTTTCTAGGAAATCAAAGTTTCATAAGTTTCTATTTCAATCAAGCCTCCTATTTCAATGTCATTTACTTCTAAATTTTATTTAGCATTTGATCAAGAAGAGCTCAATTTTAAAATATTTTCTTGTACTTCCAAACACCCTTGTTCTTTAACCTGTAGCAGAATTTCATTCCAGATAGGGATACAGCAGCATCAAAAAAATCCCAATTATACCATTAAATTTTATTTACACATATTTTCACAGACTATGGGTTTTAATTCTATTTTGAAATATTCATTGACCATACCTCTATGCACACTGGAATTTTGAATACTTGATTGAATAATTTCCAACAGCATCCTTTTTGTCTCTGTAACAAAAGACCATACATTGAATTAGATTCTGTTTTTATATCATTGAAGTTTGGGGGGATAGTGTAAGATGTTTATCTATTGCCGTGTCTAGAGCAGCACTGACTGGCATAGCATATGTTAGATCTTCATTATTATATTGAGGTATTTTTCACTGGAAATTCTTTCCTAGCAAACAAAGGGAAACAGTTACATTTTTCACTGTGAGTCCTTCAGCTAGGTCCTAATTTCATTTTATAATATCAGGAAAATGTGTTGTTTATCTCGCTGGGAGCTATGCTCTTTGTCCCAATGCCAGTACTTGTCTCATAAAATAAACATACCTGGAATGTAGACTTTCATTTTCATTTATACCTAGGACAACCATTGCCTTAGAGATGCCTTGTTCACAGATTTTACACAATAAAAGCACTGGACATTTTGTGACCAGATACCTATAGCAGATTGTACATAATTTATTTTAAAAGGAACATAATTCCTAAAACTGGATCTCTAAACATGTAAATGTCAGGGTTCTCTAGGTATACAATGATCTAGTGTAGTAATATGATACATTTTAGAACCAATATCAGTTGTATCCCTCTCCATTCCACCACAGGTCGTGCCTCAGCCTTTACTGATCTAAGAACTTGTACAAGGTACTCACATTTTCAAACAACAAGATCGATATCAAACCCTGCCTTGCATCTGGATATGCTATGATTTTTTTTTTCATGGCTGTGACCATTATTAATTAAATATCAGTGAAGGTTTCCACAGAGATTGTACAATCTTTGCAAATAAAATAGGAATTTTCCTTGCTCATCAAGCTTTTCCCCAGGGACTTAAACCTTCAAAGCGATTTTTTTCTTTCTATTTCAGCATGGTCTAATTGTATCTGAATTTTGGATTTCAGAGTATTGCCCTTGAATTAGCACTTGCTCTCTGTTTATCATCACTCCACATGGTTGGCTTCATAGATCAGTTACCCCAGCTGGTACATAGCATTTGATGTTTTAGTGAAAATTTCCCTAGCATGCCATATGTCACCTTTTTGGGGGTTAACCTAGCAGACCATTTTTTCTACCTTCTAATCTATGTATCCCATTTTATTGAATCAACTCTTAGAAATCAAACTAAATAAAAGTTTAAGTCATTCAGATCTGGCAAAGCCTTTTCCACCTCTCAAAGATCACATCATACAACTGATCTCAGCAAATCTGATGAAGTTCAAAGACAGAATCAAATTATCTCTATATTTGTGATTCTCTAGACAACTAATAACAGTTTTGTAACTTGGTCACTTTTTAGAACAGAGTTGTCTAAAGGTCTAAAGGTCTACTAGTAAAAACAGGTACTACAGGGACAAAATATGAATAAATATGAATAAAGGCATTCAGAAACATTCATCCCCAACTGCTTATATGATGGCCATTAAGTGGTATTAAGTGGGTCAGTGAGAACTTGGTTAAGAGTTTACATGAGTTTGCAGTTTTTATGTTTGTGGCCTATATATATTACATATAGGGATGAATTTATTTAAGATATTTTCATGAAGGCATATCACAATAAATTGCAGGTCTTGACCCTCACCAAAAAAATCATTTTTCTCTGTCTATTGGGTTGCCTTTACCTCCCAGACAATCTTGGTTTTTATATCAACATCAAACATATATCACAATGTACTTTTAACTATGTTAAATCTTCAGTCCATGAAGAGAAAAATCATGAAATCTGTTTTTCTGCGTTCTATGCTAAAATATCAATTTTATTCTGAGTTCACCTCATGGCCTAAAAATGAAAATTATATACTTTGGAGTAGAATGAAACATTATATTGGGCAGATAAAGGGAAGGTGGAGTGGAAACTAGAGAAAGAGAAGATGGAGAAAATGGAAGAGGGAGAAAACACAGAGGAAGGGGAAGAAGAAGAAAATAGGAGCAGATAATCATGGCCTGGAGAAACCACAAGTTCTAAAGGGTATCATAAATGTGGATGATTGTATTGCAGTGGTTGATCTGCCCAATTTAGGCCAAGAGCATGTATTCATATTAATTGAGTAAATTAATGGCCTTCCTGGGCTATTTTTGGATGTGAGATTAACCACAACAAAATAGAGCCCAAACTATGGATTTGAACACAACTACCATGAGGTAAATCTTCACTGTCTCCAAACACCTGAATGGTCTTGGACAGAGATATAGGCTGCAGCAGGGTGGATTTGAAGTTGACTGGGTTTGAGGGGCATACAGAGCATGTCAGAGGGTCATCTACACTGGATGAGAGACATTCAGTATTCTCTTTTACTTATTCTTCATTCCTCATACTGACTCCCCTACACCAAATAATGAGAGAAAATGTGGTCTTTTTACATTCAGCTCTTCCGTGTCAGTAAAGAATCAGGAAACAAAGGCAAAAAGTTCTCTGGACCAGGTAACTCATTGATGTATATAGAGAAATATAACCATTTGATACTTAAAGATTGGAAATTTCACATGCAGTTCAGAACTAAAAAGGGAATATTAGTAACTGACTCCAAGCAGAGAGAGCATTGATAAACACCTGCTTTGAACAGATGTTAATTAACTGACATCTGTGGTTCCAGGTAGAGAGCATAACAGACAGATATTATAATAGGTATTAATTAAATAAATGTTTGTCTCTCAAGATAGAGAGCACAAATAATAGATGGGATAACAGGATGGCTGCTCTAGGCAGAGAGTTTAACAGTTAAAATCTAACTGCTTTTCCATGGGCAGTGGTGACACATGCCTTTAATCCTAGCACTTGGGAGGCAGAGACAGGCAGATTTCTGAGTTCGAGGCCAGCCTGGTCTACAAAGTGAGTTCCAGGACAGCCATGGATATACAGAGAGACCCTGTCTCAAAACAAAACAAAGTAAAGCAAAACGAAACGAAACAAAACAAAAACACTAGCTGCTGCTTCTAGGCAGATATTTGTGAAAGTTTGAATTAATTGCTCTAAAAATGCTATAAAGATATATTAATCTAATAAGTCTTACAGGATACACATATTCTGTCTAATGTAGGCTCCATGTGATTTTGGGCTAAAATTCTGGTTTGACAAACTGCCTATAAAAACGGGTATAGATAGACCTGTGAATCAATTTAATAAGGACTGCAGGATACTCAAATTATCTACCATGGTCTCCAGAGTAATGTAGGTTTAATATCCCGACATGACAAATGAGAAAAGCCAAAATAGGCTAAAATATGTGTGATTTTGATTATTATGATTGTTTTATTGTTCTTTTGGGACAAAGAACTAACTAGAGATTTTCCTAGTTACCACTTGAAGGATAGGCTGATTTTGGGGAACAGGTTTTCTCTTTGTGTTTTTGAAAATGGTGTTTAAGCTTTTTAAAGCTTCCAGAGATATAGGGATCATATTTGATGGAGGGAGACTCCCTGAAGAAATAGATTCTAGAAAATAAAATAAAACGTTTATCTTGATGATACTAAAGTTTTCTTTTGAGATTTATATATTAGAGAATATATAGCCTTGGTGAATTTCATCATCAGATATACTGAACTGGCCTGCCTGAGATCCTGATGTTTTGTTTTTTCATCCAGATCCATTTGGGACACAGACATCAGAGACAATTTTGGTGTGTGTTACTTAAGGCCAACAAATTCCCACATTTCCCTACCCTTCTTTCTTCTTTCAAAAAATATCTCAACACCAATATTCACCTTGAAGAAGTTATGAAGAGTCTTCATCTCAGTTCCCTAGTCTTTAGGACAGGGGGTGCTTATTATTGGTTTTCTTGGAACCTAAAAGTATTGAAGTGCTGGGCTTTGACCCAGTCCTCCTACTGCTGTTATTATAAATGGATCAGAGATATTTATGCCTGTGAGTTAAAGGCCAAATAGGAAATTGATGGTCCTGTATTTATTGTTAGGCTGTTTTCAGATATTTTAATAAAAAATTCCTGAGAGTAATTAAAAGAGAACATTTCAGATAACTTCACCTAGATATTTGGTTTTCCCAAATATCAGAAGTTCATAGAATGTTATGTTTAATATTATTTATTAAGTTGTTATTTGGACTAGTTTTCCCTGTCTGAGATTCAAAAACAAAAAAACAACAACAACAAAACAACAACAACAACAACAAAACAAAAAACGGAGCATCTTTGAGTTACTCTAGTTGTGGTGAAACAGCTACTAGAAAAAAAAATGCCTCATTTCATCTACAGACATAATACTGTCCAAAGAAAGGACACAATTATAGGTTAAGACTGCTGGATTAAGCTAAGGGAGAGTAAGCTAGTCCTTAAAATTCCTGTTCCTCTAAGTATGTCAGATGACCCCAGCCAGTAGTCTGAAGAAGGATGGTATGATATGTTGAAATAAGTGACTGTCCAAGTAATCAGCACTTTCTATAAATTGTCTAAAATATGAAGCTGTGTTATTTTTCCTTTATATTTTCAATTAAAATCATTCATTCTTGCATTTCTGATGCAGTTGAAAAACTGCATAATCTCTCAGGCAACCCAGGAATTTTATTTTGAGAGAAACAGCTTTGGAGGATGGTTTTTAGATGGTATTCAATCTAAAGCCAAGACATATCCACATGTAGAATTATAGGTCTTAAGAAAGACAAGATGACAGAGGTTCTATTTAGCTAACAAAGATGATGTACTGGCTGTTAGGTCCCTTGTACTTTATAAATTAAAAATAGTAATAGTTGTGTTCAATTATGTCTGAAATATAGAAGTTTTTCAGTTGGTCATAAAGGGGTAATTGTTGTGCATTTCCCTGGGGCTGTTTATATTTGATGTTAATTGCATTCTCCTTGAGGGGCTGTGAATAAAGAATGAGTCATCACTCATGTGATTTCATGTAAACTTTCCCATCTTAATTTGTAAAATAAAGGAGAGATGATGACTGAGCAGATGAAGGGAATGTGGTGTGGAAAGTTAGGAGAGAAGGGGATAAGGGGAGAGGGAGAGGACACAGATGAGGGGGAGGAAGAAAAATGCAGAGCAAAAGCAAATGGCCTGGAGAAAACACAAGGTCTAAAGGGTCTCATATATGGGGAGGGTGGTAGTATAGTACTAGATTTGTACAATCTAGACAGAACACATCTATTCATATTAAGCTTCTTTTCTTTAACTGAGCATATTTGAGTTAGAGATTTAATTCAACACATTACTATTCATGCATAACATATTCTTAGGTACAGTGGCTTACTGATGTGTTCAGAGACATCAAATACTCTCTCATATATGGCCACTATGAATTTCTGTATATCCTGTATTCAAAGCCATCAAAATGAATTGGAGTTTCTTTCTTTAAAGATTTTTCTCCAGTATCTGTGTTAGAAGCCGCCAACAAACTTCCAATCAAGTAATGAAAACTTATGGATTGACAAAATTATCAACAATGTATTTCCAGTGGTTTTTTAACAAGATTTTGACATGGTGAAAGACCTTTCAACCTTCCCTATAGAAGAAGTCATCCTTTAATACTTTTCATGGATTAATCATTGTTGTAATTAGGGACAATAAAGCAACCCTTTTTCTTTCCTGCTCCCTAAAAGGGACAGTAAAATGCAGCCCTTTAAATCAATTGCAATCACTGCTTAGATAAGAAGAAAGGTAAAGGAAAGAAAAAGGCTGCAATGGGAATACTCATTAATATTTACACTTCAGCTCTAAAGTCAATTAACATTCAAAATATTTCCTTTAAATTTTTCCTAACACAAGTAGGGATTTCCCAAAAGGTGAAAGAATCCTCTATGTACTTTGTCTCCAGTTTCTCTTTTAATACATAGTCAATCTCCTATCATATTTCCTTTCTCTACAGACATTGATCTATCAATACAGGATTGGGAATTAACCATTACTGTGTTAGGACTCTTGGCATTTAAGCCATTGATCATCCTTTAAATTTGGTATCTCTCTTCAGGTTATGTCCTATGTTTGTAAAATACGAAAAGCCTTGGATGTTTTTGAGGATATATATCAATATCTTCCCCTGAAGCCTCCATCATTGCCCCCTACATTTCATCTTGGTATGATAATTGTCTCACCGGAATATTAACCTGTGTACCAAATGTTGGGAACAATCTAGTCTCCATATATTTATGGGCATATCATGGAAATAAGATCTCTAATTTGCCAATTGAAGTTCTTCTCACACATGTAAAACTTAACAGTCTTTTTTTATTTTTTATTTTTTTTAGTTCCTGACAACTTTCTACTACCTATGAACTTGTTATTGTTATAAACGTTTTAATTTCGCCATGCTGTATTACAAAATTTCTGGAAAATCAAAGTTGATAAGCTCTTATTTCAATCAAGCCTCCTATTTCAATGCCATTTACTTCTAAATTTTATTTGGCCTAGGATTAAAAGATGAACATTAACATATTTTCTTGTACTTCCAAACACTCTTGTTCTTTCACCTATAGCAGATATTCATTGCATCTAGGGATACAATAGTATCAGGAAAATCTCCATAATACCATTAAATTTTATTTACACACATTTTCACAGACCATGGTTTTTAATTTTATTTTAAAATCTTCATTGACCATACCTAGATCCACTCTGGAACTTTGAATATTTGATTGAACATTTTTCACCAGCCATTTTATTGTCCCTGTAGGCAAAAGAACATACATTGAATTAGCTTCCATTTATAACATTGAGGTTTGGGTGGATTGAGTAAGATTGCTGGGAGCCTCCTGGCACAGGCCGGGGTAGAGGTGGATTCACACAGTAGGACTCTGGTAATGGCTTTAAAGTCTGATCATCTGGAGGCTTTCTAGCTCTCTAATTATACTGAAATGCTGATGATAACTTCTAAAAAGTCCTAAAATTTGCTTTGCTCTTTCTGAGGTTAAAAGACTGCTGCTTAGGTAATTAAAGCCTGTTGACTAACAGTGGATGATTAAGCAATTCAGCATTTGTTCTATCTCAGCAAGAAATGCTGGGCTCTGACTTTCAACCTGCTAGTAGGAAGGTGCAGGAAGAGAAGACATTTAGATAAGTGATTATAGAGTTTATTACCAAGTTGTATATAGTTTTCTATTATAGCTATCTAAGGGGAAAAGTAGAACGATCCTAAGTGGGTAAAGGGTAAAATTCTCTAAGTGGGGAAAGGGTAAAGAATCTAGTCTTAGTGGGGAAAGGCAAAAAAGTCTCCTCTATAGATCTTAGTTCTCATTTCTCTTTTCCCTCAATACTTATTCATCTTTCAAAATACATTATCATCTGTTACAAAGTTCTTCACAGTTTCACAAAAAAATCCAATAATAAATTGAAATAGAAGATCACAACAGCGAATGATTAAATAAATATCCATTAGGAGTTATTATCTGGCTAAACATCCATCAAATGTCCAACTACACAGGTTCTCTGAAGGTTTAAAACCATAACTAATTTATTAGTGAAGTTATGAATAGATAAACCTAGAAGATATTTTATCTTCTCTCCTAACATCTATAATAAATCTTTATTTCCCTTTTAAAGGCCTTTGGCTAATTGTTTTACAACCTTTTGGAATGTGCTCTGAGTAGGAGAAAGTCTGGTTATCATCTAAGACTAAGTAATTTGTGACACATGAGAGACATCCAGAGTTCTCATTGCAGCTTTGACTATCATGAAAGGACATAATAGGAGTCCCATTAATAAAAGAGCTTAAGAATCACAGATATAATTTTACTAATTCTTGTAAGATAATCATTAAGGCTTAAGTCATCTATTTGTCAATAGGGCATCAGTATAAGTTAGCACATCTTCATGGATAACAGAGATCTGTTTCAGAGGGGGTGTGCTTCTACTTAGTGATTGTTATATATGTTAATAATAACATGGAAAGTATATTAATAGCAGGAATCTTTCCTAAAATTAGCCCCACACAGTTTTACTTAATGAGATCTCACCTGTCACAAATTATATAATAATCAGAGGCAGTTCTCTTCAGGATTATCACCTGGTAGTTATTAGCTTGTTCCACTATGGCTCCTGATATAACATTATTATCTATTGCCATGATTAGAGCAGCACTGGTTGGCATAGCATATATTAGATCTCAATATTTTATTGAGGTATTTTTGCCTGCAAATTCTTTCCTAGCTAACAAAGGGAAATATTTTTCATTTTTCACTGTAGCCACTCAGCTAACTCCTCATTTAATTTTCTGATGTCAGGGAAATGTGTTATTTATCTCTCTTGGTCCCATGATCTTTATCCCAATTGACGGGCATACAGAGAATGTCAGAAAGGCATCTACACTGAATGAGAGATATGCAGTGTTCTCTTTCACTTATTTTCATTCCCCACACTGCCTCCCCCACACCAAACAATGACAGAAAATGTGGGTCTTTTTACATTCAGCTCATCTGTGTAAGTAAGAATCAGGAAACAAAGGTACGAAGTTCTCTGGACCAAGTAACTCATTGATATATAGAGAGTAATATAATCATTTGATACTTAAAGATGGGAAATTTCACATGCAATTCAGAACTAAAAAGGGAATATTAGTAACTGAATCCAAGCAGAGAAAGCAATGATAATCGCTTGCTATGAACAGGTGTTAACTGACATCTGTGGCTACAGGTAGAGAGCATAACAGACAGATATTATAATAAGTATTAATTAAATAAGTGTCTGTGTCTCAAGGTAGAGAGGACAACTAATAGATGGTATAATAGGATGGCTGCTCTAGGCAGAGAGTTTAACAGTTAAAAGCTAGCTGCTTCTCCCCAGGCAGTGGTGGCACATGCCTTTAATCTTAGCACTTGGGAGGCAGAGACAGGCAGATTTCTGAGTTCGAGGCCATCCTGGTCTACAATGTGAGTTCCAGGACAGCCAGCCGTATACAGACAGACCCTGTCAAAAAAAAAACAAAAAAAAAAAAAAAAAAAAAAGAAAAAAGAAAAACAAACAAACAAATCTAGCTGCTTCTTATAGGCAAATATTTGTGAAGTTAAGGGGGCCATCCTGATCTACAATGTGAGTTCCAGGACAGCCAGCAGTATACAGACAGACCCTGTCAAAAAAAAAAAAAAAAAAAAAAAAAAAAAAGAAACAAAAAAATCTAGCTGCTTCTCATAGGCAGATATTTGTGAAGTTAAGGGGCTGGAGAGATGGCTCAGCGGTTAAAAGCACTGACTTCCCTTCTGAAGATCGTGAGGTCAAATCCCAGCAACCACGTGGTGGCTCACAACATTCTGTAATGAGACCTAATACCATCTTCTGGTGTGTCTGAAGACAGCTACAGTGTACTTTCATATAATAATAAATAAGTCTTTTTTTAAAAAAGAATTAATTACTTTAAAAATGCTATAAAGATATATTACTCTATAACTCCTTCCATGGGTGATTTGTTCCCAATTCTAAGGAGGGGCATGGTGTACACACTTCAGGCTTCATTCTTCTTGAGTTTCATGTATTTAGCAAATTGTATCTTATATCTTGGGTATCCTAAGTTTTGGGCTAATATCCACTTATCAGTGAGTATATATTGTGTGAGTTCCTTTGTGATTGTGTTACTTTACTCAGGATGATGCCCTCCAGGTCCATCCATTTGGCTAGGAATTTCATAAATTCATTCTTTTTAATAGCTGAGTAGTACTCCATTGTGTAAATGTGGGCTGGTGAGATGGCTCAGTGGGTAAGAGCACCCGACTGCTCTTCTGAAGGTCCGGAGTTCAAATCCCAGCAACTGCATGGTGGCTCACAACCATCTGTAACGAGATCTGACTCCCTCTTCTGGCGTGTCTGAAGTCAGCTACAGTGTACTTACAGATAACCAATAAATAAATCTTAAAAAAAAAATGTACCACATTTTCTGTATCTATTCCTCTGTTGAAGGGCATCTGGGTTCTTTCCAGCTTCTGGCTATTATAAATAAGGCTGCTATGAACATAGTGGAACATGTGTCCTTCTTACCGATGGGGACATCTTCTGGATATATGTCCAGGAGAGGTATTGCTGGATCCTCCGGTAGTACCATGTCCAATTTTCCAAGGAACCGCCAGACTGATTTCCAGAGTGGTTGTACAAGCTTGCAATCCCACCAACAATGGAGGAATGTTCCTCTTTCTCCACATCCTCTCCAGCATCTGCTGTCACCTGAATTTTTGATCTTAGCCATTCTGATTGGTTTGAGGTGGAATCTCAGGGTTGTTTTGATTTGCATTTCCCTGATGATTAAGGATGTTGAACATTTTTTCAGGTGCTTCTCTGCCATTCGGTATTCCTCAGGTGAGAATTCTTTGTTCAACAAAACATCCATGAAAGGAGTTACAAAGACAAAGTTTGGAGCTGTGACAAAAGGATGGACCATCTAGAGACTGCCATATCCAGGCATCCACCACATAATCAGCTTCCAAACGCTGACACCATTGCATACACTAGCAAGAATTTGCTGAAAGGACCCAGATATAGCTGTCTCTTTGAGACTATCCCAGGGCCTTGCAAACACAGAAGTGGATGCTCACAGTCATCTAGTGGATGGATCACAGGGCTCCCAATTGAGGAGCTAGAGACAGTACCCAAGGAGTTAAAGGGATCTGCAACCCTATAGGTGGAACAACATTATGAACTAATCAGTACCCCGGAGCCCTTGACTCTAGCTGCATATGTATCAAAGGATGGCCTAGTCGGCCATCACTGGAAAGAGAGGCCCATTGGACATGCAAACTTTATATGCCCCAGTACAGGGGAATCCCAGGGCCAAAAAAATGGGAATGGGTGGGTAGGGAATTGGGGGGCAGGGTATAGGGGACTTTGGAGATAGCATTGGAAATGTAATTGAAGAAAATATGTAATAAAAAAAGATATATTACTCTAATAAGTCTTACAGGATACACATATTTTATCTAAGGTAGGCTTCATGTGAATTTAGGGTTAAAATCCTGGTTTGACAAGCTGCATCTTAAAAACAGGTATAGATAAACCTGTGAATCAATTTAATAAGGACTGCAGGATACTCATGTTCTCTACCGTGGTCTCCACAGTAATATGGGTTTAATATCCTGACATAACAAATGAGAAAAGCCTAAGTAGGCTAAAATACGTGTGATTTTGAGTATTATGGTTGTTTTATTGTTCTTTTGGGACAAAGAGCTAACTACAGATTTTCCTGGTTACCACTTGAAGAATAGGCTGATATTGGGGAATAGGTTTTCTCTTTGTGTTTTTGGAAATGGTGTTTAAGCTTTTTAAAGCTTCCAGAGATATAGGGATCATATTTGATGGAGGGAGACTCCCTGAAGAAATAGATTCTAGAAAATAAAATAAAACGTTTATCTTGATGATACTAAAGTTTTCTTTTGAGATTCATACATTACAGAATGTACAGCCTTGGTAAATTTTCATCAGACATACTAATCTGGCTTACCCGAGCCCCTGATGTTTTGGTTTTTGATCCAGATCCATTCAGGACACAGACATCAGAGACAATTGTTGGTGTGGGCTACTTAAGGCCAACGAATTCCCACATTTCCCTACCCTTCTTTCTCCTTTCAAAAATATCTCAACACCAATATTCACCTTGAAGAAGTTATGAAGAGTCTTCATCTCAGTTCCCTAGTCTTTAGGATAGGGGGTGCTTATTATTGGCTTTCTTGAAACCTACAACTTTGAAGTGGAGGGCTTTGACCCAGTCCTTCTACTACTGTTATTATAAATGGATCAGAGATATTTATGCTTGTGAGTTAAAGATCAAATAGGAAATTGATGATCCTGTAATAATTGTTAGGCTGTTTTCAGTTATTTTAATAAAAATTTTTTGAGATTAAGTAAAAAATAACATTTCAGATAACTTTACCTAGATTTGTGGTTTTCCCAAACATCAGAAGTCCACGGAATGTGATGTTTAATATTATTTATTAAGTTGTTCTTGAGACTAGGTTTCACTTTCTGAGCTTCAAAAACGAAATGGAACATCTTTGAGTTACTCTAGTTGTGGCAAAACAGCCAATAGAAAAAAAATG
This sequence comes from Mus musculus, assembly GCF_000001635.26. Lineage (NCBI taxonomy): Eukaryota > Metazoa > Chordata > Mammalia > Rodentia > Muridae > Mus > Mus musculus. The sequence goes on from NC_000070.6 coordinate 113,058,756, forward strand.
CCTCATATTTCATCTACAGATATAATACTGTCCAAAGAAAGGACACAATTATAGGTTAAGACTGCTGGATTAAGCTAAGGGAGAGTAAGATAATCCTTAATATCCCTGTTTCTCTAAGTATGTCAGATCACCCCGGCCAGTACTCTGAAGAAGAATGGTATAAAGTGTTGAAATAAGAGACTGTCCAAGTGATCAGCAGTTTATATATGTTGGCTAAAATATGAAGCTGTATTATTCTTCCTTTATATTTTCTTTCCTTTTTTCAATTTCTTTTTTTTTCATTTCTTTCTTTTTTAATTAGGTATTTTCTTCATTTACATTTCCAATGTTATCCCAAAAGTCCCCCATACACTCCCCCCCACTCCCCTACCCACCCACTCACACTTCTTCCACCTGGCATTCCCCTGTACTGAGGCATATAAAGTTTGCAAGACCAATGGGCCTCTCTTTCCTATGATGACCGACTAGGCCATCTTCTGATTCATATGTAGCTAGAGACACAAGCTCTGAAGGGTACTGCTTACTTCATAGTGTTGTTCCACCTATAAGGTTGCAGACCCCTTTAGCTCCTTGGGTACTTTCTCTAGCTCCTCCATTGGGGGCCCTGTGATCCATCCAATAGCTGACTGTGAGCATCCACTTATGTGTTTGCTAGGACCTGGCATAGCCTCACAAGAGACACCAGTATCTGGGTCCTTTCAGCAAAATCTTGCTAGTATATGCAATGGCTTCACCTTTTGGAGGCTGATTATGGGATGCATCCCGGGTAAGGAAGTCCCTAGATGGTCCATCCTTTCATCTCAGCACCAAACTTTGTCTCTCTAACTCCTTTCATGGGTGTTTTTTTCCCAATTCTAAGAAGGGGCAAAGTGTCCACACGTTGGTCTTCATTCTTCTTGAGTTTCATGTGTTTTTCAAATTGTATCTTGTATCTTGGGTATTCTAAGTTTCTGGGCAAATATCCAGTTATCAGTGAGTACATATCATGTGAGATCATTTATGATGCCCTCCAGGTACATCCATTTGTCTAGGAATTTCATAAATTCATTCTTTTTAATAGCTGAGTAGTACTCCATTGTGTAAATGTATCACATTTTCTGTATCCATTCCTTTGTTGAGGGGCATCTGGGTTATTTACAGCATCTGGGTATTATAAATAAGGCTGCTATGAACTTAGTAGAACAAGTGTCCTTCTTACCAGTTGGAAGATCTGGATATATGCCCAGGAGAGGTATTGAGAGATCCTCCGGTAGTACTATGTCCAATTTTCTGAGGAATCTCCAGACTGATTTCCATAGTGTTTGCACAAGTTTGCAATCCCAACAACAATGGAGGAATGTTTCTCTTTCTCTACATCATCGCCAGCATTTGCTTTCAACTGAATTTTTGATTTTAGTCATTCTGAATGTTGTGTGGTGGACTCTCAGGGTTGTTTTGAGTTGCATTTCCCTGATTATTAAGGATTTTGAACATTTTTTCAGGTGCTTCTCAGCCATTCGGTATTCCTCAGGTGAGAATTCTTTTTTTTTTTTTTTTTTTTTTTTTTTTTTTTTTTAGCTCCGAGGCCCATTTTTAATGGGGTTATTTGATTTTCTGGAGTCCACCTTCTTGAGTTATTTATATATATTGTATATTAGTTCCCTATCTGATTTAGGATTGGTAAAGATACTTTCCAAATCTGTTGGTGGCCTTTTTTTCTTACTGACAGTGTCTTTTGCCTTACAGAAGCTTTGCAATTTTATAAGGTCCCATTTATCGATTCTCGATCTTGTAGCACAAGCCATTGCTGTTCTATTCAGGAAAATTTCTCCTGTGCCCATATCTTCGAGGCTTTTCCACACTTTCTTCTCTATAAGTTTCACTGTCTCTGGTTTTATGTGGAGGTCCTTTATCGACTTTGATTTGACCTTAGTACAAGGAGATAGAAATGGATCAATTCACATTCTTCCATTCTTCTACATGATAATCACCAGCTTGCCAGCACCATTTATTGTCTTTTTTCCACTGGATGGTTTTAGCTTCCTTGTCAAAGATCAAGTGACCATAGGTGTGTGGGTTCATTTCTGGGTCTCCAATTCTATTCCATTGGCCTACTTCTCTGTCACTATACCAGTACAATCCAGTTTTTATCACAATTGCTCTGTAGTACAGCTTTGAGTCAGGCATGGTGATTCCACCAGAGGTTCTTTTATCCTTGAGAAGAGTTTTTGCTATGATAGGTGTTTTGTTATTCCAGATGAATTCAGAGGTTGCCCTTTCCAATTCGTTGAAAAATTGAATTGGAATTTTGATGAGGATTGCATTGAATCTGTAGATTGCTTTTGGTAAGATAATCATTTTTGCTATATTGATCCTGTCAATTCATGAGCATGGGAGATCTTTCCATCTTCTGAGATCTTCATTGATTTCTTTCTTCAAAGACTTTAAGTTCTTATCATACAGATCTTTCACTTCCTTAGTTAGAGTCACGCCGAAGTATTTTATATTATTTGTGACTATTGTGAAGGGTGTTGTTTCCCTAATTTCTTTCTCAGCCCGTTTATCGTTTGTGTAGAAAAAGGCCATTGACTTGTCTGCGTTAATTTTATATACAGCTACTTCACTGAAGTTGTTTATCAGTTTTAGGAGTTCTTTGGTGGAATTTTTAGGGTCACTTATATATGTACTATCATATTATCTGCAAAAAGTGATATTTTGACTTCTTCCTTTCCAATTAGTATCCCCTTGATCTCTTATTGTTATCGAATTCCTCTGGCTAGGACTACATATACTATGTTGAATAGGTATAGAGAAAGTGGGCAGCCTTGTCTAGTCCCTGATTTTACTGGGATTGCTTCGAGCTTCTCACCATTTGCTTTCATGTTGGCTACTGATTTGCTGTAGAATGCTTTTATCATGTTTAGGTATGGGGCTCAAATTAATGATCTTTCCAAGACTTTTATCATGAATGGGTTTTGGATTTTGTCAAATGCTTTCTCCACATCTAATGAGATGGTCATGCGTTTTTTTTTTTTCCTTTGAGTTTGTTGATATAGTGGATTACATTGATGGATTTTCATATATTAAACCATCCCTGCATTCCTGGAATGAAACCTACTTTGTCAGAATGGATGATTGTTTTGATATGTTCTTGGATTCAGTTAGAGAGAATTTTACTGAGTAATTTTGTATCGATATTCATACTGTAAATTGGTCTGAAATCCTATATCTTTGTTGGGTATTTCTCTGGTTTAGGTATCAGAGTAATTGTGGCTTCATAGAATGAATTGGGTAGAGTACTTTCTTCTTCTGTTTTGTGGAATAGTTTGTGAAGAACTGGAATTAGATCTTCTTGGAATGTCTCATAGTATTCTGCACTAAACCCATCTGGTTCTTTTTTTTTTTTTTTTTTTTTGGTTGGGAGACTATTAAAGACTGCTTCTATTTCTTTAGAGGTTATAGGACTGTTTAGATCATTAATCTGATTATGATTTAACTTTGGTACCTGGTATCTGTCTAGAAATTTGTCCATTTCATCCAGGTTTTCCAGTTTTGTTGAGTATAGCATTTTGTATAAGGATCTGATGGTGTTTGGATTTCTATAGGATCTGTTGTTATTTCTTCCTTTTCATTCCTGATTTTGTTTATTAGAATGCTGTTCCTGTGTCCTCTACTGAGTCTGGCTAAGGGTTTATCTATCTTGTTGATTTTGTCAAAGAACCAGCTCCTCTTTTGGCTGATTCTTTGAATAGTTCTTCTTGTTTCCACTTGTTTGATTTCGCCCCTGAGTTTGATTATTTCCTGTTGTCTACTCCTCTTGGGTGAATTTGCTGCCTTTTGTTCTAGAGCTTTTAGGTATGTTGCCAAGGTGCTAGTGTGTGCTTTTTCTAGATTCTTTTTGGGGGCACTCAGAGCTATGTGTTTTCCTCTTAGAAATGCTTTCATTGTGTCCCATAAGTTTGGGTATGTCGTGGCTTCATTGTCAATAAACTTTTTAAAGTCCTTAATTTTGATCTTTATTCCTTCCTTGATCAAGGTATCATTGAGAAGAGTGTTGGTCAGTTTCCATGTGAATGTTGCCTCTCTATTATTTATGTTGCTAATTGAAGATCACCATTAGTCCATGCTGATCTAATAGGATGCACGGGATAATTTCAATATTTTTGTATCTGTTGAGGCCTGTTTTGTCAGCAACCATATGGTCAATTTTAGAGAAGGTATTTTGAGGTGCTGATAGAAGGTATATCCTTTTGTTTTAGGATAAAATGTTCTGTAGATATCTTTTAAATCCATTTGTTTCATAACTTCTGTTAGTTTCACCTTGTCCCTGTTTAGTTTCTGTTTCAAAGATCTGTTTCATTGATGAAAGTGGTGTGTTGTAGTTTCTCACTATTATTGTGTGAGGTGCAATGTGTGCTTTGAGCTTTACTGAATTTTCTTTAATGAATGTGGCTGCCCTTGCATTTGGAGCATAGATATTCAGAATTGAGAGTTCCTCTTGGAATATTTTACCTTTGGTGAGTATAAAGTGTACCTTCTTGTCTTTTTTGATAACTTGGGGTTGGAAGTCGATTTTATTTTATATTAGAATGGCCACCCCAGCTTGTTTCTTCAGACCATTTGCTTGGAAAACTATTTTCCAGCCTTTCACTCAGAGTTAGTGTCTTTTTTTTTTCTCCCCTGCGATGGGTTTTCTGCAAGCAACAAAATATTGGGTCCTCTTTGTGTAGCCAGTCTGTTAGTCTTTATATTTTTATTGAGGAATGAGTCCATTGATATTAAGAGATATTAAGGAAAAGTAATTGTTGCTTCCTATTATTTTTGTTGTTAGAGTTGGCATTCTATTCTTGTGGCTGTCTTCTTTTAGGTTTCTTGAATGATTACTTTCATGCTTTTTATAGGGCATGGTTTTTGTCCTTTTATTTATTTATTTTTTCTGTTATTATCCTTTGAAGGACTGGATTCATGGAAAGATAATGTGTGAATTTGGTTTTCTCGTTGAATACTTTGGTTTCTCCATCTATGGTAATTGAAAGTTTGGCTCGGTATAGTAGCCTTGGCTGGCATTTGTGTTCTCTTAGTGTCTGTATAACATCTGTCCAGGATCTTCTGGCTTTCATTCTGGTGTAATTCTGATAGGCCTGTCTTATATGTTACTTGACCTTTTTCCCTTACTGCTTTTAATATTCTATCTTTATTTAGTGCATTTGTTGTTCTGATTATTATGTCAGGAGGAATTTCTTTTCTGGTCCAGTCAATTTGGAGTTCTGTAGGCTTCTTGTATGTTCAAGGGCATCTCTTTCTTTAGGTTTGGGAAGTTTTCTCCTATAATTGTGTTGAAGATATTTGCTGGCCCTTTAAGTTGAAAATTTTCAATCTCATCTACTCCTATTATCTGTAGGTTTGGTCTTCTCATTGAGTCCTGGATTTCCTTGATGTTTTGAGTTAGGATCTTTTTGCATTTTGCATTTTCTTTGATTGTTGTTCCGATTTTCTCTATGGAGTCTTCTGCACCTGAGGTTCTTTCTTCAATCTCATGCATTCTGATGCTGACATTTATAGTTCCAGATTCCTTTCCTAGGGTTTCTATCTCCAGCGTTTCTTCTCTTTGGGTTTTCTTTATTGTGTCTACTACACTTTTTAGGCCGAGTATGGTTTTTTTTTTTTTTTTTTTTCATTTCCATCACCTGTTTGGATGTGTTTTCCTGTTTTTCTTTAAGGACTTGTAACTCTTTAGCAGTGTTCTCCTGTATTTCTTTAAATGAGTTATCAAAGTCCTTCTTGATGTCCTCTACCATGATCATGAGAATTTTTAAAATCTCGGTCTAGTTTTTTGGGTATGGTGGGAGTGCTTGGTTCTGATGATGGTGAGTGGTCTTGGTTTCTGTTAGTAGGATTCCATCTGGTAATCTCTGGAGTTATTTTAGTTGTCTCTGGTTAGAGCTTGTTCCTCTCGTGATTCTGTTAGCCTCTATCAGCAGACCTGGGAGACTAGATCTATCTTGAGTTTTAGTGGTCAAAGCACTCTCTGCAGGCAAGCTCTTCTCTTGCAGGGAAGGTGCACTGATATCTGGCATTTGGACCTGCCTCCTGGCAGAAGATCAAGGCCAGAAACAGGGCCTGTCCAGAAGCTGTTGGCTTCTGTAGTCCACACTCTCACCTGTGCCAACTTGTCTTGGTGGGACTCGGGAACCAAGACACCCCCCCACCCGCCCCCCAGATGCTCCAGCAAAGTCTTCCCGAGCGGTGCTGACACCTCTCCTCTGGCAAGGAAGGTGCCAGGGTGTCTGGAGCCTCGAAACAGGGTCTGCCTCAGAAGCTGTCCTCTCGGGACCCTGGGATTGTCCACCAACTTGACTCACAGGTGAGCAGGTGGTGGTGCCGACCAGAAGGAACTTGTGACCCTGGTCAGGCCAGGTTTTCTATTTCCCTAATGCTGTCTATGGTCCCACACAATTTGAATGGAACAGATAGTGTGTTCCACTCACTGGTGATCCTAAGATTGAGTGGAGAGTCTTCTAGGGAACTTGGAGGTGTCCACTGACACTGTACCCAAGGTGACCCAATGATGGCGTCAACCAGAAGGGATCTCCTTTATATTTTCAATTAAAATCATTCATGCTTGTATTACTGATGCAGTAGAAAAACTAAATAATCTCCTAGCCAACCAAGGACTTTTATTTTGAGAGAAACAGGTTTGAAGGATGGTTTTTAGATGGCATTCAATCTAAAGCCAAGACATATCTAGATGTAGAATTATAGAACTTTAAGTAAAAACAGATGACAGAGTTTCTATTTAATTAACAAAGATGATGCACTGGCTGTTAGGTCCCTTATACTTTATAAATTACAAAAGAGTAATAGCTGTGTTCAATTATGTCTGAGATACAAAAGTCTTTCAATTGGTCAGAAAGCAGTAATTATTGTGCATAGCCTTGGGGCTGATTATATTTTATGTTAATTCCATTCTCCTTGAGGGGCTGTGAGCAAAGAATGAGTCAGCACTCATGTGATTTCCTGTAAATCTTCAGATCATAATTTGTAAAATAAAGGAGTGCTGATGACTGAGCAGATGAAGGGAACGTGGTGTGGAAAGTTGGGGAGAGAAGAAGGGGATAATGGGAGAGGGACAGGATGAAGATGAGTGGGAGGAAGAAGAAATGCAGAGCAAAAGCAAATGGCCTGGAGAAAACACAAGGTCTAAAGGGTCTCATAGATGGGGAGGGTAGTAGTGTAGTGGTAGATTTGTTCAATCTAGAAAGAACACATCTATTCATATTAATTGAGCTTCTGTCATTAACTGAGCATATTTGAGTTGGAGATTTAATTCAACACATTACTGTTCATGTATAACATAGTCTCATTTATAGTTGCTTTCTTACATGTTCAGAGACATCAAATACCCTCCCATGCATGGCCACTTTGAACTGCTGTATATCAGCATTCAAAGCCAGCAAAATGAATTGGATAATCTTTCCTTAAAGATTTTTCTGCAGTATCTGTGTTAGAAGATGCCAACAAACTTCTATTCAAGTAATGAAAACTTATGCATTGGCAAAATTATCAAAAATGTATTTCCAGTGGTTTTTGGACAAGATTTTGACATGGGGAATGACCTTTCAACCTTCCCTATAGAAGAAGTCATCCGTTAATACTTTTCATGGATTAATCATTGTTGTAATTAGGGACAATAAGGCAAACCTTTTTCTTTCCTGCTCCCTAAAAGGGACAGTAAAATGCAGCCCTTTAAATAAATTACAATCACTGCTTAGATAAGAAGAAAGGTAAAAGAAAAAAAAAAGGCTGTAATGGGAATACTCATTAATATTTACCGCTTCAGCTATAAATCAGTTAACATTTAAAATTTTGCTTTTAATTTTTCATATCATAAGTAGGGATTTCCCAAAAGGTGGCAGAATCCTCTATGTACTTTGTCTTCAATTTCTCTTTTAATACATAGTCAATCTCCTATCATATTTCCTTTCTCTACAGACATTGACCTATAAATACAGGATTGGGTATTAAACATTACTGTGGTAGGACTCATGGCATTTAAGCCATTGATCATCCTTTAAATTTGGTATTTCTCTTCAGGTTATGTCCTATGTTTGTAAAATAGGAAAAGCCTTGAGTTGTTTTTGAGGATATATATCAGAATCTTCCCCTGAAGCCTCCATCATTGCCCCTACATTTCATCTTGGTATGTTAATTGTCTCACCAGAATATTAACCTGTGTACCAAATGTTGGGAACAATCTTGTCTCCATATATTTATGAGCATATCATGGAAATAAGATCTCTAATTTGCCAATTGAAGTTCTTCTCACACATGTAAAACTTAACAGTCTTTTTTTTTTTAAATTCCTGATTACTGTCTGCTACCTATGAACTTTTTATGAATGTTGTAATTTCGTCACACTGCATTACAAAATTTCTGGAATATCAAAGTTGATAAGCTCCTATTTCAATCAAGCCTCCTATTTCAATGCCATTAAAGTGTAAATTTTATTTGGCCTAGGATCAAGAAGCTGAATATTCATATATTTCCTTGTACTTCCAAACACTCTTGATCTTTCACCTATAACAGACATTCATTGCAGCTAGGGATACAGTAGTATCAGGAAAATCTCAAAAATACCATTAAATTTTATTTACACACATTTTCACAGTCCATGGGTTTTAAATTTATTTTAAAATCTTCATTGACCATACCTAGATCCATACTGGAACTTTGAATACTTGATTGAAAAAATTTCACCAGCCACACTTTTGTCTCTGTAGGGAAAAGATCATACATTGAATTAGCTTCCATTTATATCATTGAGGTTTGGGTGGATTGAGTAAGATTGCTGGGAGCCTCCTGGCCCAAGCCAGGGTAGAGATGGTTTCACACAGTAGGACTCTGGTGATGGCTTTAAAGTCTGATAATCTGGAAAGTTTCTAGCTCTCTAATTATACTGAAATGCTGATGATAACGTTTAAAAAGTCCTAAAATTTCCCGTGTTCTTTCTGAGGTTAAAAGACTGTTGGCTTAGGTAATTAAAGCCTGTTGTCTAACAGAGGATGATTAAGCAATTCAGCCTTTGTTCTATTGCAACAAGAAATGCTGGGCTCTGACAATCAAGGAAGGTGCAGAAAGAGAAGACACTTAGATAAGTGACTATAGAGTTTATTACCAAGTTGTAAAAAGTTTTCTATTAAAGCTATCTAAGGGGAAAAGTAGAACGATTCTAAGTGGGTAAAGGGTAAAATTCTCTAAGTGGGGAAAGGGTAAAGAATCTAGTCTTAGTGGGGAAAGGCAAAAAAGTCTCCTCTATAGATCTTAGTTCTCACTTATCTTTGCCCTCAGTACTTATACATCTTTCAAAATACATGATCATCTGTTACAAAGTTCATCACAAGTTCACAAAAAAAATCCAATAATAAATTGAAATAGAAGATCACAACAGCAAATGTTTACATGAATATCCATTACGAGTTATTATCTGGCTAAACATCCATCCTCTGTCTCAGCTGCAAAAGTTTTCTGAAGTTTTAAAACCATAACTAATTTATTACTGAAGTTATGAATAGATAAACCCAGAAGATATTTTATCTTCTTTCCTAATATCTATAATAAATTGTTATTTCCCTTTTAAAGGCCTTTGGTTAATTGTTTTACAACCTCTTGGAATGTGCTCTGAGTAGGAGAAAGTCTGGTTAATATCTTAGACTAAGTAATTGGTGACACATGAGAGACAGCCAGAGTTCTCATTGCTGCTTTGACTATCAGGAAAGGACATAATAGCAGTCCCATTAATCAAAGAGCTTAAGAATCACAGATATAATTTTACTAATTCTTGTAGGATAATCATTAATGATTAAATCATCTATTTGTCAATAGGACATCAATATAAGTTAGTACATTTTAGTGGATATCAGAGATCTGTTTCAAAGAGGATGTGCTCCTACTTAGTGATTGTTATATATGTTTAATAGTAACAGGGAAAGTATATTAATAGCAGGAATATTTCCTAAAATTAGTCCCACAAGTCTTCCATAATAAGTGCTCACCTGTCACAAATTATATAATAATCAGAGTCACTTCACTTCAGTATGATCACCGTCTAGTTATTAGCTTGTTCCATTATGGCTCCTGACACAAGATTATTATCTATTGCCATGATTAGAGCAGCACTGGTTGGCATAGCATATATTAGATCTCAATATTTTGTTGAGGCATTTTTGACTGCAAATTCTTCCCTAGCTAACAAAGGGAATTATCTTGCATATTTTCACTGTAGCCCTAAAGCTAAGTCCTCATTTCATTTTCTGATGTCAGGAAAATGTGTTGTTTATCTATCTTGGTCCCATGATCTTTATCCCAATTGACAGGCATAGAGAGAATGTCAGAGAGGCATCTACACTGGATGAGAGACATTTAGTTTTCTCTATCATTTCTTCTTCATTCCTCACACTGCCTCCCCCATACCAAACAATGACAGAAAATGTGGGTCTTTTTATATTCAGCTCCTCCGTGTAAGTAAAGAATCAGGAAACAAAGGTACAAAGTTCTCTGGACAAAGTAACTCATTGATATATAGTAAGCAATATAATCATTTGATACTTAAATATGGGAATTTTCACATGCAGTTCAGAACTAAAAAGGGAATATTAGTAACTGACTCCAAGCAAAGAAAGCAGTGATAATCGCCTGCTATGAACAGGTGTTAATTAACTGACATCTGTGACTCCAGGTAGAGAGCATAACAGACAGATATTATAATAGATATTAATTAAATAAATGTTTGTGTCTCGAGGTAGAGAGCACAACTAATAGATGGTATAATAGGATGGATGTTCTAGGCAAAGAGTTTAACAGTTAAAAACTAGCTGCTTCTCCTAGGGCGTTGCTGGCACACACCTTTAATCCTAGCACTTGTGAGGCATAGACAGGCAGAATTCTGAGTGCAAGGGAAGCTTGGTCTACAAAGTGAGTTCCAGGACAGCCAGGGGTATACAGAGAGACCCTGTCTCAAAACAAAACAAAACAAAACAAAACAAAACAAAACAAAACGACACAAAACAAAACAAAAAGCTAGCTGCTTCTTATATGCAGATATCTGTGAAAGTTTGAATTAATTGCTTTAAAAGTGCTATAAAGATATATTACTCTAATAAGTCTTACAGGAAACACATATTCTGTCTAATGTAGGCTCCATGTGAATATTGGGTTAAATTCCTGGTTTGACAAGCTGCCTCTTAAAAATGGGTATAGATAGGCCTGTGAACTAATTTAATAAGGACTGCAGGATACTCATATTCTCTACCGTGGTCTCCACAGTAATGTGGGTTTAATATCCTGATATGACAAATGAGAAAAGCCTAAATAGGCAAAAATATGTGTGATTTTGAGTATTGTGGTTGTTTTATTGTTCTTTTGAGACAAAGAGCTAACAACAGATTTTCCTGGTTACCACTTGAAGGATAGGCTGATATTGGGGAATAGGTTTCCTCTTTGTGTTTTGGAAATGGTGTTTAAGCTTTTTAAAGCTTCCAGAGATGTAGGTATCATATTTGATGGAGGGAGACTCCCTGAAGAAATAGATTCTAGAAAATAAAATAAAATAAAATAAAATGTTTATCTTGATGATACTAAAGTTTTCTTTTAAGATTTATATATTAGAGTATATACAGCCTTGCTGAATTTCATCATCAGATATACTGAACTGGCCTGCCTGAGCTCCTGATGTTTTGGTTTTTCAACCAGATCCATTCAGGACACAGACATCAGAGACAATTGTTGGTGTGGGCTACTTAAGGCCAATGAATTCCCACATATCCCTACCCTTCTTTCTCCTTCAAAAATATCTCAACACCAATATTCACCTTGAAGAAGTTATGAAGAGTCTTCATCTCAGTTCCCTAGTCTTTAGGACAAGGGGTGTTTATTATTGGCTTTCTTGAAACCTAAAACTATTGAAGTGGAGGGCTTTGACCCAGTCCTTCTACTACTGTTATTATAAATGGATCAGAGATATTTATGCCTGTGTGTTAAAGTCCAAATAGGAAATTGATGATCCTGTAATAATTGTTAGGCTGTTTTCAGTTATTTTAATAAAAAATTCCCGTGAGTAAGTAAAAGAGAACTTTTCAAACAACTTCACCTATATATTTGTTTTTCCCAAACATCAGAAGTTCACAGAATGTGATGTTTAATATTACTTATTAAGTTGTTATTCAGACTATTTTTCCATGTCTGAGATTCAAAAAAGAAATGGAGCATCTTTGAGTTACTCTAGTTGTGGCGAAATAGCCACTAGAAAAAAAAATGCTTCATTTCCCCTACAGACATAATACTGTCCAAAGAAAGGACATAATTATAGGTTAAGACTGCTGGATTAAGCTAAAGGAGAGTAAGCTATTCCTTAATATTCATTTTTCTCTAAGTATGTCAGATGCCCACTGCCAATAGTCTGAAGAAGGATGGTATAAAGTGTTGAAATAAGTGACTGTCCAAGTGATCAGCTGTGTCTATAAATTGGCTAAAAATGAAGCTGTGTTATTCTTCCTTTATATTTTCAATTAATATCATTCATTCTTGTATTTCTGATGCAGTTGAAAAACTACATAATCTCCCAGGAGGTTTATTTTGAGAGAAACAGGTTTGGAGGATGGTGTTTAGATGGCATTCAATCTAAAGCCAAGAAATGTCCACATGTAGAGTTTTAGGTCTTTAAGTAAGATTAGATAACAAAGGTTCTATTTAATTAACAAAGATGATGCACTGGCCGTTAGGTCCCTTGTACTTTATAAATTACAAAATAGTAATAGTTGTGTTCAATTATGTCTGAGATATAAAAGTCTTTCAATTGTCATAAAGTGTTAATTGTTGTGCATAGCCATGAGCTTATTATATTTGTTGTTGATTCCATTCTCCTTGAGGGGCTATAAACAAAGAATGAGTCAGCATTCATGTGATTTCCTATAACTTTCCTATCTTAATTTGTAAAATAAAGGAGAGCTGATGACCAAGCAGATAAAGGGAAGGTAGTGTGAAAAGTTGGGGAGAGAAGAAGGGGATCAGGGGAGAGAAAGAGGACGCAGATGAGTGGGAGGAAGAAGAAATGCAGAGCAAAAGCACATGGCCTGGAGAAAACACAAGGTCTAAAGGGTTTCATAAATGGGGAGGGTGGTAGTGTAGTCGTAGAATTGTCCAATCTAGGCAGAACACATCTATTCAAATTAATTGAGCTTTTTTTCAATAACTGGGCATAATTGAGTTGGAGATTTAATTCAACAAATTACTATTCATGCATAACATATTCTCATATACAGTTGCTTACTTACATATTAAGAGACATCAAATACTCTCCCATGCATGACCACATTGTATTGCTGTATTTCATGCATTCAAAGCCAGCAAAATGAATTGGATATTCTTTCCTTAAAGATTTTTCTGCAGTATCTATGTTAGAAGCCGCCAACAAACTTCCATTCAAGTAATGAAAACTATGCATTGGCAAAATTATCCACAAAGTATTTCCGTGGTTTTTGAACAAGATTTTGATATGCTAAAAGACTTTTCAACCTTCCCTATAGAAGAAGTCATCTGTTAAAACTTTTCATGGATTAATCATTGTTGTAATTAGGGACAATAAAGCAAACCTTTTTCTTTCCTGCTCCCTAAAAGGGACAGTAAAATGCAGCCCTTTAAATAAATTGCAATCATTGCTTAAATAAAAAGAAAGGTAAAGGAAAAAAAAAAGGCTGTAATGGGAATGCTCATTAATATTTACCACTTCATCTCTGAAATCAGTTAACATTCAAAATTTTGCTTTTAATTTTTCCTAACACAAGTAGGGATTTCCCAAAAGGTGACAGAATCCTCTATGTACTTTGTCTCCAGTTTCTCTTTTAATACATAGTCAATCTCCTATCATATTTCCTTTTTCTACAGACATTGATGTATCAATACAGGATTGGGAATTAACCATTACTGTGGTAGGTCTCTTGGCATTTAAACCAATGATCCTCTTTTAAATTTGGTATCTCTCTTCAGGTTATGTCCTATGTTTGTAAAATAGGAAAAGCCTTGAGTTGTTTTTGAGGATATATATCAATATCTTCCCCTGAAGCCTCCATCATTGCCCCCTACAATTCATCTTGGTATGATACTTGTCTCACAGGAATATTAACCTGTGTACCAAATGTTGGAAAAAATCTGGTCTCCATAAATTTATCGGCATGTCATGGAAATAAAAACTCTAATTTGCCAATTCCACTTCTTCTCACACATATAAAACTTAACAGTCTTTTTTTTTAATTCCTGATAACTTTCTACTAACTATGGACTTGTTATAAAAGTTTTAATTTCACAACATTGTATTACAAAATTTCTAGAAAATTAAAGTTGATAAGCTCCTATTTCTTTTCTTTTTTTTCAACTTTTCTTAAATTAGGTACTTTTCTCATTTACGTTTCCAATGCTATCCCAAAAGTACCCCATACCCTCCCCCCGACTCCCCTACCCACCCACTCCCTCTTTTTGGCCCTGGCGTTCCCCTGGACTTGGGAATATAAAGTTTGCAAGTCCAATGGGCCTCTCTTTCCAGTGATGGCCGACTAGGCCATATTTTAATACATATGCAGCTAGAGTCAAGAGCTCCGTGGTACTGGTCAGTTAATAATGTTGTTCTACCTGTAGGGTTGCAGATCCTTTTAGCTCCTTGGGTATTTTCTCTAGCTCCTCCATTGGGGCCCTGTGATTCATCCAATAGCTGACTGTGAGCATCCACTTATGTGTTTGCTAGCCCAGAAACTTAGAATACCCAAGATATAAGTTACAATTTCCAAAACACATGAATCTCAAGAAGAAGGAAGACCAAAGCGTGGACACTTTGCCCCTTCTTAGAATTGGGAACAAAACACCCATGGAAGGAGTTACAGAGACAAAGTTTGGAGCTGAGACAAAAGGATGGTCCATCTAGAGACTGCCATATCCAGGGATCCATCCCATAATTAGCCTCCAAATGCTGAGACCATTGCATACACAAGCAAGATTGTGCTGATAGAACCCTGATATAACTTTCTCTAGCGAGACTACACTGCAGCCCAGCTCCTATTTCAATGCCATTTACATCTAAATTTTATTTGGCCTAGGATCAAGAAGGTGAATATTAACATATTTTCTTGTACTTTCAAACACTCTTGTTCGTTCACCTTAACATATATTTCTTGCAGCTAGGAATACAGTAGTATCAGGAAAATCTCAATATTACCATTAAATTTTATTTACACACATTTTCCCAAACCATGGGTTTTAATTCTCTTTTAAAATCTTCATTGACCATACCTAGATCCATACTGGAACTTTGAATATTTGATTGAAAAATTTTCACCAGCCATTCTTTAGTCTCTGTAGGGAAAAGACCATACATTGAATTAGCTTCTATTTATATCAGTGAGGTTTGGGTGGATTGAGTAAGATTGCTGGGAGCCTCCTGGCAAAAGCCAGGGTAGAGGTAGAGTCACAAAGTAGGACTCTCCTGATGGCTTTAAAGTCTGATAAACTTGAGGCTTTCTAGTTCTCTCATTATACTGAAATGCTGATGATAGCTTCAAAAAAGTTCTAGAAATTGCCTTGCTCTTTCTGAGGTTAAATGATTGCTGGTTTAGGTAATTAAAGCCTGTAGCCTAACAGTGGATGATTAAGCAATTCAGCATTTGTTCTATCTCAGGAAGAAATGCTGGGCTCTGACTTTCAACCTGCTAGTAGGAAGGTGCAGGAAGAGAAGACATTTAGATAAGTGATTATAGAGTTTATTACCAAGTTGTAAAAAGGTTCCTATGAAAGCTATCTAAGGGGAAAAGTAGAACGATCCTAAGTGGGTAAAGGGTAAAATTCTCTAAGTGGGGAAAGGGTAAAGAATCTAGTCTTAGTGGGGAAAGGCAAAAAAGTCTCCTCTATAGATCTTAGTTCTCACTTCTCTTTGCCCTCAGTATTTATACATCTTTCAAAATACATGATCATCTGTTACAAAGTTCATCACAAGTTCACAAAAAATCCAATAATAAATTGAAATAAAAGATCACAACAGCGAATGTCTACATGAATATCTATTAGGAGTTATTATCTGGCTAAACATCCATCAACTGTCAAGCTGCACAGGTTCTCTGAAGGTTTAAAACCATAACTGATTTATTAGTGAAGTTTTGAGTAGATAATCCCAGAAGATATTTTATCTTCTCTCCTAATATCTATAATAAATGGTTATTTCCCTTTTAATGGCCTTTGGTTAATTGTTTTACAACCTCTTGGAATGTGCTATGAGTAGGAGAAAGTCTGGTTATCATCTAAGACTAATTGATTGATGACACATAAGAGACAGCCAGAGTTCTCATTGCAGCTTTGACTATCAGGAAAGGACATAATAGCAGTCCCATTAATCAAAGAGCTTAAGAATCACAGATATAATTTTACTAATTCTTGTAGGATAATCATTAATGTTTAAGTCATCTATTTGTCAATAGGGCATCAGTATATGTTAGTACATCATCGTGGATCAGCCGAGATCTGTTTCAAAGAGTGTGTGCTCCTACTTGGTGATGGTTGTATATGTTTAATAACAGGGAAGCATATTAGTAGGAGGAATCTTTCCTAAAATTAGTCCCACAATGTCTTACTTAATGAGGGCTCACCTGTCACAAATTATATAATAATCAGAGGCAGTTCACTTCAGGATGATCACCTGCTAGTTATTAGTTTGTTCCATTATGTCTCCTGACATAAGATTTTTATCTTGCCATGATTAGAGCAGCACTGGTTGGCATAGCATATATTAGATCTCAATATTTTATTGAGGCATTTTTGACTGCAAATTCTTTCCTAGCTAACAAAGGGAAATATCCAGCATTTTTCACTGTAGCCCTCCAGCTAAGTTCTCATTTCATTTTCTGATGTCAGGAAAATATGTGGTTTATCTCTCTTGGTCCCATGATCTTTATCCCAATGGTAGTGCTTTTCTCATATCATAAGCACAACTGGAGTGTAGAGTTTCATTCTGATTTATACCTAGGACAGCCATTGCCCTAGAGATGCCTTGTTCCATTTTATGTTGCAAATGAACAAATTTCCCACAACAAAAGCACCAGACTTTTTGAGACCAGATATATATAGCAGCTTGTATACAATATGTTTACAAAGGACCTTCTTTCCTTCTACTGGACCTCTAAGCATGTAAACCTCAGTGTTCTCTAGGTATAAAATGATCTAGTGTAGTACCATGATACATATTGGTACCAATATCAGTTGTATCCCTCTCCATTCCACCATAGGAATGGTCAGCATTTAATGGTCTAATTATTTGATTATTCACAAGTTATTCACATTTTCAAATACCAAGATCCTTATCATAACCTGATTTGCATCTGGTTATCATGTGATTTTCTTCTGGGTTTGATCAATATTAATTAAATACAAGTAAAGATTTCTTTTTTTTTTCTCTTGTGACTTCTTTTTTCCCCATTTTTTATTAGGTATTTTGCTCATTTACATTTCCAATGCTATACCAAAAGTCCCCCATACCCACCCCCATTCCCCTACCCACCCACTCCCCCTTTTTGGCCCTGGCGTTCCCCTGTACTGGGGCATATAAAGTTTGCAAGTCCAATGGGCCTCTCTTTGCAGTGATGGCCGACTAGGTCATCATTTGATACATATGCAGCTAGAGACAAGAGCTCCGGGGTACTGCTTAGTTCATATTGTTGTTCCACCTATAGGGTTGCAGTTCCCTTTAGTTCCTTGGGTGCTTTCTCTAGTTCCTCCATTGGGGATCCTGTGGTCCATTCAATAGCTGACTGTGAGCATCCACTTCTGTGATTGCTAGGCCCTGGCATAGTCTCACAAGAGACAGCTATATCTGGGTCCTTTCAGCAAAATCTTGCTAGTGTATGCAATGGTGTCAGCGTTTGGAAGCTGATCATGGGATGGATCTCTGGAAATGGCAATCACTAGATGGTCCATCCTTTCGTCACACTTCCAAATTTTGTCTCTGTAACTCCTTCCATGGGTGTTTTGTTTCCTATTCTAAGAAGGGGCAAAGTGTCCACACTTTGGTCTTTGTTCTCCTGAGTTTAATGTGTTTAACAAATTGTATCTTATATCTTGGGTATCCTAAGTTTCTGGGCTAATATCCATTTATCAGTGAGTACATATTGTGAGAGTTCCTTTGTGATTGGTTACCTTACTCAGGATGATGCCCTCCAGGCCCATCCATTTGCCTAGGAATTTCATAAATTCATTCTTTTTAATAGCTGAGTAGTACTCCATTGTGTAAATGTACCACATTTTCTGTATCCATTCCTCTGTTGAGGGGCATCTGGGTTCTTTCCAGCTTCTGGCTATTATAAATAAGGCTGCTATGAACATAGTGGAACATGTGTCCTTCTTACCGGTTGGGGCATCTTCTGGATACATGCCCAGGAGAGGTATTGCTGGATCTCCAGGTAGTACTATGTCCAATTTTCTGAGAAACCGCCAGACTGATTTCCAGAGTGGTTGTACAAGCTTGCAATCCCACCAACAATGGAGGAGAGTTCCTCTTTCTCCACATCCTCTCCAGCATCTGCTGTCACCTGAATTTTTGACCTTAGCCATTCTGACTGGTGTGAGGTGAAATCTCAGGGTTGTTTTGATTTGCATTTCCTTGATGATTAAGGATGTTGAACATTTTTTCAGGTGCTTCTCTGCCATTCGGTATTTCTCGGGTGAGAAATCTTTGTTCAGTTCTGAGCCCCTTTTTTTAATGGGGTTATTTGATTTTATGGAATCTACCTTCTTGAGTTCTTTATATATATATTGGATATTAGTCCCCTGTCCAATTTGGGATAGGTAAAGACCCTTTCCCAATCTGTTGGTGGTCTTTTTGTCTTATTGACGGTGTCTTTTGCTTTGCAAAAGCTTTGCAATTTTATGAGGTCCCATTTAATGATTCTCGATCTTACAGCACAAGCCATTGCTGTTCTATTCAGGAATGTTTCCCCTGTACCCATATCTTCGAGGCTTTTCCCTACTTTCTCCTCTATAAGTTCAGTGTCTCTGGTTTTATGTGGAGTTTCTTAATCCACTTAGATTTGACCTTAGTACAAGGAGATAGTAATGGATCAATTCGCAATCTTCTACATGATAACAGACAGTTGTGCCAGCACCATTTGTTTAAAATGCTGTCTTTTTTCCACTGGATGATTTTAGCTCCCTTGTCAAAGATCAAGTGACCATAGGTGTGTGGGTTCATCTCTGGGTCTTCAATTCTGTTCCATTGGTCTACTTGTCTGTCGCTATATCAGTACCATGCAGTTTTTATCACAATTGCTCTGTAGTATAGCTTTAGGTCAGGCATGGTGATTCCACCAGAGGTTCTTTTATCCTTGTGAAGAGTTTTTGCTATCCTAGGTTTTTTGTTATTCCAGATGAATCTGCCGATTGCCCTTTCTAATTCGTTGAAGAATTGAGTTGGAATTTTGATGGGGATTGCATTGAATCTGTAGATTGCTTTTGGCAAGATAGCCATTTTTACAATGTTGATCCTGCCAATCCATGAGCATGGGAGATCTTTCCATCTTCTAAGATCTTCTTTAATTTCTTTCTTCAGGGACTTGAAGTTTTTATCATACAGATCTTTCACTTCCTTCGTTAGAGTCACGCCAAGATATTTTATATTATTTGTGGCTATAGAGAAGGGTGTTGTTTCCCTAATTTCTTTCTCAGCCTGTTTGTCCTTTGTGTAGAGAAATGCCATTGACTTGTTTGATTTAATTTTATATCCAGCTACTTCACTGAAGATGTTTATCAGGCTTAGGAGTTCTCTGGTGGAATTTATAGGGTCACGTATATATATATATATATATATATATATATATATATATATATATATGTATATATACTATCATATCATCTGCAAAAAGCAATATTTTGACTTCTTCCTTTCCAATTTGTATCCCCTTAAGTAAAGATTTCTACAGAGAGTGTACAATTTTTGTAAATAGGAATTTTCCTTGCTCATGAAGCTTTTCCTCAGGAACTAAAAGCTGCAAAGCAATGTTGTTTTTTCTATGTCAGTATGGTTTAATTGTATCTGAGTTTGGATTTCAGAGTACTGCTCTTAAATTGTCACCTGCTCTCTGAGTATCATCATACCACTTGTTTGGCTTCATGCATCAGTAATACCAGCTGGTACATAGCATATGATATTTTAGTGAAAATTTCCCTAGCATGGCAGATGTCACATTCAGTTTTGGGTGAACCTACCAGACCATTTTTTTCTACTTTCTCCTTATGTATCCCATCTTGATTGCATCAACTCGTTTTGGAATTCAACCTAAATAACAGGGTAAGACATTTAGATCTGTCAAAGCCTTTTCCATTCCTCAAAGATCACATTACACTACTGGTCTCAGCAAATCTGATGAAGATCAGAGACAGAATCAAATTATCTCTATATTTGCGATTCTCTAAACAATTACAAACAGCATAGTAATATGTTCCCTGAACAGCTCTGCTTAAACAAAATCATGTTTTGATGCTTTTTCTTTTGCTGTTGTTCTCAAATCCCTGATAATTATAAGGAAACATGGCAGAAAATATTCAAGTGTTCCCAGTGTCTGTGAGTCAGCCATCCATATAGATGCCTTTATATTGCCATTGCCCATGTTGAGGGAATAGTCATATTACTGTCTCTCAAGTTCTGTGGTACCAAAATTTTCCCAGTAATTTCCATATCCATTTTTTGTCCAGGATCTGGTTCTGAGTAAATCTCTTTAAATTTAAAACATTCTGAACTTCAACACTGGAGATAAAATCTATTCCCTCAACATCATAACTTTTTTGCCTTTCTAATACTGAACCTAAAATGCATGCTAGATCCGAATAGTTGAGCACTGTTACCCTCTGTTATTATTCCTTTTCATTTGAATATATTTTGAACATGGGTAATAAAATTTTATTCCAAAAGAGTGCTCCTTTGCAACTAGTAACTAGTTCCCTCCTTCCATATTTGTGAAATTATAAGCTAACAGTTTTTCCCACCATTATTTCCTTTAAAGTCTTGATTAGTATTGTGCATAGCAGAATTCTTCTTTGTTTTCTATTTAATTCATCCTTCATTCCTTTGGGAAAAGTCCTTGTGGGAATGCTGACAAGCCTCCTTTAAATGTTTTATCTTCAACAATGAAGGCATGTGACTGCTTACCATTGTTTCTTCTAATTTGTGCATTATGATTGACTTGCAATTATTTCAATAGATATTGAGCCATGATTTGAAATACATCTCCATATTACTGAAACAGTCAAGACTCACAATGAGACATTTGGCATGATGCTATGTGAAGAAAGATTGCTGAGATTTTGCTGAAAGGAGCCAGATATAGCTGTCTCTTGTGAGACTGTGCCAGGGCCTAGCAAACACAGAAGTGGATGCTCACAGTCAGCTATTGAATGGATCACAGCGCCCCCAATGGAGGAGCTAGAGAAAGTAACCAAAGAGCTAAAGGGATCTGCAACCCTATAGGTGAAACAACAATATGAACTAACCAGTACCACATGGAGCTCCTGTCTCTAGCTGCATATATATCAGAAGATGTCCTAGTCAGCCATCAGTGGAAAGAGAGGCCCATTGGTCGTGCAAAATTTATATGCCTCAGTACAGGGGAATGCCAGGGCCAAGGAGTGTGAGTATGTGTGTGGGGGAGCATGTGGGGGACTTTTGGGATAGCATTGGAAATGTAAATGAAATAAATACCTAATACACATTTTTTAAAAATAGAAGAAAGATTGCTACAATCAAAACATCCTTCTACAAGGACACCCAACTCTGATATATATCATCCTTCATTAAACATCTATCTGTTTATCATAACAGCAATTGCAGGACTGGGTCTAAGCCATGTACTTCAAAAAAAAAAAAAAAAAAAAAAAAACAGTATCAAAGAAAGCCAATAGTAACCACACCCAAGTCCTAAAGACTAGGGAACTGGGACAAAGACTCTTTGTAACTTCTTCAAGGTGAATACGGGTGTTGAGATATTTCTGAAGGGAGGGGAAAGGGTGGGGAAATGAATTTGTTGACCATAAGAGGACCACACCAATGCTTTTCTATGATGTCTGTGTCCTGACTGGATCTGGATGAAAAACCAAAACATCAGGAGTTCAGGCAGGTCAGTTCAGCATGTCTGACAATGAAATTCACCAAATCTGTATATTCTGTCATATATACATTTCAAAAAAATGTAACATCATCTAGATAAACTTTTTCTTCTATTTTCTAGAATCTAGTACTTCAAGGAGTCTCCTGCTATCAAATATGATCCATATAACTCTAGAAGGTGCAAACACCTTAAAAACTTTCCCCAAAAGCACAAAGATAAAACCTATTCCTCAAATTAGCCTATCCTTCAACTAGCAATGAGGAAAACCTAGAGCCCATGTTAGACAAACTATAAGTATCCTGTAAGATTTATTAGAGCAATATATCTTTACACCATTTTTAAAGCAATTTACTCAGACTTTCATTAATATCTGCCTGTAGGAAGCAGCTAGATTTTAATTGTTAAACTCTACCTAGAGCAGACATCCTGGTATATGATCTATATGTTGTATGGTCTATCTTAAGCCAAAGACATTTAGTAATTAATTTGTATTATAATATCAACCTGGTATATTTTCTACCAGGAGCCACAGACTTCTATTAATGAATACCTGTTAGTTCATATTGTTGTTCCTCCTATAGGGTTGTAGACCCCTCTAGCTCCTTCATTAGAGGCCCTGTGTTCCCTCCAATACATGACTGTGATCACCCACTTCTGGAGTTGCCAGGCATAGGCATAGCCTCAGAAGAGAGCGCCATGTCAGGGTGCTGTCAGCAAAATCTTTCTGGCATATGCAATAGTGACAGAGTTTGGTGATTTCATATGGGATGGACCCCTGGGTGAAGCAGTCTCTGGATGGTCTTTCCTTCTATCTCAGCTCCGAACTTGGTCTCTGTAACTCCTTCCATTGTTATTTTGTTCCCCATTCCAAGAAGGAGCATAGTATCCACACTTTGGTCTTCCTTTTCTTGAGTTTCACGTGTTTTGCAAATTTTACCTTGGGTATTCTAAATTTCTGGGCTAATATCTGCTTATTAGTGAGTGTATATCATGTGTGTTCCTTTGTGATTGGGTTACCCCACTCAGGATGAAATCCTCCAGATGCTTCCATTTGCCTAATAATTTCATGATTCATTGTATTTAATTGCTGAGTAGTACTCCATTGTGTAAATGTACCACATTTTCTGTATCCATTACTCTGTTGAAGGACATCTGGGTTCTGTCCAGATTCTGACTATTATAAATAAGGCTGCCATGAACATAGTAAAGCATGTGTGCTTATTACAAGTAGGAACATCTTCTGGGTATATGCCCAGGAGAGGTATTGCTGCATCTTCCAGAAGTACTGTGTATAATTTTCTGAGGCACAGTCAGACTGATTTTCAGAGTGGCCGTACCAGCTTGCAATCGCACAAGCAATGGAGGAATGTTGCTCTTTCTCCACATCGTTGCTAGCAGCTATTTTCACCTTAATTTTTGATCTTAGCCATTCTGACTGGTGTGAGATGGAATCTCAGGGTTATTTTAATTTGAATTTCCATGACGATTAAGCATGTTGAACACTTTTTTCAGGCATTTCTCAGCCATTTTGTATTTCTCAGTTGAGAATTCTTTGTTTAGCTCTGTACCCCATTATGTAATAGGGTTATTTGATTTTCTGGAGTCCATCTTCTACGTTCTTTATATATATTGCATATTAGTCTCCTATCTGATTTGGATTGATAAAGATCCTTTCCCAATATGATGGTGGCCTTTTTGTCTTATTTACATTGTCTTTTGCCTTACATAAGCTTTGAAATTTTATGAAGTCCCATTTGTCTATTCTCAATCTTTCAGAACAAGCCTCTGCTGTTCCATACAGGAATTTTTCCCCTGTGCCCATATCTTCAAGAATTTTCTCCACTTCCTCCTCTATAAGTTTCAGTGTCTCTGGCTTTATGTGGAGTTCCTTGATCCACTTACACTTGACCTTAGTGCAAGGAGATAAGAATGGATCAATTCTCATTCTTCTACATGATAACCTCCAGTTGTGCCAGCACCATTTGTTGAAAATGCTGTCTTTTTTCTACTGGATAGTTTTAGCTCCCTTCTTAAAGATGAAGTGACCATAGGTATGTGGATTCATTTCTGGGTCTTCAATGATATTCCATTGGTCTACCTCTCTGTTGCTGTATCAGTACCAAGCAGTTTTATCACAATTGCTCTGTAGTAAAGCTTTTTGTCAGGCAGGGTGATTCCACCAGAGGTCCTTTTATTGTTTAGCATAGTTTTCGATATACATGGTACTTGTTTATTCCAGATGAATTTGCAAATTAACCTTTCTAATTAAATTGAGAATGGAGTTGGAATTTTGATTGGGATTGCACTGAATCTGTAGATTGCTTTTAGCAAGATCGCTGCTTTTACTAAATTGATCCGGCCAATCCATGAGCATGAGAGATCTTTTCATCTTCTGAGATCTTTGATTTCTTTCTTCAGAGATTTAAAGTTTTTATCATACAGCTCGTTCACTACCTTAATTATAGTTACACCAAAGTATTTTATATTATTTGTAACTACTTTGAAGGGTGTTGTTTCCCCAATTTCTTTCTCAGCCTGTTTATTGGTTGTGTAGGGAAAGGCCACTTATTGGTTTGAGTTAATTTTCTATGCAGCTATTTATCTGAAGCTGTTTGTCATGTGTAGGAGATCTTTGGTGGAATTTTTAAGATCACTTATAAGTACTATCATATCATCTGCAAATAGTGATATTTTGATTTCTTCCTTTCCAATTTATATCCATTTGATCTCCTTTCGTTGTCTAATTGCTCTGGGTAGGACTTCGAGTACTATATTGAATTGGTAGGCAGAAAGTGGGCAGCCTTGTCTAGTCCCTGATTTTAGTGGGATTGCTTCCAGCTTCTCTCCATTGAGTTTGATGTTGGCTACTGGTTTGCTGTATATTGCTTTTATTATGCTTACGTACAGGCCTTGAATTCCTGATCTTTCTAAGACTTTTATCGTGAATGGGTGCTGAATTTTTTCAAATGCTTTCTCAGCATTTAATGAGATGATAATGAGGTTTTTGTTTGTGAGTTTGTTTATATAGTGGATTACATTGATGGATTTCCATATAGTAAACCATCCCTGCATCCCTGATATGAAGTCTATTTGATCATGATGGATGTTTGTCTTGGATTTGGTTAGCGAGAATTCAATTGAGTATTTTTATATCGATATTCATAAGGGAAATTGGTCTGAAGTTCTTTTTCTTTGTTGGGTCTTTACGTGGTGTATGTATCAGAGTAATTGTGCCATCATAAAATGAATGGGTAAAGTACCTTCTATTTCTCTTTTGTGGAATAGCTTAAGGAGAATTGGAATAAGGTCTTCTTTGAAGGTGTGTTAGAACTCTGCACTAAAACCATCTGGTCCTGAGCATTTTTTGGTTGGGAGCATTTAATTACTGCTTCTATTTCTTTAGGGGTATGGGACTGTTGAGGTCATTTATCTGATCCAGATTTAAGTTTGGTATGTGGTATCTTTCTTGAAATTTGTCCATTTCATCCGTGTTTTCCAGTTTTGTTGAGTATATCCTTTTGTAGTAGGATCTGATGATGTTTTGGATTTCCTCAAATTCAGTTGTTATATCTCCCTTTTCATTTCTGATTTTGTTAATTAGGATACTGTCCCTGTACCCTCTAATGAGTCTGGCTAAGGGTTTATCTATCTAATTGATTTTCTCAATGATCTAGCTCCTGTTTTGGTTGATTCTTTGAATAGTTCTTTTAGTTTCCACTTGGTTGATTTCATCCCTGAGTTTTATTATTTCCTGCTGTCTACTTCTCTTGGGTGAATTTGCTTCCTTTTGTTCTAGAACTTTTAGGTATGCTGTCAAGCTGCTAGTGTATGCTCTCTCTAGTTTCTTTATGTAGGCACTCAGAGCTATGAGTTTTCCTCTTAGGAATGCTTTCATAGTGTCCCATAAGTTTGGGTATGTTGTGGCTTTATTTTCATTAAACTCTAAAAAGTTTTTTTTTAATTTCTTTCTTTATTTCTTCCTTGACAAAGGTATCATTGAGCAGAGTGTTGTTCAGCTTCCACGTGAATGTTGGCTTTCTATTATTTATGTTGTTATTGAAGTTCAGCCTTAGTCTGTGGTGATCTGATAGGATGCATGGGATAATTTTAATTTCTTTGTACCTGTTGAGACCTGTTTTGTGACCATTTATATGGTTGATTTTGGAGAAGGTGCCCTGAGGTACTGAGAAGATGGTATATCCTTTTGTTTTAGGATAACATATTTTGTAGATATCTGTTAAATCTATTTCTTTCATAACTTCTGTTAGTTTCAATGTGTCTTTGATTAGTTTCTGTTTCCAGGATCTGTCCATTGATGAGAGTGGGGTGTTGAAGTCTCCTATGATTACTGTGTGTCGTGCCATGTGTGTGATGAGCTTTACTATTGTTTCTTTAATTAATTTGCCTGCCCTTGCATTTGGAGCATAAATATTCAGAATTGAGAGTTTATCTTGGAAGATTTTCCCTTTGATGAATATGAAATGCCCCTCCTTGTCTTTTTTGATAACTTTGGGCTGGAAGTCTATTTTATTCGATATTAGAATGGCTACTCCAGCTTGTTTCTTCAGACAGTTTGCTTGGAAAATTGTTTTCCAGCCTTTTACTCTGAGGTAGTGTCTGTCTTTTTCCCTGAGATAGGTTTCCTATATGCAGCAAACTGTTGGGTCCTGTTTGTGTAGCCAGTCTGTTAGTCTATGTCTTTTTATTGGGGAATTGAGTCCATTGATGTTAAGAGATATTCAGGAAAATAAATTGTTACTTCCTCTTATATTTGTTGTTAGAGCTGGAATTCTGTTTTTGTGGCTGTCTTCCTTTAGGTTTATTGAAGGATTTCTTTCTTGCTTTTTCTAGGGCATAATTTCCATCTTTGTGTTGGTGTTTTCCCTTTATTATCCTTTGAAGGGCTATGTTTGTGGAAAGGTTCTCTGTGAATTTGTTTTTGTCATGGAATACTTTGGTTTCTCCATCTATGGTAATTGAGAGTTTAGCAGGGTATATTAGCCTGGACTAGCATTTGTGTTCTGTTAGTATCTGTATAACATCTGTCCAGGATCTTCTGACTTTCATAGTCTCTGGTGAGAAGTCTGGTGTGATTCTAATAGGTCTGCCTTTATATGTTACTTGACCCTTTTCCCTTACGGCTTTTCATATTCTATCTTTTTTTGTTGCATTTGTTGTTCTGATTATTATATGTCGGGAGAAATTTCTTTTCTGGCCAAGTCAATTTTGAGTTCTGTAGGCTTTTTGTATGTTCATGGGCATCTCTTTTTTTAGGTCAGAGATGTATTCTTTTGTAATTTTGTTGAAGATATTTATTGTCCCCTGAAGTTGAAAATCTTCAGTCTCATCTAAACCTATTCACTTTAGGTTTGGTCTTCTCATTGTGTCCTGAATATCCTAGATGTTTTGTGTTAGGAATTTTTTGCATTTTGCATTTTCTTTGATTGTTGTATCCATGTTCTCTATGGAATCTTCTGCACCTGAGATTCTCTCTTCCATCTCTTGTATTCTGTTGCTGATGCTCCCATCTATGATTCCTGATTTTTTCCCCTAGTGTTTCTATCTCTAGAGATGTCTCCCTTTGTGTTTTCTTCATTGTTTCTACATCCCTTTTTTGATCTGGGATGGTTTTATTCAATTCCATCACCTGTTTGGTTGTGTTTTCCTGTAATTCTTTAAGAGATTTTTGTGTTTCCTCTTTTAGGGTTTCTACCTGTTTAGCAGTGTTCTCCTACATTTCTTTAAGTGATTTATTAATTTCCTTTTAAAATGCTCTATGAGCATCATGAGATATGATTTTAAATCTTATCCTTGATTTTTGGGACTGTTGGTTTATCCTGGGCTCACTGTGATGGTAGTGTTGGGTTCTGATGATGCCGAGTGTTCTTGGTTTCTGTTAGTAAGATTCTTTTGTTTGCCTTTTGCCATCTGGTAATCTTTTGTGTTAGATTATCTAGTTGACTCTGACTGGAACTTGTTCTTCCTGTGATTCTTTAGTTTCTGTCAGCACTCCTGGGAGACCAACACTCTCCTGAGTCCCAGTGGTCAGAACACTCTCTGAGGCAAGGTCACCTTTTACAGGGAAGGTGCACAGAAGTCTGGAGCTCAGATCTACCTCCTTAGTACTGGATTTAGAGCCCTCCCTGGATGCTAGCTCTCTTCTATCAGAGAAAGTGCCCAGGGATCTGGGTCTCAGTGCTGTCTCCTGGGTGAGGATGAAGGCCAAAAGGGACCCTGTCCAAGAAGCTCTGTTGCTTCTTCTGCCCATGTGCTCTCCTGCTTAGACTGATCTCAGTGTTCCCAAGATTATTGGTGTGCTAGGGCCTTCCTTTGTCCTTTGACCCTGTTTCTGTTAACACAGGACCCCCTAGGTTTTTTGGAACAGATGTTGCAATCCACTCACCAGTGATCTCAAGATCCTAAGAGTGCTAGGGTACCTGCAGCATGGAGAGTCCTCTGGGGACCACGGTACCCTCTGTGGAAATTGCACCCAAGATCACCAGGAGTGGCGCCAACCAGAATGAATCCCAGCCACTGGTTGTCAGGTGTCCTTTTTCTGTGTTTCTGCTAGTACAAGACCCTCTTGGATTTTTGGAACAGATGTTGTGTTCCACTCACCAGTGATCTCAAGATTCTGAGTTTGCTTGGGTGCCTGCAGTGTGAAGAGTCCTCTGGACACCTTGAATCTTCCGCTGAGATCACACCCAAGATAGACAATACTTTTGTTTTTCACCTACAGCAGAGTTTCTTTGTAGCTAGGGATACAGCAGCATCAGGGAAATCTCACTAATATCATTAAATTTTATTACACACATTTTCACAGAGGATGTTGTTTAATTCTATTTTGAAATCTTAATTGATCATACCTAGAATCACACTGGTACTTTGAATACTTGATTGACAAATTTTCACCAGCAACTCTTTTATCCCTGTTGACAGAAGACCATACATTGAATTAGTTTCTATGTCATTGAGGTTTAAGGCAATTGAGTAAAATATATATCTACCACAATGTCTAGAACAGCACTGCTTGGTGTAGCATATATTAGATCTTTATTATTTTATTGATATACTATTCACTGCAAATGCTTTCCTAGCTAACAAAGGGAAACAGCTTGAAATTTTCACCTTGATGCCTTCAGCTAGGACCTCATTTCATTTTCTGATGTCAGGAAAATATGTGGTTTATCCCTCTTGGACCTATGCCCTTTGTCCCAATGTTAGTGCTTGTCTCATAATATAGACACACACAGAATATAGACTTTCATTCTGATTTATACCTAGGACAATCATTGCCCTAGAGAGGCCTTGTTCCATATTATGTTGCAAATGAACAAATTTCCCCACAATAAAAGCACCAGACATTTTGAGATCAGATACCTGTACACAATATATTTGCAAAGAACCACAATTTCTTCAACAGGATCTCTACATATGTAAAACTCAGAGTTCTCAATGTATTGGATTATATATTGTGGTACCATTAAACATATTAGAACCAATATCATTGTATCCCTCTCTATTCCACCTTATGCTGTGCCTCAGACTTTAATGATCTGATTACGTGTTTATTCACAATGTATTCACATTTTCAAACAGCAAGATCACTATCATAACCTGCCTTGCATCTGGATAGCATATGAATTTGTTCATGGATGTGAACAATATTGATTAAATATCAGTGATGCTTACTACGGAGAATGTTACAATCTTTCCAAATAAGATAGGATTTTTTTCATCAAGCTTTTACCTAGGAACTTAAAGCTGCAAAGCCATGATGATATCCTTTCTATTTCAGCATGGTCTAATTGAGTCTAATTTTGGATTTCATGACTTTGAATAGGCACATGCTCTCTGAATATCACCATTTCACTTGTTTGGCTTCATGGATCAGTAATCTCAATACATAACATTTGTTGTTTTAGTGAAAGTTTTCTTAGCATGCCAGATGTCCCATTCATTTTTAGGTGAACATATCAAACCATTTTTTCTACCTTCTTCTCTATATATCCCACCTTGTTTGGATTAACTCTTTTCACAATTGAAGCTAAAAAAGTGTAAGACTTTCAGATCTATAAAAGCCTTTTCCCACCTCTCAAATATCTCATAACACTTGTCTCAGCAAACGTGATGAATTTCAGAGAAAGAATCAATTTTTCTATATATATAGAATTCTCTAAACCACTTATAGACAGCATTGTAAACTCAGTACTGAACTGCTCTGCTATTATGCAATAATTCTTGGTGCTTAGTCTTTTTTGCTATTGTTCTCCTGTCACTGATAATTATAATGAAACATGTCTGGAAATAGTTAAGGTTTCCTAGTGTCCATGAGTCAGTATATCCATATGGATGCTTTTATATTGCCTTAGTCCATGTTGAATACATAGTCATATTACTGTCTCCAGTACTATGGCACCCACAGATTCCCAAGTATTTCTGTGTCGAGTTGTGTCCAGAGTCTGGTTTTGAGTAACTCCCTTTTGGTATTTAATCTTCTGCGTGTCAACATTTGAGATACAATCTGTTTCCTAGACATCATAACTTTTTTGCATTTACAATACTGATCCTGAAAAGCATGCTAAATCCCAATATTCAAGCACTGTTTTTGTGTGTTCTTATACCTTCTTATTTGAATATATTTTGAGTGTGGGTTATAAAGTTTTATTCCAAAATAATGCTCCTGTGCAACTGGTAACTAGTTCCCTCCTTACATATTTGTGGAATTATAAGCTAACATCTTCCCCCACCACTTTTTCCATCAAAGTCTTGATTAGTATTGTGCATAGCAGAATCCCTCTTTCTTTGATTTTTGTTTTGATTTTGATTCATCCTTTATTCCTGTGAGAAAATTCCTTGTGGGAATGTCAACAAGCCTCCTTTAAATGTTTTATCCTCAACAGTGAAGGCATATGACTGCTTTCCATAGTTACTTTTAATTTGTGCATTATGATGTACTTGCAATTTTTCAATAGATAGTGAGCCATGTATTTGAAGTGTGTCTCCACATAATTGAAATAGTCAAGATTCAGCAATAAGGCATTTGGCCTGATGCTATATAAAGAAAGATTGTCACACACACACACACACATCCTTTTTTAAGAACACCCAACTCTGAGATATATCATCCTTCACTACATGATGCATAACTCATCACCAACTGCATGCAACTGATGTTACAGAGAGGAGACACTTCTTTTTATATCACATGGAAAAGGTGTAGTTATTGAGATTAAGCTGCACAGATGACTTATCTTCAGATTAATCATCCTCACACAGCCTACTGTTAAAAGAAGCTAATTGTTTCTCTTCAAATAGGTCTTGGAAGAGAAAATAAATTTTATTCACCTTACCAGGTGACCCACAGTGTCCAATGACTCCAAGGAAGTCAACTGTGCTGAACCAGCAAGTTTATTTGGTATTTTTCACTCAAATGGGTAAGAGGTTAATGAATTGAACCTCAATGGTTAAAAGTTAGATAGCTGTATATCTATACATTACTCTGCACCGTGGGTATGGACACACATGTTTCAAGATCGATCTCTATCATTAATGGGAGTCAACATTGTTAAAGTTGTTTCAGTAATTCATATAAAGGCAATTCCAGCTTTTAAAAACAGCATTATCTAAAGCTCCACCAGTAAAGCAGAGAATATAGGGTCGAAATATGAATAAAGGCATTCATAAAAATTATTTCCCAACTGCTTATATGATAGCCATACTGCATCCACTGAAGTCATCTATATTAAGGGGATGGACTCTTTTCAGAGAGAACTTTGGCAACAGTGTTCATGACTTTGTGATTTTTTTTTTTGTGGCCTACATACATCACATATAAAGATGAGTTTATTTAAGATATTTTCATGAAGACATATCACAGTAAATTGCAGTTATTGACCCTCACAAAAAAATACCATTTTTCTTTGTCTATTGGGTTGTCTTTAACTCCCAGATGATATTGGATTTTATGTTAACATCACACATATATAATAATTTGCTTGTATCTATGCTATTTCTTCAATTCAAGAAGAGGAAAATCATGATATCTATTGTGCTGCATTATATAAGTTAAAATATTAACCTTACATTGCATTCAAATTATGGCATAAAAATGATCATTATATAAAATCGAGCTGAATGAAACATTATATTGGGCAGATAAAGGGAAAGTCGAGTGGAAAGTTGGGAAAGAGATGAAGAAAATGGAAGAGGGAGAGTACACAGAGGAAAGGGAAGAGAAGAAGAGGAGCAGAAACACATGGCCTGGAGAAACGTCAAGTTCCAAAGGGTCTCATAATTCAGAAGATGGAAGTGTAGTGGTAGATCTGCCCAATTTGGCAAACAGCATGTATTCATATTAATTGGGTTGTATTTTCATTGTTAAGCCATTTTGTGCTTGGAGATTGACCATAACAAAATGGAGCCCAAGTTATTGATTGGAATTCAACTAACCTGAGATAAAAATTCACTACCCTCAAACACCTGAATGGGCTTGGGCAGGAGTATAGGCTGCAGCAGGGTAGATTTGAAGGTGGCTGGGTTTGAGGGGCCTACAGAGAATGAAAAAGGGACATCTACACTGGAGAGAGACTTTCTGTGTTCTCTTCCACGTATGTTTCACTCCTCACACTGCCCCCTTCACCCCAAACAATGACATAAACAATGTGGGTCTCTTTACATTCAGTTACTCCCTATGAATAAAGAATCAGGAAACAAAGGTACAAAGTTCTCTGGACCAGGTTATTGATATAAAGAGAGAAATATAAACTTTTGCTACTTAAAGATGGGAAATTTCACAGGTAGTTCAAAACTAGAATGGGAATATTAGTCACTAACTCCAAATAGAGAGAGCAGTGATAATCGCCTGTAATGTACTAGTATTAATAGAAATCTGTGGCTCCAGGGAGAGAGCATAACAGATAGATATTATAATATTTATTAATTAAATAAATTTCTGTAGTTCAATGTAGACAGCACAAAAATAGATGGTATAACAGGATGGCTGCTCTAGGAAGAGTGTTTAACAATTAAAATTTAGTTTCTTCCTATTGAGAAATATTAGTGAAAATTTGAAATAATTGCTTTAAAAATGGTATAGAAATATATTGCTCTAATAAGTCTTATAGGATACTCATATTTTGTCTGACATGGGCTCCATGGGAATTTTAGGTTTAAATCCTGTTTTGACAAGCTATCTCTCATAAGCAAGTATAAATAGATGTGTGAATCAATTTAATAAAGTCGGCAGGAGACTAATATTCTCTAATATGAACTCCACAGAAAATTTGGGTTAATATACTGACATGACAAATTAGAAAGTCTTAAAGAGGCTAAACATTGTGTGATTTTGAGTACTGTGGTTGTTTTATAGGTCCTTTGGCAGATCAGAAGCTACAGGTTTTTGTGGTTTTTGGTTGAAGTGTATGCTGCTTCTTGGAAAAGGTTTTGTCTTTGTGTATTTGGAAAAGGTGACTAAGGTATATAAAACTTCAAGAGTTATATGGGTAGTATTTGAAAGAGGGAGACTCCTTGAAGTACTAGATTCTAGAGAATAGAACAAAAAAGTTGCCTTGAGGTTATTAAAATTTTTTGAGATTTATATATGACAGAATATACAGCCTTGGTGAATTTCATCATCAGATATGCTGAAATGTCCTGCCTCATCTCCTGATGTTTTTGTTTGTCATCAAGATCCAGTCACCACACAGACATCAGAGACAAATGTTGGTGTGGCCTTCTTATGTCCAATGGATTCTCCGATTTCCTTACCCTTCCTCCTCCCTTCAAAAAGTATCTCAACAACCATATTCAGCTTGAAGATGTTATGAAGAGTCATCGTCCAAGTTCTCTAGTCTTTAGAACCTGGGAGTGGCTATTATTAATTTTCTCTGATACTAAAATTTTGAAGTACAGGGCTTAGATCCAGTCCTTCTATTAGTGTTATTATAAACAGATTGGAGATGTTTAAGAATGTGAGTTAAGTAACAAATAGGAAATTCATGGCAATGAGTTTATTGTTAGGGTGTTTTCAGTTATTTTAATCCTAAATGACTGAGTAAGTAACAGAGAACTATCTGGATTACTTCATGGAGGTAGTTGGCTTTCAAAAATGTCAGAAGTCCACAGAATGTGAAGTTTAATTTATTTACTCAGTTGTTGTTGAGACTAATCTGCTGCTTACGGTATTCTCTATCGTGGATTCAAAGAAAAAACAGAGCATCATTGAGTTATTCCAGTTGTGGCGAAAGAGCCACTAGGCAAAAATTGCCTCATTTCATCTACAGATATAACACTGTCCATAGAAAGACACAATTACAGGTTAAGACAGCTTGATTATGCCAAGAGAGAGTAGGCTTGTCCTTAATATTCCTGTTTCTGTAAGTCTGTCAGATGAACCTGGACAGTAGGCTGAAGATGGATGCTCCAAAGTATTGTGGTAGGGGACTCTCCAAGTGATCAGCAGTCTTTTAAAATAGGCTAAGTTTTGGAGGCTGTGTTAGGTCCTATATATTTTCAGTTAATAACAGTCGTTCATAAATTTCTTTAGGGGTTGAAAATCTACATAGTATCCTACCAAATCCAGGCTTTTTACTTTGAGAGGAACAATTTTGAGAGGATGATTTTCATATGGCATTCAATCTAAAGCCAAGATATAGCCAGATGAGGTATTTTAAGTCTTTAAATAAGAATAGATGACAGAGGTTCTATTTAAGTAAAAAGATGATGGACTTGGTGTTAGGTCTCTTGTACTTTATAAATTACAAAATAGTAATAGTTCTGTTCAATTATATCTGAGATAAAATAGTCTTCTAGTTGGACAGAAAGGGGGATGACCCCAGCCAGTAGTCTGAATAAGGATGGTATAAAGTGTTGAAATAAGTGACTGTCCAAGTGATCAGCAGTGTCTTTAAATTGGCTAAAGTCTGAAGCTGTGTTACTCTTCCATTATATTTTCAATTAATATCATTCATTCTTGGATTTCTGATGTAGTTCAAAACCTACATAATCTCCTAGCCAACCCAGGCATTTTACTTTGAGAGCAACAGATTTCAGAGGATAATTTTCAGGTTCCATTTAATATAAAGCCAAGACATAACCAGATGTAGAATTATAAGTCTTTTTAGTAAGAATAGATGGCAGAGTTTCTATTTAATTAACAAAGATGATGGACTGGGTATTAGATCTCATGTACTTTATAAATTACAAAATAGGAATAGTTGTGTTCAATTATAGCTGAGATAAAATAGTCTTTTAATTTGACAGAAATGGGGAAGTGTTGTGGGTAGCCCTGAGACTGATTATTTTTTATGTTTATTCCTTTATTCTGTGAGGGGTTGTGAATAAGGAATGAGTCAGTACTTATCTAATTTCTAGTAAATTTTTCCAGCTTAATTTGTGATATAAAGGAGAGCTTATGAATAAGCAGATAAAGGGAAGGTGGATTGGAAACCTGGGAGAGACGAGATAGAGAAAATGGAACAGGGAGAAAATGCAAAGGATGAGGAAAAAGAAGAAATACAGAGCAAACACACATGGACTGGAGAAAATGCAAGGTATAAGGGTCTCATAGATGTGGAAGATGGTACTATAGTAGTAGATCTGCCCAATCTATGTGCACAGCATATATTCATATTAATTGAGTTGTCATTTCATTACTGGGGAATATTTGTGTTGGAGATTTACTGCAACACATTACTATCCATGCATACCATATTCTCATGTAAAGTGACTTACTTACATGTTCGGAGACATCAAATACTCTCAGATGCATGGCCACTTTGAATTGCTGTATATCCTGCATTCAAAGCTAACTAAATGGATTGGATACAATTGACTTAAAGATTTTTCTGAAGTATCTGTGTTAGAAGTACTCAACAAACTTCCATCTGGGTAATGAAAACTTATGCATTGTCAAAATTATCTTCAAAGTATTTCCAGTGGGTTTTTTTTAACAAGATTTTGACGTGGTGAAAGACTTTTAAACCTTCTTGAGAGGAGAAGTCATCCTTTAATAATTTTTATGGATTAATCATTGTTATAATTATGGACATGGACAATAAAGCAAATTTTTCTCATTTTTCTCACTAAAAGGGATGGTAAATTGTAGCCTTTTAAATCAATTACAATCATTGCTAAGAGAGTGAAGGTAAAGGAAACATAAGGAGGGAATGGGGATATTCATTAATATTTACCACTTCAGCTCTAACATCTATTAACATTCAAAGTTTTCCCTTTTACTTTTTCATAATATGTGCAGGGATTTCCCAAGAAGTGTCAGAATCCTCTATATACTTTATCTCCAATTTCTCTTGTAACACATAGTCAACCTCCTATTAAGTTTCTTTTGTCTACAGACATTGATCTACTAATGCAGTCTTAGGAGTTAACCATTTCTGTGGTAGGAATCTAGGCACTTAAGCCCTTGCTCCTTTTTAAATTTAGTATCTCTGTTCCAGTTATATCCTATGTTTCTAAAATAGGCAAAGCCTTGGGTAGTTTTTGAGGACATATATCAATATCTTCCCATGAAGCCTCTATCATTTCCCCCTACATATAATCAGGGTAAGATTCTTGTCTTACAAGTATGTTAACCTCTGTAACCAAATTTTGGGCAAGAACTAATCCCTATACATATGTAGGCATGTCATGAATATAAGACCTCAAATTTGAGACTTAACTTTTGCTCACACACAATAAACTCTACACATACCATATTTTGTCATACCTGATAACTTTTTACTACCTATTAACTTGGCATGAACCTTTAATTTGGCCAGGCTGTATTACAAAATTTCTGGGAAATCAAGGTTTCATAAGCTCCTATTTCAATCAAGACTCCTATTTCAATGCCACTTACTTTGAAAATTTATTTGGCCTTTGATCAAGAAGAGCTGAATATTAACATATTTTCTTTTTTTTTAATTAGGCTATTTTCCTCATTTACATTTCCAATGCTATCCCAAAAGTCCCCTATACCCTCCCCCCCCCACTCCCCTACCCACCCACTTTTTGGCCCTGGCATTCCCCTGGACTGGGGCATATAAAGTTTGCAAGTCCCATGGGCCTCTCTTTCCAGTGATGGTCAACTAGGCCGTCTTTTGATACATATGTAGCTAGAGTCAAGAGCTCCGGGGTACTGGTTAGTTCATAATGTTGTTCCACCTATAGGGTTGCAGATTCCTTATCTCCTTGGGTATTTTCTCTAGCTACTCCATTGGGGGCCCTGTGATCCATCCAATAGCTGACTGTGAGCATCCACTTATGTGTTTGCTAGGCCCTGGCGTAGTCTCACAAGAGACAGCTATATCAGGGTCCCTTCAGCAAAATCTTGCTAGTGTGTGCAATGGTGTCAGTGTTTGGAGGTTGATTATGGGATGGATCCCTGCATATGGCAGTCTCTAGATGGTCAATCCCTTTGTCTCAGCTCCAAACTTTGTGTTTGCAACTCCTTCCATGGGTGTTTTGTTCCCAATTCTAAACATATTTTCTTATACTTCAAACTCTCTTGCACTTTCACCTGTAGAAGAATTGAAATGCATCTATGGATACAGTGGCATCAAGGAAATACAATTAATAACATTAATATTTATTTACACACATTTTCATAGACCATGGGTTCTAATTATATTTTGAAATCTTCACTGACCATACCTAGATCCACCCTGGAACTTTGGATACTTGATAGAATAATTTTTGACAGCAACTCTTCAATCCCTGTAGGCGAAAGATCATACATTGAATTAGTTTCTACTTTATATCATTGAGAAATTTTGGGGGGGGCAGGGGGCTTGAGTAAGATGTATATCTATCATCATATCTAGAGCAGTACTGTTTGCATAGCATATATTAGATCTTCATTATTTTATTTAAGTATTTTTTTTACTGCAAATTCTTTCCTAGCAAACAAAGGGAAACAGCTTGCATTTTTCACTCCAGCTAGGTTCTCATTTCATTTTGTGATGTCAGGAAAATGTTTTGTTTATCTGTCTTGAACCTAGGCTCTTTGTCACAATGGCAGTGCTTGACTTATAATATAAACACACCTGGAATGTAGAATTTCATTCTGATTTATTCCTAGGACAACCATTGCCCTAGAAATGCCTTGTTCACTTTTATGTTGCAAATGAACAAATTACCGACAATAAAAGCACCGGAGGCTAGATTCATATAACAACTTCTACACAATATATTTGCAAAGGAGCATATTTCCTTCAACTGGACCTCTAAACCTGTAAAGCTCAGAGTTCTCTAGGTATAGAATGATGGGTGTAATACCATGATTCATAATAGAACCAATATCAGTTGTATCCCTCTCCATTTCGCCGTAGGTTGTATCCTCAGCTTTTAATGGTCTAAGTATCTGTTTAATAATAAGGCATTCACATTTTCAAATCCCAAGACCCCTATCATAACCTGACTTGCATCTGGCTGTCATGATTTTTTTTCATGGCTGTGACCAATATTAATTAAATATCAGTGAAGTTCCAATATTGAACCTGATATGTATTCTAGGTCCAAATATCTGAGCACTGTTACCCTATGTTCTTATACCTTCTCATTTGAATACATTTTGAACATGGGATATAAAGGTTTTTTTTTTCTTTTTTTCCAAAAGAGAGCTCCAATGCAATTGGTAACTAGTTCCCTTCTTCCATATTTGTGAAATTAAAAGCTAGAATCATCCTCAACCCCTTTTCCCTCAAAGCATTTATTAATATTGTGCATAGCAGAATTCCTCTTTGTTTGATTTTTGTTTTGCTTTATCCTTCATTCCTCTTGGAAAATTCCTTGTGGAAATGCCAACTTGCCTCCTTTGAATATTTTATCTTCAACAGTAAAGCCACATGGCCACTTAACATAGTTTCTTCAAATTTCTGCATTATGATTTACTTGCAAATATTTCAATAGATAGTGAACCTTGCATTTGAAGTGCATCTCCATATTACTGAAACACTTAAGATTCACCAATGAGGCATTTGGCCTGATGCTATGTGAGGAAAGATTGCCACACTCACATTATCCTCCTATATGGACACACAACTCTGAGATAAATCATCCTTCATTACATGAGTAATAACTCATCAAAGACTGCATGCACCTTATCTTACAGAAAAAAGGCACTTATTTTCATATCACATGGAGGTGTAGTTATTGAGTTTATGCTGTACAGATGGTTTATCTTCATATTGATAATCCTTACACAGTCTGCCTTTAAAAGTAGCTAGTGCTTTCTCTCAAAACAGTTCTTGGTTGACAAAAGAAATTTTATACACATTATTGAGGACCCACAAATGACCAGTGACTCTAGAAATCCAACTCTGTTGAATCAGTGAGTTTATTTGGTGTTTCTCAGACAATTATGGATAAGACATGAATGGCTTGAGCCTCAATGATTAAAAGTTAGATTGCTGTATATCTATGTATTACTCTGTACTATGGTGTCTTAGTCAGGGTTTCTATTTGTGCACAAACATCATGACCAAGAAGCAAGTTGGGAAGGAAAGGGTTTATTCAGCTTACAATTCCATACTGCTGTTTATCACCAAGGAAGTCAGGACTGGAATTCCAACAGGTCAGGAAGCAGGAGCTGTTGCAGAGGCCATGGAGAGATATTCTTTACTGGCTTGCTTCCCCTGGCTTGCTCAGCCTGCTCTCTTATAGAACCAAGACTATCAGCCCAGAGATGATCCCACCCACAAGGGGCCTTTCCTCCTGATCACTAATTGAGAAAATGCCTTACAGTTGTATCTCATGGAGGCATCTCCTCAACCGAAGCTCCTTTCTCTGTGATGACTCCATCTATGCCAAGTTGACACAAAGCTAGCCAGTACACATGGGTATGGATGCACATGATTCAATAGAGAGATCTATCATTAAGTTGAATAGCAATGAACATTGTTAAAGTAGTTTCAGTAGTTCCTATAAAGGCAACTCCAGCTTTTTAGAACAGAATTGTCTAAAGATACACCAGTATAAAAAAAAGAGAGAGAATATAGGGACAAGCTATGAATATAGGCATTCAGAACATTATTTCCCAGCTGCTAATATGATTGGCATACTGTATCCATTGAAGATATCTAGATTAAGTAGATGAGGTTTTGTCAGAGAGAACATTGGCAAGAATGTACATGAGTATGTTTTCATTTTTGGAACCTACATACATCACATACAGAGATGAAATTATTTAAGATATTTTAATGAAGATATAACACAATAAATTTCAGTTCCTGACCCTCACCAAAAAAAAAAAAAATCATTTTCCCCTTGTCCATTGTGTTGCCTTTATCTCCCAGACAATCTTGGTTTTAACACTAACATCACACATATATAACAATGTACTCACATCTATGCTAAGATTTCAATCCAAAAAGAGAAAAATCATCATATCTGTTGTTCTGCATTGTGGGGCAATGGGCTATACACAGACACCCTGTTCTCTAGTCCAGCTGAGGTCTTGAACCCTGGTAGAACCCGATGGGTGCTAATTTTCACCTACATGGGATGGAAGGTGTTCCTTCATGTCTCTTGTACCTCTGGCTCCTGTCAAAGTTACCATCACCCCCAGCCCTCACAGTAGAGGCATGTGGATAGCAGTCATGTAGACTATGTTCCAAGCTTCTGGACTTCAGACTAGATACCTCCCCACCATTACCTAGTAACATCAAGATAACAAGCCCACTAAAAGTAGGGCTGCTTGGGTCCACCCTGCTCTCTCTCTTTGCTCTCTAAGCTCTCTCTCTAAGATTTTACCTCTCTCTCTAAGCCTCACCTTTCTTACCCTCTAACTCTCTTTCTATCTTTCCCTTCCCCCTCTCTCCACAAGGCCATGTCCAGTCTCTCTCTCTCTCTCTTTCCACCTTCTCTCTTTCCCCCAGGCTTTCTATAATAAAGCCCTAAAACCCTAGACTGTCTCCGTTCATCAAGGCCCGCTATGCTTGGATGATGGGATAGGCTTTCTTCTAACAAGCTACTTCTGACCTCCCATCAGAAGGCCTTCCTGTGCTCCAGCCACGGACTGGACTAAAGACTCTCACCTGTGTGGGAACCACCCAGTATCTCCTTTCCCTCTGCCCTCTTCCAGTATCTCTGGGGCCTAGTGCCATCCCGGGACCCCTATTCTGTTCTCAGCTCCTCTGCCATATCCAGTGTGGGATGCCAGAGACAGAAACTAGTACTGGTGGCTGCCCCTTGTCCACCCCCCACCATGTGGGGTCAGTGGCTTCACACAGCCAGATGCCCACCTGGGGCCACGTGGAAATTGTCCTGCAGTCTTCTCGTGTCCACCCACCCAGAGCACCAGAACTCTGGCCAGACACAGCTCTCTTCCTCCCTGCTCTTCCCCTACACCCACAGCTCTGCATTGCATTATATAAGTTAAAATATTAATTTTATGTTGCATTTACCTCATGGCCTAAAAATGATAGTTATATAATTTGGATCAGAATGAAACATAATATTGGGCAGATAAAGGGAAGGTGGAGCAGAAAGTTGGGAAAGAGAAGTAAAAATGGAAGAGAGAGAGGAAAAAGAGGAAGAGGAAAAGAGGAGCAGAAACATGTAGCCTGAAGAAACAGCAAGTTCTAATTGTTCTAATAGGTGCAGAAGATCATAGTGTAGCAGTAGTTCTGTCCAGTCTAGGCGCACAGCATGTATTCATATTAATTGAGTTGTGTTTTCATTGCCAGGGGAGTTTTGTGTTGGAGATTTAACACAACAAATTGGCACCCATTGTATTGATTTGAACCCAACAAACTAGAGGTAAAAATTCACTGCCCACCCCAATACCTGAATGGGGCTTGTGCAGCTTTATAAGGTGCAGCAGGTGGATTTGAAGGTGTCTGTGTTTGAGCGGCCTACAGAGAATGGCAGAGAGGCATCTACACGAGAGAGAACCTTTCTGTGTTTGCTTCCCCCATCCTTCACTCATCACCCTACCTCCCTCCAAACAGGAACACATACAACATGTGTCTTTTTACACTCAGCTCCTCCCTGTGAATAAAGAATCAGGGAGCAGGGGGAAAGGTACAATGGTTCTTGACCAGTTAACTCACTGATAAAAAGAGAGAAATATAAACTTTTGATACTTAAAGATCAGAATTTTCACCTGCAGTTTCAAACTATATAGGTAATATTAGTCAATGACTCTAAGTAGATAGAGCAGTGAAAATCTCCTGCTATGGA
Source organism: Mus musculus (assembly GCF_000001635.26). Lineage (NCBI taxonomy): Eukaryota > Metazoa > Chordata > Mammalia > Rodentia > Muridae > Mus > Mus musculus. The sequence goes on from NC_000070.6 coordinate 113,101,097, forward strand.
CAGGTATTAATTAATAGAAGTCTTTTGCTCCAGGTAGAAAGAATTGTAGATAGATATAATGCGTATTAATTAAATAAATGTCTTTGGCTCAAGATAGAGAGCACAACAAATAGATGGTATAACAGGATGGCTGATCTAGGCACTGAATTTAGCAATTGAAAATTAACTGCTTCATATAGGCTAACATTAGTGAAAGTTTGAATAAATTGCTTTAAAAATGGTATAAAGATATATTGCTCTAATATGTCTTACAGGATACTCATATTTTGTCTGACATGGGTTCCATGGGAAATTGGTTTAAATCCTAGTTTGATATGTTGCCTCATATAGCAGGTATGGATAGACCTGTGAATCAATTTAATAAAGTCTGTAGGAGACTCATAATCTGGAACGTGGACTCCACAGAAATTTGGGATTAATATCCTGGCATGACAAATTAGAAAGGCCTAAAGAGGCTAAAATGTGTGTGATTTTGAACATTTTGGATGATTTATTGTTCCTCCAATACAGAGAGCAAGCTACAGGTTTTTTTCTGGTTAACAGTTGGATGATGTGCTGATTTGGGGAAATGTATTTATCTTTCTATTTTTGGAAATGTTTGATTACGCACTTATACTTTCTAGAGTTATATGGATCATAAATGATAGGGGGAGACTCCCTAAAGAAATAGATTCTAGAGCCTAAAACAAAAAGTTTATCTTGATGATACTGCCATTTTTTTTAGATTTATATATGACAAATATACAGCCTTGGTGAATTTCATCATCAGACATGTTGAACTGACCTGCCTGAACTCCAGATGTTTCGGTTTTTCCATCCAGATCCAGTCACGACACAGACATCAGAGACAATCAATGGTGCAGCCTTCTTAAGGTAATGAGTTCCTCCATTTCCCTACAATCTCCCCTCCCTTCAGAAATATCTTAACACCCAAATACAGCTTGAAGAAGTTATGAAGAGTCTATGTCGCAGTTCCCTAGATTTAGGACTGGGTGGGGTTATTATTGGGTGTCTTTGATACTAAAATTTTGAAGTACAGGCCTTAGACCCACTACTTCTATTCCTGTTATTATAAACAGATCAGAGATGTTTAAGCCTGTGAGTTAAGCAGCGAAATAGGAAATTCATGGAAATGAGTTTATTGTTAGGGTGTTTTCAGTTATTTTAATCCTAAATAACCTGATAGTAAGTAACAGAAAACACTCCAGATTACTTCGTGTAGATGCTTGGTTTTCAAAGATGTAAGAAGTACACAGAATGTGACAATTAAGGTTATTTATTCAGTTGTTGGTGAGACTAGTCTGCTACTTTCATTTTTCCCTGCTGTGAATTCAAAGAAAAAACAGAGCATGTTTGAGTTACTCCAGATGTCGGAAAACAGCCACTAGGCAGGAATTGCCTTATTTCAATTAAAGACATAATACTATCCAAAGAAAGAAATAATTACAAGTTAAGACAGCTTGATTTTGCCAAGACAGATTAGGCTTGCCCTTAATATTCCTGATTCTCTAAGTCTGTCAGATGACCCTGGCCAGTTGGCTGAAAGTGGATGCTCAGATATGTTGAAGAAAAGTACTGTCCAATTGAACAGCCGTCTCTATAAATAGGCTAAGATTTGGAAGCTGTGTTGGGCTTCCTATATATTTTCAGTTAATACCAGTAGTTCCTCGATTTTTGGGGGGGTTAAAAACTTACATAGTCTCCTAGCCAATCAAAGCTTTTTATTTTGAGAGGAACAATTTTGAGAGGATGGTTTTAAGATAGCATTCAATCTAAAGCCAAGAAATAGCCAGATGTAAAATTATAAATATTTTAGGTAAGAATAGATGACAGAGTTTCTATTTAATTAACAAAGATGATGGACTGGGTCTTAGGTCTCATACACTTTATAAATTACAAAATAGTAATAGTTGTGTTCAATTATATCTAAGATAAAATATTCTTTTAATTGGACAGAAATACAGAGGAGTTGTGAATAGCCCTGGGACTGATTATATTTGATGTTAATTCCTTTCTCCTGTGAGGAGATGGGAACAAAAATGAGTCAGCACTCAGGTTATTTCCTGTACACCTTCTCAGCTTAATTTGTAAAATAAAGGAGAGCTGATGACTGAACAGATGAAGAGAAGGTGGAGTGGAAAGTTAGGAGACAGAAGAAGGAGAAAATAGAAGAGGGAGAGGACACAAAGGAGGAAGAAGAAGAAAATTAGAGCAGAAGCAATTAGCCTGGAGAAACTGCAGGTTCTGAAGGGTCTCATATTAGTGGGAGATAGTAGTGTAGTGACTGGTAGATCTGCCCAATCTAAGTACACAACATGTATTCATATTAATGTAGTCGTCTTTTCATTACTGGTGCATATTTGTGTTAGAGATTTACTGTTACACATTACTATACATGCATAACACATTCTCATGTACAGTTGCATAATTATCTGTTCACAGACATCAAGTAAGCTCCCATGCATGGCCACTTTGAACTGATGTATATCCTGTATTCAAAGCCAGCAAAGTGAATTGGATACTCTTTCCTTAAAAATTTTTCTAAAGTATCTGTTAGAAACAGCCAACAAACTTACATCCAGGTAATGAAACTTATGCATTGACAAAATTATCTACAAAGTATTTCCAGTGGTTTTAGAACAAGGTTTTGATGTGAAGGACATTTCAACCTTCTCTATAGAATAAGTCATCCTTTAATACTTTTCAGGGATTAATCATTGTTTTAATTAGAGGCAATAAAACAAACCTTTATCTTTCCTGCTTACTAAAAAGGACAGTAAAATGTACCCCTTTAAATCAATTACAATCATTGCTTAGATAAGAAGGAAGGTAAAGGAAACAAAAGACTGTAATGGAAATATTCATTAATATTTACCACTTCAGCTCTAAAATCTATTAACATTCAAAGTTTTCCCTTTTAATTTTTCATAACATATGCAGGGATTTCCCAAGAAGTGACAGAATCCTCTATATATATTGTCTCCAGTTCCTCTTGTAACACATAGTCAATCTCCTATCATATTTCCTTTGTCTACAGACAAAGATATACCAATACAGGATTAGGAGTTAACTGGGTCTGTGATAGGCAGTCTATTTTGGTGGAATGTGGCTTGCTCTGGCAACCCAGTCAAGAACTCTATAAGAGATGAATGAGCGAACCACATTCCCAGAATCAGGTACGTTACACCACAGAGCCCCCAACTCCCTAATTTTGGGATTATAAGTCACATAAACAATGTCCCAAGCTTCTGGCATTCTTGCTAGATTCCACCGCCACAGTTACCTGACTATAGCCAGGTATGTTCCTCCCCACAGTTACCTGGCATCAGCAAGAGAGCCCAGACCACTATAAAAGAGACTGCTTGTCTCCTCCTTGCTCTCTTTTAGCTCTCTCCTTTCTTACTCTCATCTCTAGCCCTCCTTCTTTCTCTACCTTCCCCACTCTATCCATGTGGCCATGGACAGTCTCTCCTTCTTTCTACCTTCTCTCATTCTCCCTGCTTTTTTATAATAAAGCTGTAAAAACATAGACTGTCTCTGCTCATCATGGCCTGCTGTGCTTAAATGATAGGATAGGATTTCCCCTAATGAGGCCTTCCAGTGCTCCAGCCATGGACCAGACCAAAGACTCTCACCTGCATGGGAACGAGACAGCACCCCTCTCCCCCTGCCCTCTCCTCCCTTTGTCCCCAGGACTGGTTGAGCTGTCCCAGGGCCCCCACTCTGTTCTCAGCTCTTCAATGGTGTCCAGTGGTATATTGGATTCCGAGGCTGGGAATCTGGTGCCCCTTGTCCACCACCCCCTGATGTGGAGTCAGTGGCTTTATACAGCCAGGTACCCACCCAGGGCCGCTTGAAAAGAATGAAGCAGTCTTCTGAGTCTGCCTGCCCAGAGCACCAAAACTCTGGCAGGACATGTGTTTTCTCCTACTCCCTTTATTTCCACAGTGCCCACTGCCCCACAGTTAACCATTGCTTTGGTAGGACTTTTGGCATTTAAGCTATTGATCCAACTTTAAAGTTGGGATCTCTATTCTAGTTATGGCCTTTGTTTGTAAATTAGGCAAAGCCTTAGATTGTTTTTGAGGATATATATCAATATCTTCCCCTGAAGCCTCCATTCTTTCCCCCTTCATTTCATCATGGTACTATTCTGGTCTCACAGGAATATTAATCTGTGTTCCTAAATGTCGGGAAAGATCTAGGCCCCACACATTTATGGGCATGTCATGGATTTAACAATTTAAATTAATTTAACAATTGACTTCCCATCAAAGACATTAAACTCAACTCTCTCTGTCTCTGTCTCTGTCTCTCTGTCTCTCTGTCTCTCTGTCTCTCTGTCTCTCTGTCTCTCTGTCTCTCTGTCTCTCTGTCTCTCTGTCTCTCTGTCTCTCTCTCTCTCTCTCTCTCTCTCTCTCTCTCTCTCTCTCTCTCTCTCTCTCTCTTTTTCCTGGTAACTTTCTACTACCCATGGACATTTTATAAGGCTTTTAATTTGCCCAGGCTGTATTACAAAATCTCTGGGAAATTAAAGTTACATAAGCTCTTATATCAATCGAGCACATATGTCAATGCCATTTACTTTGAAATGTTATTTGGCCTTTTATAAAGAATAGTTGAATATTAACATATTTTCTTGTACTTCCAAACACTCTTGTTCCTTCATCTGAGGCAGATTTTCTTCACAGTTGGGATACAGTGATATCGGGGAAATCCCACTGATATCATTAAATTTTTTACACACATTTTAACAGACCGTGGTTTTTATTTCTACTTTGAAAGCTTCATTGACCATACCTAGCTCCACACTGTAACCTTCAATACTTGATTGAATAATTTCCAACAGCAACTCTTTCGTCCCTGTAAGGAAAAGACAATACATCGAATTAGCTTCTATTTTTATATCATTGGGGTTTGGGGAAATTGAGTAAGATGTTCATCTGTTACCATGTCTAGACCAGCACTGCTTGGCAGAGCATATATTAGATCTCAATATTTTATTGAGGTATTTTTTACTGCAAATTCTTTCCTAGATAACAAAGGGAAACAACTTGCATTTTTCACTGTGAGGCCTCCAGCTAGGTCACCAATTAATTTTCTGATGTCAGGAATATATGTTGTTTATCTATCTTGGACCTATGTTCTTTGTCCCAAAGGTAGTGCTTGTCTCTTAAAATAAACACACCTGGAATGTATACTTTCACTCTGATTTATACCTAGGACAACCATTGCCCTAGAAATGCCTTGTTCACTATTATGTTGCAAATGAACAAATTTCAAAAAAGAAATGTACTGGAAATTTTGAGATCAGATACCTATAGCAGCTTGTACATAATATATTAGCAAAGAAACATATTTCCTAAAACTGTACCTCTAAACATGTAAAGATCAGAGTCCTCTAGTGTAGGATTACCTAGTGAAGTACCATGATACGTATTAGAACAAATATCAGCTGTAACCCTCTCCATTCCACCAAAGGTTGTGACTCAGCCTTTAATTTTATAAGTTCTTGTTCATTCACAAGGTATTCAAAATTTCAATCACGTAGATCCCTATCATAACATGCCTTGCATCTGGATATTATATGACTTTGTTCATGGCTGTGACCAATATTAATTAAATATCACTGAAGGTCTCTACAGAGATTGTACAACCTTTGCAAACTTGAAAAGAACTTTCCTTGCTCATCTAACTTTTACCCAGGAACTTAAAGCTGCAAAGCCATATTGTTATTTCTATTTCAGCATAGTCTAATTGTGTCTGAATTTGGATTTCAGTATATCGCCCTTGAATTGCCACCTACTCTCTGAGTATCATCATTGCACTTGATTGGCTTTATGGATCAGTGATCTCAGCTGGTACATAGCACTTGATATTTTAGTGCAAATTTCCTGAACATGCCAGATGGCATATTCATTTTTTGGATGAACCTAGCAGACTATTTCTTCTAATCGCTCCTCTATGTAACCCATCTTGATTGCATTAACCCTTTTCAAAACTCAACCTAAATAACATTGTAAGTCATTTAGATGTGAAAGACTTTTAAACCTTGTATAGATCATATCATACCACAGGTCTCAGCAAAGAAGATGAAGTTCAGAAACAGAATCAAATTATGTATCTGTTTGGGATTCTCTAAACATCTAATAACAGTAAGGCAACTTGGTCACCGAACAGATCTGCTTTACACAATACTTTTTTGATGCCTATACTTTTTTTATTGTTCTCCAAACTCTGATAATTATAAAGAAGCATGCCTGATTATAGTTAAGTGTTCCCATTGTTCCTGAGTCAGTCCATCCATGGAGATATCTTTATATTACCTTAGCCCATGTTGAACACATAGTCATACACTGTCTTTCCATTTCTGTAGTACCCACGTTTTCCTAAGAATTTCCATGTCATGTTGTGCCCAGATTCTGATTCTGAATAACTCATTTTTAATTTAAAATCTTCTGAATTTCAACATTTGAGAAACAATCTATTCCCTAAACATCATTACATTTTTGCCTTTCGAATACTGAACCTAAACTATATGCTAGATCCAAATATTAGAGAACTGTTATCCTGTGTTCTCATTCTCTCTTATTGGAATATATTTTAAATGTAGGTTATAATGTTTAATTCCAAAAGAGTGCTCCTTTGCAACTGGTAACTAGTTCCTTCCTTCCATATTTGTGAAATTATAAGCTAACATCTTCCCCCACCCCTTTTTCCTCCAAAGCCTTAATTAGTATTGTGCATAGCAGAATCCCTCTTGCTTTGATTTTTGTTTTGATTTTAATTCATCCTTCATCCTTGTGGGAAAATTACTTGTGGAATGGCAACGAGCCTCCTTTAAATATTCTATCCCCAACAGTGAAGACATATGACTCCTTACCATAGTTTCTTCTAATATGAGCATTATGTTTTACTTGCAATTATTTCAATAGACAGTGAGCAATGCTTTTAAAGTGCATCTCCATATTACTGAAAGAGTCAAGATTCACCAGTGAGGCATTTTGCCTTATACTATGTGAAGAAAGATTGCCACACTCACAACATCCTTCAATAAGGACATACAACTCTGAGATAAATCATCCATCATTACATAATTCATAACTCATCACAGACTACATGCAACTTAAGTTACATAAAGGAAGCACTTCTTTTCATATCACATGGGGAAAGGTGTAGTTATTGAGTTTAAGCTATACATATGGCTTATCTTCAGATTGATCATTATCACACAGCCTACCATTAAAAGTAGCTAATGTTTCTTGCCAAATAGATCTTGGTAGAAAAAAGAAATTTATCCACATTACTGAGGACCCACAAATGTCCTATGACTCCAAGGAAGTCAACTTTTGTGAACCAGTGAGTTTATTTGTTATTTCTCATTCAATTATAGGTAAGAGGTTAATGAATTGAGTCTCGATGATTAAAAGTTAGATAGATGTATATCTATATATTGCTCTGCACCATGTTTATGGGCACATATGATTCAATATAGAGCTCTATCATTAACTTGAATGAGAATCAAAATTGTTAAATTTGTTTCAGTAATTCATATAAAGGCAAATCCAGCTTTTAAAAACAGCATTGTCTAAAGCTCCACCAGGAAAAATATAGTTTAGGGAGAAAATATGAATAACTGCATTCATAAACATTCATTGCCACCTGCTTATATAATTGTCATACTGCATCCATTGAAGACATCTAGATTAAGTGGATGGGCTCTTGCCCAAGCACACTTTGGCAAGAATGTACATGAGCTTGTGGGTTTTATTTTTGTGGCCTACATACATCACATATAGAGATGAATTTATTTAAGATATTTTCATGAAGACATATCACAATAAATTGCAGTTCTTGGTCCTCAACAAAAACATCATTTTGATTTTTTTTCCTTTTTTTTTTTTTTACATTTGTGGTTTTCTTTTTCTTTTTTTTTCCATTTTTATTAGGTATTTAGCTCATTTACATTTCCAATGCTATACCAAAAGTCCCCCATACCCACCCACCCCCACTCCCCTACACGCCCACTCCCCCTTTTTGGCCCTGGCGTTCCCCTGTACTGGGGCATATAAAGTTTGCAAGTCCAATGGGCCTCTCATTCCAGTGATGGCCGACTAGGCCATCTTTTGATACATATGCAGCTAGAGTCAAGAGCTCCGGGGTACTGGTTAGTTCATAATGTTGATCCACCTATAGGGTTGCAGATCCCTTTAGCTCCTTGGGTACTTTCTCTAGCTCCTCCATTGGGAGCCCTGTGATCCATCCATTAGATGACTGTGAGCATCCACTTCTGTGTTTGCTAGGCCCCGGCATAGTCTCACAAGAGACAGCTACATCTGGGTCCTTTCGATAAAATCTTGCTAGTGTATGCAATGGTGTCAGCGTTTGGATGCTGATTATGGGGTGGATCCCTGGATATGGCAGTCTCTACATGGTCCATCCTTTCATCTCAGCTCCAAACTTTGTCTCTGTAACTCCTTCCATGGGTGTTTTGTTCCCACTTCTAAGGAGGGGCATAGTGTCCACACTTCAGTCTTCATTTTTCTTGAGTTTCATGTGTTTAGGATTTTTCTCTGTCTATTGGGTTGCATTTACCTCCCAGACAATCTTGGTTTTGTATTAACATAAAACATATATAACGATGTACTTGTATCTATATTAAGTCTTCAAGCCAATAAGAGAAAATCAAGATATCTGTTGTTCTGCATTATATTAGTTAAAATATTAACTTCATTTTGCATTCATATTATTATCTAAACATGATAACTATATAATTTGAAGCTGAATGAAACATTATATTGGGCAGATATCAGAAGACAGAGCAGAAATTTGGGAAAGAGAAGACAGAGAAAATGGAAGAGGGAGAGAACACATAGGAACAGGAAAAAGAAGAAAAGAGCAGAGAGCAGAAACACATGGCCTGGAGAAACTAAACTGCATGTTCTAAAAGGTCTCATAGATGTGGATGATGGCAGTAAAGTGCAGATCTGCCCAATCTAAGTGCATAGCATGTATTCATATTAATTGAGGTGTGTTTTCATTGCTGGGGCATTTTTGGGTTGGAGATTTAACAGAACAAATTGGCACCCAACCTATGGATATGAACTCAACTAACCTGAGATAAAAGTTCACTGCCTGACAATGACTGATTTTGGCTTGGTCAGCAATATGGGCTACAGCATGATGGATTTGAAGGTGGCTGTGTATGTGGGGCCTACAGAGAATTACTGAGAGGCATCTACACTGGATGAGAGATTTTCTGTGTTCTCTTCTCCTTATCCTTCACTCCCTACACTGCCTGTCCCACCCCAAATCAAGGACACATATAATGTGGGTCTCTTTATATTCAGTTTCTCCATGTGAATAAAGTATCAGGAAATAAAGTTAAAAGGCCTCTGGACCATATAACTCATTGATATGAAGAGAGAAATACAACATTTTGACACTTAAAGATTGGAACTTTCACCTGCATTTCTGAAATAGATAGGGAATATTAGTCACTGACTACATGTAGAATGAGCAGTGATAATTGCCTGCTATGTACAGTTATTAATTAATAGAAGTCTGTGGCTCCAGGTAGAGAGCATAATAGAGAGATATTATACTAGGTATTAATTAAATAAATGTCTGTGGCTCAAGGTAGAGAGCACAAAAATTAGATCATATAACAGGATGTCTCCTCTAGGCAGAGAGTTTAACATTTAAAAACTAGCTGCTTCATATAGGCATATATTAGTGAAAGCTTGATTAAATTGCTTTAAAAATGGTATAAGAATATATTGCTCTTATAAGTCTTACAGGATACTCATATTTTGTCTAACATGGGTTCCATGAGAATTTGGGGTTTAAATCTTGGTTTAACAAGCTGCCTCTTATATGCAGGTATAGATAAATGTATGAATCAATTTAATAAAGTCTGCAGGAAATTCATATTATCTAATGTGGACTCCATAGGAATTTGGGTTTAATATCCTGATATGACAAATTAGACAGGCCTAAAAAGGAAAAATATGTGTGATTTTGTGTATTGTGGTTATTTTATATTTCCTCTGGGAGAGAGGGCAAGGTACAGGTTTTACTGGTTACAGGTGGAAGGATATGCTGGTTTTTGGAAAAGATGATTAAGATATTTATACCTTCCAGAGTTATATGTAGCATATATAATAGAGTGAGACTCCCTGAAGAAATAGATTCTAGAAGATAGAACAAAAAATTATCTTGATGATCTTAAAATTTTTTGAGATTTATATATTACAGAATATACCGTCTTGGTGAATTTCATCATCAGACATGCTAAACTGACCTGCCTGAACTCCGGATGTTTTGGTTTTTCGTCCAGATCCAGTCATGACACATATGTCATAGACAATCGGTGTGGCCTTAAGGCCAACGAATTCCCCCATTTCCCTAACCTTTCCCCTCACTTCAGAAATATCTCAACACCCATATTCAGCTTGAAGAATCTTCATCCTAATTTCCTAGTCTTTAGTACTTGGGGGTGGTTATTATTGTTTTTTGTTGTTTTTGTTTTTTGTTTTTTTGTTTGTTTTTGTTTTTTTTTTCTAAAACTTTTGAAGTACAGGGCTTAGACCAGTCCTTCTACTGCTGTTATTATAAACAGATCTGATATGTTTAAGCCTGTGAGTTAAGGGCCAAATTGGAATTTTATGGTGCTGAGTTTATAATTAGGGTGTTTTAAGTTATTTTAATCAGAAATGCCTTAGAGTAAGTAGCAGAGAACTGTCCAGATTACTTCTCGCAGATAGTTGGTTTTTAAAAATGTCATAAGCCCACAGAATGTGACATTAAATGTTATTTATTAGTTGTCTGTTAGACTACACTGCTCCCGACAATTTTCCCTGTCATGGATTCAAAGAAAAAAAAAAAAGAACATATTTGAGTTATGCCAGTTGGGACGAAATATTCACTAGGAAAGAAATGCCTCATTTCAACTACAAATATAATACTGTCCAAAAAAGACACAATTACAGTTTAAGAGTAATAGTTGTTGTTAGTACCAGGACACTCCAAGCCCCGGCCTAACTATGTGACCCTTGACCTGCATTGCCAGGCCAAGGACCCTCAATCTCACAACCCACTTGACTCAGTTCCCACCCTCACTGGTGTGATGTCATTTTCTGTATAAATTAGGGGATCACCCCCTCCTCACTCTTTCTTTCTTCTCTGTCTTCTCTCCCCCATCTTTCTCTCTTTTTCCTCTTCTCTGCCCTTCTACCAGCTTTACCTCCCCTCTACCTCTGCACAATAAACCTGTCCCACGTGAAACCACCTTGACCTGGTCTGCTGTTCGGTTTATCCGTCCAATACATATAATAATTAATATGTAATATATAATTTATATATAATTAATATGTGATATATAATATGTAATATATAATATGTAATAGGTAATATATAATAGGTAATAGGTAATAAATATATAACATATAACCTATAACATATAACATATAACATCATCATATAACACATAACATATAACACATAACACACAACACACATATAACATATCGCATATAACATCGCATATCGCATATGACATATAACACATAACACATAACACATAGCACATAACACATAGCATATAACACATAGCATTTAACATATAATATACAACATATAACATATAACATATATGTGTGTAATATAATATGTGTATATTAATATTGCTTGATATTAATTAATTCATGAAAGTGGTGCCATGACTCTGATTGGATTAAGCGGAAAAACAACAGCCACCAGTGTCCAGTATGCCCGAGAGGGTACCCCAGTGGATGCATGGCAGGCACAGAACACAGCATTCAAGGTAAGAATCCCACTGCCTTGCAACTGCACCAACCAACTCTGGGGAGCAGCTGCAACTCCCTCTCCCTCCTCCAACGCATGGCGACCCCACCACCCAAGGTGATTTTAAATCACAGTCAAAAGGGGAATAAACCACTGTTAAGCCTTTGCTTCTAAGTCCTGATCTCATGCAGAAGTGATTGCCTGAGAAATGGCTTGGCCCTCACACAAAGACCAGTGGGGGAGGGGCGCCACTGCCAGCCATTTCCAAAGGTGACCCGCCTCCACCCCAGCTGCATGGCACAGGAACTTTAAAACTAAGTGAGCTGTGCCACTCCCACACACCTTACAGGCTGGGCTTTCATGCTCCCATTTTACCGGTTCGCTAAAAATTTCCACGCAGACAGAGGCATACTATCAGTAGGGCTTGTCAGCAGGGAGGGGCCTTCAGTTCCTGGAACAGAGCCTGGCCAGTTCTGCCTGAGAACTAGGCGGCTGGCGTTTTTTACAGCAATACCTCCAGCTGACATAGAAACCAAGACATTGACCATCTGGATCTTGTTGCTCTCTCCTCACGGGCCCTAGCCGTCTAAAATCCCTGGCCAGGGTAGAATACTTTCCACAGTAATCCAGGACTTTTTGTGTAGCAACTAGAGGTCCTCGTGATGACTTGGGCATTCTAGCATGGCTGATTTCCTTTTTGGTTTCTGGGTTGTTCTTGGGGCTCCAGTACGAACACAAGTAACCTCCAGAATTTGGGCAACAATATGTCTTCAAATGAATCCCCGGATACACCACTGGGATGTCTCCTGGAAAATCTTAAGTCATTGAAGCTTATGCCACCTTTGAAGGCATCAAGATTGATATTCCTTTGCAATAAGGTCTGGACTCAGTACTCACTGGACAATGGTTGCAAGTGGCCATTTAATGGCACCCTAGATCCAGCTGTTTTAAAGGATCTTAATACATACTGTCAGAAAACCTGTAAATGGGAAGAGGTTATCTATGTAAAATCTTTTATTCATCTTTATTCCAATCCTACTATGTGCTCTTCCTGTTCTCCAACTCAACGCCTGTTAGCCATGAATCCTGCACAACTCCCACTAGACGATACTATGATATTGAACCCAGCATATAAATCACCTCCTTTTCATCGTAGGCCTGTTTCTATGCCGCTAAAAACCCAAACTGCTACCTCAGTTTTCCCTCACCGAGACTCCCCAGAGCCTGTCATCCCCAGCTTTCCTCCTTCTTCTCCAACAGCAGGTCCCACCAAACATTCCACCCCGGCACCTACTTTCACACCACCTAACACTCGCTCTAAGACCAGGACCAATACCCCAGGCTCTCCACCACTAGAAGAATCTGACCCAGCAACTCTCCTTCCCTTAAGGGAAGTTGTGGTAGATGGTCTGGTCAGAGTACACGTTCCCTTCTCACTGAGTGAACTTTCTCAGATAGAGTAGAGATTGAATTTCAGTATATCACTCAGTTGTACAGTCTGACTTTTCATGATATACACATGACACTTACTAACAATTTGCCTCCCGGGGAATGCGGGTGAGTTTGGGAACAAGCAAGAGCACATGCAGACAAGATTCATCAAACAGATAGAGCATATCCAATCGGAGCAGAGACAGTACCTGACCTGGATCCTCAATGGAATTATAATTCTACAGGTGGAATTCTAGCCAGGGACAGGTTTGTTACATGTCTTTTGGCGAGTCTGTGAAAAGCAGCTTTAAAGCTGGTAAATTTTGAAAAACTTAAGAGGTTGTCCAAGATAAACAGGAGAATCCATCTCAGTTTTTAGAACGCCTTAAAGGGGCTTTATTACAGTATACCAATCTGGACCCTGAAAACCCAGAGGGTGAACAACTCTTAATGACTTACTTCTTTTCCCAGAGCTACCCCAATATAAGAACTAAACTTAAAAAGTTGGAGATGGGAACCCCTGCCTCCACAGGTAGAAGTCTTGGTCCTGGCCTTCAAGGTATACCATGGGAGAGATGAGATCACAAGCAGAAACACAATATGTTGGCAAAGGCTGTCCGACCAGCCCCAGATGCTACCCTGAGCTCATGGTCTTCTAAGACCCAGAGACCACTGAGCACATGTTACAGGTGAGGTTGACAAGGTCATTTCGCCAAAGCCTGCCCTAATTCCCGCAAACCGAGGGTGCCATGCTCTAGGTGCCATCAAGAGGGACATTAGGCTGTTGATTGCCCCCATGTTACACAAAACAGGGGGACATCACTCCTAGATAACCCTCCAACTTATCTCCTAGGCTTGGCCATGGTCAACTGACAAGGCCCAGGCTCCTCTGACCCAACCACTGCCATCACGAACAGAGAGTTTAGGGTAGACATCATGGTCTGTGGGCAGCCCATCTCTTTCCTCTTGGACACTGGAGCCACTTACTCGGTCCTAACAGAGTTTTGGGGGCCCACATCTCCCTCTCGTTTTCCTATTGCTGGGGAAGGAGGACAACCTTACTTTCTATACCACTCAGTTACATTTTTAGGGGTGTACCTCTCACCCATTCCTTTTTGGCAATGCCTACATGTCCTGTCCCCTTATTGGGAAAAGACTTCCTATCTAAGCTGGGAGTCTCTATTTCTTTTGCTCCCCACATTCACCTGAACTCAAGCTCACCAGCAGTTCCTCTACTCCTCCATTTAGCCAGCCAACCTATTAACAATACCATGTCATTCCCTTTACCAGCCTCACAGGTAGCTCCCCAACTCTGGGACATTCAGAGACCCTCTGTTGATAAACACCATTCACCTGTTGTCATACAATTGTTGAACCCTACCAGGTTATCACCCAGTCTCAATATTCTCTCTATCTTTCTCTCCAGAGCCTCAGAGGACTCAAGCCAATCATCTCTGACCTGTTGAGAAAGAAACTCCTTCGCCCTACCTCTTCTCCCTTTAATATCCCTATACTGGCAGTCAAGAGACCCAATGGTGCCTATTGCTTAGTCCAGGATCTCAGATGTATTAACTCTGCAGTGGTGCCTCTCCACCTGGTTGTGGCTAACCCTTACACACTTCTTTCTACTATCCCCTCAGGTACTTCCCATTTCTCAGTTCTAGATCTTAAGGATGCATTCTTCTCTATTCTTCTAGATTTCCAGTCACAAAACATATTTGCCTTTGCCTGGACAGATCCTGATACACTCTTTTCTACCAAACTGACCTGGACTGTTTTACCTCAGGGATTCCTGGATAGCCCACATCTATTTGGGCAAGCCTTGGATTCTGACCTACTATCTCAGTCTCTCCCTAAATCTAAGATTATACTTGCATAGATGATGTGCTTTTCTATAGTCCTTCTTTAGAAATCAGCCAGACTGACACCTCTGCTCTTCTGAATTTCCTCTCTAATCGTGGCTACAGGGTCTCACCCTCTACTCCTCAGGTTACTTATTTGGGACTAGCAATCAACCCAACCCATAAGGCTATTCAAACTCTAACTGTTCCAACTACAAAAGAAGAAATTTTGTCATTCCTAGGAATAGCCAGCGTTTTATGTTCATGGGTCCCTTCCTTTTGCTCTTTCTCGCCCCCTATATGAAACAGCATCAGGCCCCACCCATAAACCTGTTTTAAAGCCTGTTACCAAGTCCTTTCAAAGGCTCCAACAGGCCCTCCTTAGGGGCCCAGCCTTACATCTTCCTGACCTGACTCATCCTTTTTTCCCTCTATGTAACAGAAAAAGAGGGAATTGCCCTTGGAGCCTTGGGCCACCAAATAGGACCTTCTTTTGCACCTGTGGCATACCTGTCAAAAAAACTAGACCTAACCATTCAGGGATTGGCACCCACCCTGTATTTGAACTCTAGCAGCTGCTGAACTCCTTATTCGAGAATCAAAGAAACTAAGCTTTGGATCGCCTATAACTGCCTTCTCTTCTCATAACCTGTCACAGCTCCTAATGTATAAAGGATTACAGGCTCTACCTCCCTCTAGAGTTCTCTCTTTCCATGTAGCTCTAATTGAAGACCCCACACTCACTTTCCAATCATGTCCACCTATCATTATTTTTAACCTTCTTCCTAAACCAAATACTAATCACTCCCTATCCCACTCCTGCACTGAAACTCTAGAAGAACTATTACCTCATCCTTCATACATAAAGGAGGGCACATTGCCCCAAGCCACATACACTTGGTATACAGATGGCAGCTCCTTCCTACATGAAGGATCCAGAAGGGCTGGCAATGCCATAGTATCAGACACTGAGGTAGTGGAGGCACAGGCCCTTCCTGCCCATACCACTAATCAACAAACCAAACTAATAGCCCCCACCCATGCTTTTCAACTGGCACAGGGACAGTCCCTAAACATTGACACAGATTGCAAGTATGCTTTTCACATCCTCCTGTGCCATTCTGCTATTTGGAAGGAATGTGGACTACTTACTACAAAGGGAGAATCAGTAACTAATGCAAGCCAAATCATGGCTATGCTAGAGGCCTCCCACATCCCTGCATCTATTGGGATCATCCATTTCATGTCCCACTAGACAGATGATTCTATTGTCTCTAAGGGAAACAATCGAGCTGATGAGGCAGCTAGAGCTGCAGCCCTTAGGGGCCTAGACTTGTCTTATCCTCCCCAGGACATTCTTACACTACAGTCTACATGTCCACACTCACCCTTTGACATCTGCCAAACTCTGTCATACCTTCACCAACTCTTTCATCCTAATATCCAAGCATTATCTTCCTTTGTTAAAACTCACCTACAGCCTACTCCCGAAGACCTACATTTTCTTAAATCTATCACTGCTTCCTAGAAATCTGTCAGACATCTAACTTCAACTCAAGGTATCACTGCCTTCCTTTTCTCACTCATCAGTCTAGAGGTTCCCTTCCTGGAACTGACTGGCAACTTTATTTCACCCACATGCCCATCGTCAGACGTGTCAAATACCTCCTGGTCGTGGTAGACACCTTCTCAGGGTGGGTGGAAAAATTTCCCACAACTAATAAAAGGGCTCAGACAGTCTCTGATCTTCTCCTCTGAGAGATCATCCCTCTATTTGGCATCTCAGTCTTTCTCCAATCAGACAATGGATTTGAATTTACCTCTCAAGTTTCTGAGATCCTATCTAAGGCCCTAGACATCCCCTGGCACGTTCACATCCCTTACCACCCTCAATCTTCAGGCAAGGTAGAAACCACTCTTTTTAAACTGTCACAGGAACTTCATCTTGACTAGGGAAAGCTCCTGCCCCTGGCTCTTTTCAGACCGTGAGCACTCCCCAAAAGACCTCTCCTCATCTCCCCTTTCGAACTCATGTATGGATGTCCAGTCCTAACTCCTGGCTTCTCGCCCAAGCACTCTCCCCATAATTTTCTTATCTCCATTCTCTCCTATGAAACTTTGATGACCATCACCTACCTAGACCATACTCTGTTTCCTGCCCACTTCCTGTTAACATTGGAGACCAATTCATTTTATCTCCTCCAGGTCATCAGCCTTCACCCCTTTCTCCTAAATGGCAGGGTCCTTTTAAGGTAATCCTCATAACTCCTACAACTGCTAAGCTTGAGGGACAATCTCATTGGGTCTACCTGTCTCACCTGAAACCCTTCATTCCTCCACTTTTTGATACACATTGATCCTAACAGGACCCTGCTCTGTTAAGCTCTGGAAGAATCAAGACCACCCACCTTGCCTCCCATCCCAGAGAATGAGGCTTCACTCAGGCAGCCAAACCCGACCTCGCTGGACAAAACACTGGGTTAGTTGTGGCCTTTTCATCTTTCCCTTGCTGTTTATTTCCATTAAGGGTAGTCCCTACATCTGGAGATTCAAAGTTTGAGAAACACCCACAGATAACAAGCAGACTTTCCAAATAGGATCAGGAAACTGCTCCATAGCCAGGTTCCAGGAATTGATCCAGATTGCCATCATTCCTATATCTGTTACTCCATCTGCGTATTATAACCTCTATACCTGTATTCTCTTTGACCAGACAAAAGATTATTGCAGAAAATTGCCAGACAATTATGGGGGCTGCCCATACTGGTCTTGTGAGATACACATGCTAGGGACACAGATTAATCATTTCTTCTATTGATTCCACAAGACACTCTTCTTCTACATTCGAGAACCATGGGATCCCAGGTGGGAAACAGGAGTTGCTGGTAAGCTTTACCACAAAACTCAGCCAAGTTCCCAGTAAGTACCATCCATATCCAGAGAAAATATTTCTCACTCATTCATTGTCTTATTAATCTTGTTTCTACATTCCTTCAAGAACAGGTACAAAAATTTCTAACCAAACTATTAATCACCTCTTTTTACAGGATTACTGGCCGCTGACCACAAAGGAATCACTGTCCATAGAAGAACCTGATTCAGACAATTACCAAATGGATTCCAATGGTGAAAGCCAGATACATCCTAAAATTGATGATGCCCCTAAAAAGCAGGAAGTAGTTTAATAGTTTAAGAGACACAACACCCTTATTCCTTCTTCACCATTGGTTTTCCCTCTCTTTTTCTCCCCTTATTTTATAATAACAAGAAGGGAGGAATGTTAGTACCAGGACACTGCAAGCCCTGGCCTAACTATGTGATACTTGACCTGCATTGCCAGGCCAATGACCCTCAATCGCACAACTCACTGGGATCAGTTCCCACCCTTACTGGTGTAATGTCATTTTCTGTATGAATTAGGGGATCAACCCTCCTCTCTTTCTCTCTTTCTTCTCTTTCTTCTCTTCTCCCCTCTTTCTCTCCTTATCCTCTTCTCTGCCCTTCTTCCTGCTTGGCCTCCCCTCTTACTCTGCTTAATAAACCTCTCCCAAGTGAAATCAACTTGGCCTGGTCTGCTGTTTGGTTTACCTCCTATATATCTATATCCATCCATCTATCTATCTATCTATCTATCTATATCTATCTATCTATCTATCTATCTATCTATCTATCTATCTATCGATCGATCAATAGATATAGATGTAGATATAGATATATTGCTTGATATTAATTAATTCATAAAAGATGTATTCAATTATATCTGAGATAAAATAATCTTTTAATTGGATAGAAATGGGAAAGTGTTTTGAATAGCCAGGTATGGTAGATCTGCATAATCTAGGTGCACAGAATATACACATATTAAATGAGTTGTATTTTTATTACTTGGGCATATTGGTGTTGGAAATTTACTACAACTCATTACTATGCATGATTCCACATTCTCACGTACAGTTGGTTACTTATCTGTTCACAGACATCAAACACTCTCCTATGCATGGCCACTTTGAATTGAAGTACATCCTTCATTCATAGCCAGCATAATGGATTAGATTCTCTTTCATTAAAGATTTTTCTGAAGTATCTGTGTTAGAAGCAGCCAACAAACTTCCATCCAGGTAATGAAGACTTATTTATTTAAGAAATTATCTACAAAGTATTTCCAGTGGTTTTTGAACAAGATTTTGACATGGTCAAGGACTTTTCTTCCTACCCTATAGAATAAGTCATTCTTTAATATTTTTCATGTATTAATCTTTTTTATAATCATGGAAAATAAAGAAAACATTTCTTATCCCTGCTTTCTAAAAGGGACAATAACTCAGAGACCATTCTGTGCTGGAAAGTGTGTGGGTGGAAGAAGCAACATAGCTTCTTCCATAGGGTCCCTTGGGCCTTCATCTTCAGTCAGGAGGTAGAGCTGAGCTCCAGACCTCTGTGCACTTTCCATGCAAGAAGAGAGTTTGCCTGAAGAGAGTGCTTTGACCACTGGGACTCAGGAGAAATTTAGCCACCAAGGAGTGCTGACAGGGGTTAACAGAATCACAGGAGGAACAAGCTCCAGCCAGAGACAGCTATAAAAACTAACACCAGAGATTACCAGAGGTGAAAGGCAAACATAGGAATCTTATTAACAGAAACCAAGACCACTCAGCATCATAAGAACTCTTAGCACTCCCACCACAGAGAGTCCTGTATACCTCAACAGATGCAAAAAGCAAGATTGGGATTTAAAATCATATCTCATGATGCTGGTAGAGGATTTTCTTTTCCTTTCCTTTCTTTTTTAAAAATTATTGTTTGTTCTTCGACACAGAGTTTCTCTGTGTAGCCCTGGCTGTCCTGGAACACACTCTGTAGACTAGGCTGGCCTTGAACTCAGAAATCCACATGCCTCTGCCTTCCAAGTGCTGGAATTAAAGGCATGTGCCAGTACTGCCCAGGTCCTGGTGGAGGATTTTAAGAAGGACATTAATAACTCACTTACAGAAATACAGAAGGAAAATACTAAATAGGGAGAAGACCTTAAAAAGGAAGCACAAAAATCATTAAAAAATACTACAGGAAAACACTGCTAAACACAAAGAAGTCCTTAAATAAGAAAGACAAAAATACCTTAAAGAAATACAGGAAAACACAAGCAAACATGTGATGGAATTGAAAAAAACCATCCAAGATCTAAAAATGGAAGTAGAAACAATAAAGAAAACCCAAAGGGAGACAACTCTGGAGATAGAAATACTAGGAAAGAAATCAGGAACTGTAGATGCTAGCATAAAAAACAGAATACAAGAGATGGATTAGAGAATCTCAGATGTAGAAGATTCCATAGAGAACATAGAAACAACAATCAAAGATAATGCAAATGCAACAAGATCCTAACTTAAAACATTTGGGAATTCCAGGACATAATGAGAAGAGTAAACCTACAGATAATAGGAGTAGATGAGAAGGAAGATTTTCAAATTAAAGGGCCAGCAAATATCTTCAACAAAATTATAGAATAAAACTTACCTAACCCTAAGAAAGAGATGCACATAAACATACAAGAAGCCTACAGAAACTCCAAATAGACTGTACCAGAAAAGAAATTCCTCCTGACACATAATAATCAGAACAACAAATGCAACAAATAAAGATGGAATATTAAAAACAATAAAGGAAATAGTTCAAGGAATATATAAACGCAGGCCTATTACAATTACACTAGAATTCTCACCAGAGACTATGAAAGCCAGAAGATTCTGGACAGATGGTATACATACACTAAGAGAACAGGAATGCCAGCCCAGGCTACTCTACCCACAAAAACTATCAATTACCAAAGATAGATAAACCAAAGTATTCCACGACAAAACCAAATTCACAAAGTATCTTTCCACAAATACAGCCCTTCAAAGGATAATAAAGTGAAAACAACAACACAAGAATGGAAATTATGCCCTAGAAAAAGCAAGAAAGTAATCCTTCAACAAACCTGAAAGAATACAGGCTCAAGAACAGAATCCCAAGTCTAACAACAAAAATAACATGAAGCAAAAATTACTTTTCCTTAATATCTCTTAATATCAATGGACTCAATACCCAAATAAAAAGACATTGACTAACAGACTGGCTACACAAACAAGAACCAATTTTTTGCTGCTTACAGGAAACCCACCTCAAGGTCAAAGACAGACACTAAGTCAGAGTAAACACTGGAAAACAATTATCCAAGCAAATGGTCTGAAGAAACAAGCTGGAGTAGCCATTCTAATGTCGGATAAAATCGACTTCCAACCAAAAGTTATCAAAAAAGATAAGGAAGGACACTTCATACACATCAAAGGTTAAATCTTCAAAGGTGAACTCTCAATTCAGAATATCTATGCTCCAAATGCAAGGGCATCCACATTCATTAAAGAAACTATAGTAAAACTCAAAGCACACATTGCATGTCACACAATAAAAGTGGAAGACTTCAACACCCCACTCTTATCAATGGACTGATGCTGAAAAGAGAAAATAAACAGAGACACATTGAAACTAACAGAAGTTATGAAACAAATGGATTTAATAGATATCTGCAGAACATTTTATCCTCAAACAAAAGAATATACATTCTTCTCAGCACCTCACGGCACCTTCTCCAAAATTGAGAATATAATTTGTCAAAAAACAGGCCTGAACAAATACAACAATATTGAAATTTCCTATGCATCCTATTAGATAAACATGGACTATAGATGATCTTCAATAACATCATAAATAATAGAAAGTAACATTCATGTGGAAGCTGAACAACATTCTACTCAATGATAACTTGGTCAAGGAAGAAATAAAGAAAGAAATTAAAGACTTTTAAAGAGTTTAATAAAAATGAAGCCACAACATACCCAAACTTAATGACACAAAGAAAGCAGTCCTAAAAGGAAAACTCATAGCTCTTAGTACCTGCTAATATAAACTAGAGAGAGCATAAACTAGCAGTTTGGCAGTATACCTCAAAGCTCTAGAACAAAAGGTACAAATTCACCCAAGAGGAGTAGATGACAGGAAATAATCAAACTCAGGGCTCAAATCAAACGAAGGGAAACAAAAAAGAACTAGTCAAAAAGTCAACCAAACCAGGAGCTGGTTCATTGAGAAAATCAACAAGACGGATTAACCCCTAGCGAGACTAAGTAGAGGGTACAGGGACATTATCCTAATTAACAAAATCAAAAATGAAAAAGGAGACATAACAGAACCTGAGGAAATCCAAAACATCATCAGATCCTACTACAAAAGGCTATACTGAAAAACAAACAAACAAACCAACAAACAAACTGGAAAACCTGGATGAAATGAACAAATTTCTAGACAGATACCAGATACCAAAATTAAATCAGGATGAGATTAATGACCTCATATCTCCTAAAGAAATAGAAACAGTCATTAGTAGTCTCTAAAAGAAGAAAGGGCCAGGACCAGATGAGATTAGTGCAGAGTTCTATCAGACCTTCAAAGAAGACCTAATTCCAATTCTCATCAAACTATTCCACAAAATAGAAACAGAAGGTCCTCTACCCCTTTCATTCTATGAAGCCACAATTACTCTGACACATAAGCCACATAAAGACCCAACAAAGAAGGAAACTTCAGACAAGTGTCCCTTATAAATATTGATGCAAAAATACTCAATAAAATCCTCCAAAACCGAATCCAAGAACACATCAAAACGATCATTCGACATGATCAAGTAGGCTTCATTCCAGGGATGCAGGGATGGTTTAATAAACTGAAACACATCAATGTAATCCACTATATAAACAAACTCAAAGACAAAAACTGCATGATCATCACATTATATGCTGAGAAAACATTTGGCAAAATCCAACACTCCTTCATGATAAAAGTCTTGAAAAGATCATGAATTAAAGGCCCATACTCAAACATAATATAAACAATATACATTATATCAGTAGGCAACATCAAACTGAATGGATAGAAGCTGGAAGCAATCCCACTAAAATCAGCGACTAGACAAGTCTGCCCACTTTCTCCCTACCTCTTCTTTATAGTATTTGAAGTCCTAGCCAGAGCAATTAGACAACATACGGAGGTCAAGGTGTTACAAACTTGAAAGGAAGAAATCAAAATATCACTATTTGCAGATAATATCATAATATATATAAGTGACCCTATAAATTCTACCAGAGAGCTCCTAAACCTGATAAACAGCTTCAGTGAAGTAGCTGGATGTAAAATTAACTCAAACAAATCAGTAGTATTTCTCTACAAAAAGAATCAACAGGCTGAGAAAGAAATCAGGAAAACAACACCTTTAGCAATAGTCAAAAAATATAAAATTTCTTGCTGTGATTCTAACTAAGGGAGTGAAAGATCTGTATGATTATAACTTCAGGTCTCTGAAGAAAGAACCTGAAGAGGATCTCAGAAGATGGAAAATGGCCCTTGCTCATGGATTTCCAGGATTAATATAGAAACATTGGCTCCCTTGACGAAAGCAATCTACAGATTCAATGCGATCCCCATTAAAATTCCAACTCAATTCTTCACTGAGAAGAAATGGAAATTGCCAAATTCACCTGGAATATCAAAAAAACTGAGGATAGCAAAAACTATTCTCAACAATAGAAGAACCTCTGGTGGAATCACCAGACCTGATCCCAAACTGTACTACAGGGCAATTGTGATAAAAACTGCATGGTACTGGTATAGCAACAGACAGGTAGACTGATGGAATAGAACTGAAGACCCAGAAATGAACCCACACACCTATGGTTACTTGATCTTTGGCAAGGGAGTTAAAAACATCCAGTGGAAAAAAAAGACATCATCTTCAACAAATGGTGCTGGCACAATGGTTATCATGTAGAGGAATGCGAATTGATCCATTCTTATCTCCTTGTACAAAGCTCAAGTCTAAGTGAATCAAGGAACTCCACATAAAACCAAAGACACTGAAACTTATAGAGGAGAAAGAAGGAAAAAGCCTCAAAAATATGGGCACAGGGGGAAAATTCCTGAACAAAACAGCAATGGATTGTGCTGTAAAATTGAGAATCAACAAATGGGACCTCATAAAATTACAAAGTTTCTGTAAGGCAAAAGACTCTGTTAATAAGACAAAAAGGCCACCAACAGTTTATAAAAGGACCTTTACCAATCCTAAATCAGGTAGTGGACTAATATCCAGTATATATTAAGAACTCAAGAAGATGGACTCCAGAAAATCAAATTATCATATTTAAAATGGGTACAGAGAAAAACAATTCTTCAAGTGAGGAACGCAGAATGACTGAGAACCACCTGAAAAAATATTAAATATCCTTAATTATCAGGGAAATGCAAATCAAAACAAAACTGAGATTCCTCCTCACACCAGTCAGAATGGCTAAGATCAAAAATTCAGGGGACAGCATATGCTTGGGAGGATTTGGAGAAAGAGGCACACTCCTCTATTGTTGGTGGGATTGCAAGCTAGTACAACCACTCTGAAAATCAGTCTGGCGGTTCCTCAGAAAGTTGGATATAGTACTAATGGAAGATCCAGCAATACTTCTCCTGGGCCTATAGCCAGAATATGTTCCAACTTCTAATAAGGACACATGCTCCTCTATGTTCATATCAGCCTTACTTATAATAGTCAGAATCTGGAAAGAACCCAGATGTCCCTCTACATAAGAATGTATACAGAGAATGTGGTACATTTACACAATGAAATACTCTCAGCTTTCAAAAACAATGAATTTATGAAATTCTTTGGCAAGTGGATGGATCTGGAGGATATCACCCTGAATGAGGTAACCCAATCCCAAAAGAACACAAATGATATGCACTCACTGATAAGTGCATATTAGCCCTGAAATTTAGAATACCCAAGATACAATGTGTAAAACACATGAAACTCAAGAAGAAGGAAGACCAAAGTGTGGATACATTGTTCCTTCTTAGAATGGGGAACAAAATACCCATGGAAGGAGTTACAGAGACAAAGTTCAGAGCAGAGCCTGAGGGAATGGTCATCCAGTGACTTCCCCATTTGGAAATCCACCTCATAAATAATCACCAATCCCAGTCACTAGGCAGATGCCAACAAGAACCTGTTGACCGGAGCCTGATTTATTGAGGCTTTGCCAGTGCCTTGCAAATACAAAAGTATATGATCACAGTCATCCATTGGACAGAGTACAAATTCCCAATGAAGGAGCCAGAGAAATACCCAGGGAGCTGAAGAGGACTTCCCCTCCTGGGTATCCATCACATATACAAACACCAAACCCAGAATCTATTGCATATGCCAGAAAGATTTTGCTGGCAGGAGCCTGACATAGTTCTCTCTTGTGAGGTTATGCCAATGCCTGGCAAATACAGAAGTGGATGCTCACAGTCATCTATTGGATGGAACACAGTGCCTTTAATGAAGGAGCTAAAGAAAGTACCCAAGGAGCTAAAGGGGTCTTCAACCCTATGGAGGGAACAACAATATGAACTAACCAGTACCCCCAGAAATTTGTCTTTAGTTACATATGTAGCAGAGGATGGCTTCTTCGGCCATCAATGGGAGGAGAGGTCTATGGTCTTATGTAGACCATATGCCCCAGTACAGGGGATTTTCAGGGCCAGGAAGCAGGAGTGGTTGGTATGGGTAGCAGGGTGGGAGCAGTGTATAGGGGACTTTGGGGATATCAATTAAAATGTAAATGAAGAAAATATCTAATAAAAAAGAAAAAAAGTAAAAGGGACATCGAAAGGCAGCCCTTTAAATCAATTGCAGTCATTGCTTAGATAAGAATGAAGGTAATGGAAGCAAAAGACTGTAATGAGAATACTCATTAATATTTACCACTTTAGCTACAAAACCTATTAACATTCCAAATTTTCCCTTTTACTTTTTTATAACATGTGCAGGGAATTCCGAAGAGGTGGCCGAATTCTTTTTATACTTTTTGTCCAGTTTCTCTGGTAACACATAATCAATCTTCTATCATATCTCCTTTGCCTACAGATACTGATTAACTAATACAGGCTAGAGACGTAACCATTTCTGTGGTAGGGCTCTTGGCATTTAAGCTATTTTTCCTCCTTTAAATTTGGTATCTTTGTTCCAGTTATGTTCTTTGTGTATAAAATAGGCAAAGTCATGTGTTGTTTTTGAGGATATTTATCAATATCTTTCCTTGAAACCTCCATTCTTTCTCCCTACATTTCATCATGGTAAGTTTCTTGTCTCACAGGAATATGAACCCCTGTACCCAAATGTTGGGAAAGATCTTGTACCCATACATTTATGGGCATGTCGTGGATATAAGACCTCTAGTTTGACACTTGACCATCTGTACACACAAATTAAATGCAACATTCTCTTTTTTTTTGTAATTCCTGATAACTTTCTACTACCTATGAACTTGGTAAAAAAGCCTTTCAATTTGTGCATTCTATATTTCTAACTTTCTGGAAATCAAAGTTACATAATCTCTTATTTCAGTCAAGCCTCCTATTTCAATGCCTATTATTTCCAAATATTATTTGGCATTTGTTCAATCAGAACTGCATAACAACATATTTCCTTGTACTTCCAAACACTCTTGTTCTATCACCTGTAGCAGATTTTTTTATCACAGCAAGGTATATAGTGGCATCACGCAAATCCCACTAACACCATTCAATTATATTATATCATTTTTCCACAGAACATGGGTTTTATTTTTATTTTATAATTTTCATTGATCATACCTAGATCCACACTGGAACTTTGAATACTTGATTGAACCCTTTCCAACAGCCACTCTTTTGTTCCTGTAGGCAAAAGACCATACAATGATTTAGTTTCTCTTTTTGTATCATTGAGGTTTGGGAGGATTAAGTACTATGTTTTCTTTTGTCATTTCAAGAACATCACTACTTGGCATAACATATATTCAATCTTCATTATTTTTGTGAGGTATTTTTGACTGTATAGTTTTTCCTAACTAACACAGGGAACTAGCTTGCTTTTTTTCACTGTGAGGCCTCCACCTGTATCCTCATTTATTTTCTGATGTCAGGAAAATGTCTTGTTTATCTTTCTTGTACCTATGCTCTTTGTCCAATGGTGTGAGGTCTTTGGCTGTACAAAGACAGTCTGGTCTCCAGTCAAGATGCAGTGTGGAAACCCAGGACCCAGTGGTAATAATTCACCTACATTGGAGGGAAAGAGTTCTCTCATGTCTCCTGGACTCAAGGTTCCTGTCGAATTTACTGACCCCTCAGCCCCCACAGGAGAAGCATGGCTAGTAGTAACGTAGGCAATGTCCGAAGCTTCTGACCTTCAGGCAAGACTCCTCCCCAGTTACGTAGCAACAGAAAAGATACAGCATACCATAAGAGGGGCTGCTTGGCCCCACCTCAATCTCTTGCTCTCTTGCTTTTACTCCCCTTACAATCTTATCCTCTCTCCTCTCTCTTCCTCTCTTTCCCTCTTTCTCTCTAGCCTTTCTTTTCTCTCTCTACTTTCCCCCCTTCTAACCTCTTGGTCATGGCCAGTCTCTTTCTCATTTACCTTCTCTCATTCTCCCTGCCTTTCTATAATAAATCTCTAAATTCATAGACTGTCTCTGTTCATCAAGCTCACTGCCCATACTCTTGCCTTTGTGGGAATCTCTCTCCCTAAGTCCTTTCTCCCATAACCCCAGGGCACAGAGTGTCCCCCAGGGCCTCTTGTTTTTGTTGACTGCCCCTTGTCCACCCCCTCCCCCTCCCCCTGTCAAATGGGGTCAGTGGCTTAGATTCCCCCCCCCACCCCCCTACAGCCTAGTGGAAAGCGACTGGCAGCCCTCCCATATCCAACTGGCTAGAGCATTGGAGGACTTCTGGATATGCATGGGCTATCCTCCCATCCACTTTCCTTCCCCAGCCCCCATTTAATTCCCACACAATGGTAGTGTTTCTCTCATAAAATAAACACACCATGAATGTAGACTTTGATTCTGATTTGTACCTAGGAAAATCATTGTCCTAGAGATATCTTGTTTGTTATTATGTTCCAAATGAACAAATTTCCCACAATAAAAGCACCAGTCATTTTGAGACCAGATACATATAGCAGATATATATATATATATACAAACACACAAAGGACAATATTTCCTAAAACTGGGTCTGTAAACATGTAAACCTCAGAATTCTCTAGGTGTAGGATTATCTAGTGTAGTACCATGATACATATTAGAACCAATATCAGTTGTATTCCTCTCCATTCTACCATAGGTTGTGCCTCAGCTTTTAATGTTCTAAGTATTTGATTATTCACAAGGTATTGAAATTTTCAAATACCAAGATCCCTATCATAACATGCCTTGCATCTGGATATCATATGATTTGTTCATGGCTGTGACCAATATTAATTAAACATCAGCAAAGATTTCTAAAGAGATTGTACAATCTTTGCCAATAAGATAGGAATTTTCCTTGCTCATCAAGCTTTTTCACAGGATATGAAAGTCATGATGTACTTTCTATTTCAGCATGGTCTAATAGAGTCTGAAATTGGATTTCAGTTTACTGCCTTTGAATTGTCTCCTTCCCTGTGAGTAACAACATGAGATTTGGTTGGCTACATGGATCTGTAAAGCCAGCTGGTACATAACATTTGATTTTTTAGTGAAAATTATTCTAGCATGTCAGATGTCATGTTCATTTTTGGGTGAATCTAGCAGACCTTTTTTTCTACGTTCTCCTCTATGTATACCATCTTGATTGTATTAACTCTTTCAAGAACTCAAACTAAATAGCAGCATAAGCTATCCTGATCTGTCAAAGCCTTTTCCACCTCTCAAAGATCATGTCTTACCGATAGTCTGAAGATGTGCAGAGACAGAATGTAATTATCTCTATATTTTGGATTCTTGAAACAACTTATAAACAGCATTGTAAGCAGGACACTGAACAGCGGTGCTATTACACAGTAGTTTTTGATGCCTATCCATTTCCTATTGTTATTCAACCTCTGATATTATAATGAAACATGCCTGGAAATAATTAAGGGTTCCCAATGTCCGTGAGTCAGTCCATCCATTTGAATATCTTTATATTGCTTTAGACAACATTGAATGCATAGTCATATTACTGTTTCGCCAGTTCTGTGGTACCCACATTTTCCAAAGAATTTCAATATCCTGTTGTGTCTAGTCTGCTTCTGATTAACTCCCCCCTTTTTTTTTAGTCTTCTGAACTTCATCATAGGAGATACAATCTATTCTCCAAACATCACAACATTTTTGCATTTCCAATACTGAACCTAAAATACATGCTAGATTCAAATATCTGAGCACTGTTACCCTGTGTTCTTATTCATTCTCATTTCAATATATTTTGAACATAGGTTATAAAGTTTTCTACCAAAAGAGTGGTCCTTTGCAACTGGTAACTTGTTCCCTCCTTCCTTAATTGTGAAATTATAAGCTAATGTCTTCAACCATCCCTTTTTCCTTCAAAGCCTTGATTATTATTGTACATAGCAGAATCCCTTTCTTTGATTTTTGTTTGGTTTTAATTCATCTTTCATTCCTTGGGAAAAAAATCTTGTGGGAATGCCAACAAGCCTCCTTTAAATGTTTTATTTTCACCAGTGAAGGCATATGACCTCTTACCATAGTTTCTTCTAATTTGTGCATTATGATTTACTTGCAATTATTTCAATAGACAGTGAGCCATGCATTTGAAGTGCATCTCCATGTTACTGAAATAGTGAAGATTCACCAATGAGGCTTATGGCCTGATGCTATGTGAAGAAGGATTGCCACACTCAAAGCATCCTTCTATAAGGACACATACCTCTGAGATATCTCTTCCTTCATTACATGATTCATAAAAAGTCACCAAATGCATGCAACTTATTTTACACAACGGAGGCACTTTTTTATATCACATGGGAAAAGGTGTAGTTATTGAGTTTAAGCTGCACATATGGGTTATCTTCAGATTGATCATCCTTACAAAGCTTACAGTTAAAAGTAGATAATGGTTCATTCCAAATATTTCTTGGTAGACAAAAGAAATTTTATTCAACTTACTGGGAGACCCACAAATCACCAGTGACTATAAGGATGTCAAGTTTGGTGAACCAGCAAGTTTATTTGCTACTGCTCATATCTCTCATGTATAAGAGGTTTATGAAGTGAGCCTCAAGGATTAAAAGTTAGATGGCTGTATATCTATATATTCCTCTGCATCATGGATATGGACACACATAAGCTCTATCATTAACTTGAATGGGAATCAACTTTGTTAAAGTTGTTTCAGTAATTCATATAAAGGTATCTCCAGCTTTAAAAAGCAGAATTGTCTAAAGCACCACCAGCAAAAAAAAAATAGTGTTTAGGGAGAAAATATAAATAAATGCATTCATAAACATTCATTCCCGCCTACTTATATGATGGACATACTTCATCCATTGAATACATCTAGATTAACTGAATGGGCTCTTGTCAGGGAGAACATTTGCAAGAATATACCTGAGTTTGAGGTTTTATTTTTATGGCCTATATACATCACATATAGGGATGAATTTATTTAGGATATTTTCATGAAGACACCACAATAGATTGCAGTTCTTGAAACTAACACAAAAGAAAATCATTTTTCTCTGTCTACTGGGTTGCCTTTAACTCCTAGATAATCTTAGTTGATATATTAACATCACACATACATCACACCTTACTTGTATCTATGTTAAGCTTGCACCCCAAAAAGAGAAAAATCATGATATCTCATGTTCTTCTTTATGTAAGCTAAGATATTAATTTTTGTTGCATTCACCTCATGGCTTAAAAATGATAATTATTGTTCAGATAAAGAGAAGGTTGAACAGAAAGGTGTGAAAGAGAAGAAGAAAATGGAAAGGGAGAGGACACAGAAGAAGAGGGAAAAGTGGAAAATAAGATCAGGAACATATGGCCTGGAGAAACCACAAGTCCTAAATGGTCTTATACATGTGGAAGAATGTAGTGTAATGGTAGATCTGCATAATCTAGGCACACAGCATCTATTCATATTGATTGAGTTGTGTTTTCATTGCCAGGCCATTTTTGATTGGAGATTTATCACAACAAATTAGAGTACAATTTATTGATTTGAAATCCACTAACCTGAGATAAAAAAAAATCACTGCCCCTAAACCACTGTATAGGGCATGTTCATCAATATAGGCTCCAGCAGGGTGGATTTATAAGTGGCTGGGTTTGAGAAGCCTAGAGAATGGCAGAGAGGCACCTACACTGTAGAAAGCCTTTCTGTGTTAGGTTTCCCTTATCCTTCATTCCAAACCCTGTCTTCCCCACACCAATCAGGGACACAGACAAAGTGGGTCTTTTAACCCTAAGCTCCTCCCTGTGAATAACAAATCAGGAGACAAAGCTACAAAGTTGTCTGGACCAGGTAACTCATTGATATAAAGACAGAAATTTAAAACTTTGTTACTTTAAGATGGGAAATTTCACCTGTAGTTCAGAACTAGAAAGGGAATATTAGTCACTGACTCCAAGTAGAGAGAGCAGTGATAATCACCTGTTATGAACATGTGTTAATTAACTGAAGTCTGACGCTCCAGGTAGAGAGCATAACAGATAGATATTATAATAGGTATTAATTAAATAAATGTCTATGTCTCATGGTAGAGAGCATAACAAATAGAATATATAACAGGATTGATGCTCTAGGTAGAGAGAGAGTTTAACAATTAAAATCTAGCTGCTTCTGATTGGGAGATATTAGTGAAAGTTTTAATGAATTGCTTTAAAAATGGTATATTACTCTAACAAGTATTACAGGATACTCATATTTTATCTAATGTGGGCTCCATGGGAATTTTGGGTGTAAATCCAGGTTTAACAATCTGCCGCTTATAAGCAGGTATGATAGTTGTATGAATCAATTTCTTAAAATTTTCAGAAAACTCATATTCTCTAACATGGGCTCCACTGGAATTTAAGGTTTACTATCCTGGCATGACAAATTTGAAAGGCCTATATAGGCTAAACAGTGTGAGATTTTGAATATTGTGGTTGTTTTATTGTTCCTCTAGGACAGAGGAAAGCTACAGTTTTTTTAAGGTTACCATCTGAAGGATAAGATGATTTTCGGGAAAGATTTTGTCTTTGTGTTTTTGGAAAAGGTGATTAAGATATTTCAAACTTCAAGAGTTATATAGATCTTACTTGATAGTGGGAGACTCCATGAATAACAAGATTCTAGAGAATAAAAAAGAAGGTTATCTTGATGATTTTAAAATTTTATTTTGAGATATATATATTAGAGTATGTAAACCGTTGGTGAATTTCATCCTCAGACATGCTGAATTGACCTGCCTGAACTCCTGATGGTTTGGTTTTTCAGCCAGATCCAGTCAGGACACAGATATCAGAGACAATCACTGGTGTGGCCTTCTTAAGGCTAATGAATTTCCCCATTTCCCTACCTTTCCCACTCCCTTCAGAAATATTTCAACACCCATATTCAGCTTGAAGAAATTATAAACATCCATTGCCCAAATTCCATAGTATTTAGGCATGGGTATGGTTATTATTGGTTTTCTTTGATACTAAAAATTTGAAGTACAGGTCTTAGACCCAGCCCATCTATTGCTGTTATTAGAAACAAGATCTGAGATATATAAGCCTGTGAGTTGAGGGCCAAATAAAAATTTGATGCAGTTGAGTTTATAGTTAATGTGTTTTAAATTATTTTACTCAGAAATGCTTGAGAGTAAGTAACAGAGAATGGTCCAGATAACTTCAAATAGATAATAGGGTTTTAAAAATGTCAGAAGTTCACAGAATATGATGTTTAATGTTGTTTGTTCACTGGTGTTCAGACTAGAATGTTCCTGACAAATTTCCCTGTATTGGATTCGCAGAAGTATCTCACTATCTTTGAGTTATTCCAGATGTGGTGGAACAGCCACGAGGCAAGAATTGCCTCATTTCATCTACAGACATAATACTGTCCAAAGTAAGGACACAAATACAGATTAAGACAGCCTGATTGTGCCATGGCATAGTAGGCTTTTCCTTAATATTCCTGTTTCTGTAAGTCTGTCAAAGGACCAGGGCCAGTAGGCTAAAGACATATGCTCCAACGTGTGGAAGTAAGGAACTGTGCATGTGATCAGTAGTCTCTAATTAATGGCTAAGTTTTGGAAGCTGTATTGGCCTTCCCATATATTTTTAGTGAATATCATTTGTTCTTGGATTTGATAACTTAAATAGTCCCCTATTCAATCCAGGATTTTTACTTTGAGAGGAACAGTTTTGAGAGGATGGTTTTCAGATGGCTTTGAATCTAAAGCCAAGACATAGCCAGATGTAAAATTATAATTCTTATAAGTAAGAATAGATGACAGAGGTACCATTTTATTAACAAAGATAATGGACTGGGTGTTAAATCTCTTCTACTTTATAAATTACACAAGAGTAGTAATTGTGTAAAATTATATCTTATATAAAATAGTCTTTTAATTGGACAGAAAGGAGGAAAGTAGTGGATAGTCTGAGACTGATTATATTTGATGTTAATTCTGTTCTCCTGTGAGGAGTTGCAAATAAGGAAAGAGTCAGCACTAAGGTGATGTCCTATAAAACTCTCCAGCTTATTTTGTAAAATAAAGGAGACCTGATGATTGAGCAGATAAAGAGAAAATGGAGTTGAAAGTTGGTAGAGAGAAGGAGAAAATAGAAGAGGGAGTGGACACAGAGTAGGAGGAAGAAGAAAAGTAGAGCAAAAGCACATAGCCTTGAGAAACTGCAGGTTCTAAAGGGTCTCATATTAGTGGAAGATAATAGTATAGTGACTGTTGGATCTACCCAATCTAGGCACACAGCATGTACTCATATTAATTGAGTTTTCTTTTAATTTGAAGGGCAGATTTGTGTTGGAGATTTACTGCAATGCATTACTATGCATGCATACTATATTCTCATGTAGAGTTGTTTACTTATGTGTTCAAAGACATCAAATACTCTACCATGCATGGTCACTTTGAATTGAGTTATGTCCTTCATTCACAGCCAGCATAATGAATTGGATACACTTTCCTTAAAGATTTCTTTGTAGTATCTATGTAGCCAACAAACTTATATCCAGGTAATGAAAATTTATGTATTGACAACATTATCTACAAATTATTCCCAGTGAGTCTAGAACAAAGTTTTGACATGGTGAAGGACTTTCCATCCTCCTTATAGAATATGTCATACTTTAATATTTTTCAGGGATTAACCATTGTTAGAATTAGGGACAATAAAGCAAAATTTTCCCTTTCCTGCTCACTAAATGGGACAGTAAAATGTAGCCCTGTAATTCAATTAAAATCATTGCTTAGATAAGAAGGAAGGTGAAGGAAACAAAAGACTGTAATGGGAATATACATTTATATTTACTAATTCAGCTGTAAAATCTATTAACATTCAAATTTCTCAATTTACATTTTCATGAAATAGTCAGAGATTTACCAAAATGGGGCAGAATCCTCTATATACTTTTTCTACAGTTTTTCTCTTAACAGATAATTGATTTCCTGTCATATTTCCTTTGCCTGCAGATATTGATCTACTAATACAGGCTTGGGAGGTAACGATTTCTGTGGTAGGGCTCTTGGCATTTAAGCCATTGATCCTCCTTTAAATTTGATATCTCTGTTCTGGTTGTGTCCTGTTTTTTTTAAATTGGGAAAAGACTTGAGTTGTTTTTGAGGATACAGATCAATATCTTCCCCTGAAGCCTCCTTCATTTCCCCTTACATTTCATTGTTTTACATTTCTTGTCTAACAGGAATATGAACCTTTTTACCCAAATGTTGGTAAAGATCTAGTCCCCATACATTTGTGGGCATGCCATGGATATAAGACCACTAATTTTACGGTGAATTTCTTCTCACACATATTAGTCTTATCATTCTATTTTTATTTGTAATTCCTGATAACTTTTTACTACACATGAACTTGTTATAACTGTTTCAATTAGGCCAGGCTGCATTACAAAATTTCTCAGAAATAAAAGTTTCATAAGCTCCTATTTCAATCAAGCCTCTTATTTCAATGCCATTCACTTCTAAATTTTATTTGGCTATTGATAAAGAAGATCTGAATATTAACAAATTTTCTTGTACTTTCAAACACCTTCACCTGTACTTCACCTGTAGAAAAATGTCATCACATCTACGGATACAGTGTTATGAAGGAAATCCCAATAATACCATTAAATTTTTGTTTACGTACATTTTCACAGACAATGGGTTTTAATTCTATTTTGAAATCTTCATTGACCATACCTATATAAACACTGAAACTTTGAATACTTGATTGAATAATTTTCAACAGCATCTTTTTTGTCCCTGTTGGCAAAAGACAATACATTGAATTAGTTTCTAATTTTATATCATTGAGGTTTGGGGGGATTGAGAAAGATGCTTACTATTGCCATATCTAGAGTAGCACTGCTTGGCATAACATATATTAGATATTCATAATTTTGGTGAGGTATTTTTGACTGCATATTATTTCATAGCAAACAAAGAAAACAGTTTGCAATTTTCACTATTAGTCCTTCAGCTAGGACCTCATTTCATTTTCTGATGTCAGAAAAATATGTTGTATATCTCTCTTGGAAGGATGCTTTTTGTCCCAATGGCAGTGCCTGTGTCATAAAATGTAAACACCTAGCATGTATACTTTCAATCTGGTTTATACCCAGGTCAACCATTCCCTAGATATTCCTTGTTCACTATTATGCTGCAAATGAACAAATTTCCCACAATAAAAGCACCGGACATTTTGAGACCAGATACCTATAGCAGATTGTACACAATATATTTGCAGAGTACCATATTTCTTTCAACTGTATCTCAACACATGTAAACCTCAGAGTTCTCTATGTATACGATGATCTAGTATAGAACCATAATACATATTAGAAGCAATATCAGTTGTATCCCTATAAATTCTACCATAGGTTGTGCCTCAGTTTTTAATGGTTAAGTACTTGTTTATTCACATGGTATTCTCATTTTCAAACACCAAGATCCCTATCATAATTTCTCTTGTATCTGGATATCATATGATTTTGTTCATGGCTGTGGCCAATATTAACTAAATTTCATTGAATCTTCTACAGAGATTATACAATCTTTGCTAATAACACAGGAATTTTCCTTTCTAATCGAGCTTTGTTACAGGAAATTAAACCTTCAAACCCATGTTGTTCTTTCTATTTCAGCATGATCTAATTGAGTTTGAATTTGGATTTCAGGCTATTGCCCTATAATTGTCACCTGCTCTTAGTATTCCACTTAGTTGGCTTCATGGATCAGTTATCCCAAATGGTACTTAGCATTTGATATTTAATGAAAATTTCCCTAGCATGCCAGATGTCACACTCATTTTTGGGTGAACATTGCAGACCATTTTTCTACCTTTTCCTGTATGTATCCCATCTTTATTGCATTGATTCTTTTTAGAACTCAACCTAAATAACAGTGTAAGTCATTCAGATAAGTCAAAGATTTTTCCACCTTTCAAAGATGACATCATACCTCTGGTTTTAGAAAATCTGATGAAGAGCTGAGACAGATTCCAATTATCTCTATATATGTTACTCTCTAAAATACTAATAACAGTATTGTAATTTTGTCCCTGAACAGATCTGCTATTACACAATAATTTTTTGATGCTTATCCTTTGGCTATTTTTCTCCAATCTCTGAAAACTATAATGAAATATGCTTAGAAATAGTTAATGGTTCTCAGTGTTCATGAGTCAGTCCATCCTTAGGAATATCTTTATATTGTCTTAGCCTATGTGGAATGCATAGACATAATACTGTCTCTCCAGTATTGTGGTACCCACATTTTCCCAAGAATTTCCATGTCCGTTTGAGTCCAGAGTCTGTTTCTGATTCCCTCTTTTTTAATTTAAAATCAGCTATATTTGAATATTGGAGATACGATCTATCCCCTAAACATC
The DNA here is from genome assembly GCF_000001635.26 of Mus musculus. NCBI lineage: Eukaryota > Metazoa > Chordata > Mammalia > Rodentia > Muridae > Mus > Mus musculus. The sequence continues at coordinate 113,138,154 of NC_000070.6, forward strand.
ATAAGTTTTTTGTCTTTCCAATACTGTACCTAAAATGCATTCTAGATGCAAATATCTGAGCACTGTATCCCTGTGTTATTATTTCTTCTCATTTGAATATATTTTGAATGAGGGCTATAAAGTTTTATTCAAAAAGAGTATTCATTTGCAACTGGTAACTAGTCTGTCCTCCCATATTTGTGAAAATGTAAGCTAATATCTTCCCAAACCGCTTTTTCCTTTCAAGCCTTGATCATTATTGTGCATAGCAGAATCCCTTCTTGTTTGATTTTCCTTTTGTTTTTTTATCCATCTTTAATTCCTGTGGGAAAGTCCTTCTGGTAATGCAAGCAAGCCTCCTTTAAATGATTTATCTTCAACAGTGAAGGCAAACAACTGCTTACCATAGTTTCTTCTAAGTTGTGCATTATGATGTACTTTAATTATTTCAATAGACAGTGAAACATGCATTTGAAGTGCATCTCCATATTTCTAAAACAGTCACATTTCAGGAATGAAGCATTTGGCCTGATGCTATGTTAAGAAAGATTGTCACACTCATATCATCCTTCTATAAGGACACACGAATCTGAGATATATCATCCTTCATTACATGATTCATAACTTGTCAGTGACTGCGTGCAACTTATGTAACAAAAAGGAAGTACATCTTTTCATATCACATGTGAAAATGTGTAGTTATCGAGTTTAGGTTGCACAGATTGCTTATATTCAGATTGATCATCATCATACAGCTTATACTTAAAATTAGCTAATGGTTGCTCTCCAAATAGTTCTTGGTAGACAAAAGGAATATTATTCACCTTTCTGGGGGACCCACAAATGACCAGTGTCTCTAAGGAAGTCAACTTTGGCGAACCAGCAAGTTTATTTGGTACTTCTCATACAATTATGGGTAGGAGGTAATGAAAAGAGTTTGATGATTAAAAATTAGGTGGCTGTATATCTATATATTCCTCTGCATCATGGGAATGCACACACATGATTCAATATCGGTCTGTATCATTAATTGAATGGGAATCTAAACTGTTAAAGTTGTTTCAGTAATTCATATAAAGACAACTCCAGCATTTTAAAACAGGTTTGACTAAATCTCTACCAGTAAAAAAAAGTGAAACTGGGGACAAAATATTAATAAAGGCATTCAGAAACATTATTTCCCAACTACTTATATGATGGCCATACTGCATTCATTAATGACATCTACATTTACTAGATGACTCTTATCAGGGAGAACTTTTACACGAATGTGCATGAATTTGTGGTTTTCATTTTTGTGGCCTATTTACATCACATTTAGGGATGTATTTAAGATATTTTCATGAAGACATAGCACAATAGATTGCAGTTCTTGAACATCACCAAAATAAATCATTTTTCTCTGCCTATTGGGTTGTATTTACCTCCCAGACAATCTTGGTTTTTATATTAACCTCACAGATATTCCAAAAGAAACGGTATCTATGTTAAATCTTCAATCCAAGAAGGGAAAAATCATGATATTTGTTGTTCTGCATTATATAAGTTAAAATATTAATTTTATGCTAAATTCATCTCATGGCCCAAAAATCAAAATAATATAATTTAGAGAAGGGTGAAACATTATATTGGGCAGACAAAGGGAATGTGGAGTGGAAAGTAGCGAAAGAGAAGATGGAGAAAATGAAAAAAGGGAGAGGACACGGAGGAAGGGGAAGAAGAAGAAAAGAGGAGCAGAAACCCATGGCCTGGAGAAACCTCAAGTTTACAAGGGTCTCATAGATGTGACAGATGGTAGTGTAGTGGTAGATCTGCCCAATTTGGGCACACAGCATGCATTCATATTAACTGAGTTGTGTTTTCATTGCCAGGCCATTTCTGGGTTGAAGAGTGATCACAACAAAATGGAGTCCAATATATTGATCTGAACTCAACTAACATAAGATAAAAATTGACTGCCCCCAAACACATGAATGGGCTTGGGCAGCGATATAGGCTGAAGCAGTGTGTATTTGAAGGTGATTGGGTTTGAGGGGCCATAGAGAATAGCAGAGAGGCATCTACACTGGATAAGAGACATTCAGTGTTCTCTTCCACTTACACTTCATTCCCCACACTGCCTTCCCCACCCCAAACAAGAACATAGATAGTGATGATCCTTTTACACTTAGCTCCTCTCTGTAAATAAAGAATAAGGAAACAAAGGTAAAAATTTCTCTTAACCAGGAAGTATAAAGACAGAAATATAACCATATGACACTTAAAGATGGGAAATTTCCCAGGTAGTTCAGAACTAGATAGGGGATATTAGTAACTGACTCCAAGGAGAGTAGTGATAAACACCTGCTATAAAGAGGAGCCTGCGGCTCCAGGTAGAGAGCCTAATACACAATTATTATAATAGGTATTAATTAAATAAATGTCTGTGTCCCAAGGTAGAGAGCACAGTAAATAGATAGTATAACAAGATGGCTGCTCTAGGCAGAGAGTTTAACAATTAACATTTACATTCTTCCTATTGGAAGATATTAGTGAAAATGTTAATTAATTGTTTTTAAAATGGTGTAAAGATATAATACTCTAATAAATATTAGAGAATACTCATATTTTGCCTAACTTGGGCTTCATGGAAATTTTTGGTTTAAATGCAGGTTTAAAATCCTACCTCTTATAAGTAGGTACAGAAAGACCTTTTAATTAATTTAATGAAGTGTGCAGGAGACTCATATTCTCTAATGTGGACTCCATGGAAATTTAAGTTGAATATTCTGGCATGAAAAATTAGAAGGTCCTAAATACGACAGACTGTGTGTGATTTTGAGTATTGTGGTTGTTTAATTCTTTTTCTTTTCTTTTAGTTTAAATATTTTTATTACATATTTTCCTCAATTACATTTCCAAAGCTATCCCAAAAGTCCCCCATACCCTCCCCCCACCACTTCCCTACCCACCATTCCCATTTTTTTGACCCTGGCGTTCCCCTGTACTGGGGCATATAAAGTTTGCGTGTCCAATGGGCCTCTCTTTCCAGTGATGGCTGCCTAGGCCATCTTTTGATACATATACAGCTAGAGTCAAGGGCTCCAGGGTACTGGTTAGTTCATAATGTTGTTCCACCTATAGCATTACAGACCCCTTTAGCTCCTTGGGTATTTTCTCTAGCTCCTCCATTGGGAGCCAAGTGATCCATCCATTAGCTGACTGTGAGCATCCACTTCTGTGTTTGCTAGGTCCTGGCATAGTCTCACAAGAGAGCTACATCTGGGTCCTTTCAGCAAAATCTTGCTAGTGTATGCAATGGTGTCAGCGTTTGGAAGCTGATTATGGGGTGGATCCCTGGATATGGCAGTCTCTAGATGGTCCATCTTTTCGTCACAGTTCCAAACTTTGTCTCTATAACTCCTTCCATGAGTGTTTTGTTCCCAATTCTAATGAAGGGCATAGTATCCACACTTCAGTCTTCGTTCTTCTTGAGTTTCATGTGTTTAGGAAATTGTATCTTATATCTTGGGTATCCTAGGATTTGGGCTAATATCCACTTATCAGTGAGTACATATTGTGTGAGTTCCTTTGTGAATGTGTTACCTCACTCAGGATGATGCCCTCCAGATCCATCCATTTGCCTAGGAATTTCATAAATGCATTCTTTTTAATAGCTGAGTAGTACTCCATTGTGTAAATGTACTACATTTTCTGTATCCATTCCTCTGTTGAGGGGCATCTGGGTTCTTTCCAGCTTCTGGCTATTATAAATAAGGCAGCAGCTTATAGTGCAGCATGTGTCCTCCTTATCAGCTGGGCCATCTTCTGGATATATGCCCAGAAGAAGTATTGCTGGATCCTTCGGTAGTACTATGGCCAATTTTCTGAGGAACCGCCAGACTGATTTCCAGAGTGGTTGTACAAGCCTGCAATCCCACCAACAATGGAGGAGTGTTCCTCTTTCTCCACATCCTCTCCAGCATCTGCTGTCACCTGAATTTTTGATCTTAGCCATTCTGACTGGTGTGAGGTGGAATCTCAGGGTTGTTTTGATTTGCATTTCCCTGATGATTAAGGATGTTGACCATTTTTTCAGGTGCTTCTCTACCATTCGATATTCCTCAAGTGAGAATTTTTGTTCAGCTCTGAACCCAATTTTTTAATGGGGTTATTGGATTTTCTGGAGTCCACCTTCTTGAGTTCTTTATATATACTGGTTATTAGTCCCCTATCCGATTTGGGATAGGTAAAGATCCTTTCCCAATCTGTTGGTGGTCTTTTTGTCTTATTGACGGTGTCTTTTGCCTTGCAGAAGCTTTGCAGTTTCATGAGGTCCCATTTGTCAATTCTCAATCTTACTGCACAAGCCATTGCTGTTCTATTCAGAAATATTTCCCCTGTTCCCATATCTTCAAGGCTTTTCCCCACTTTCTCCTCTATAATTTTCAGTGTCTCTGGTTTTATGTGAAGTTCCTTGATCCACTTAGATTTGACCTTAGTACAAGGAGACAGGAATGGATCGATTCGCATTATTCTACATGATAAAAACCAGTTGTGCCAGCACCATTTGTTGAAAATGCTGTCTTTCTTCCACTAGGTTTTTAGCTCCCTTGTCGAAGGTCAAGTGACCATAGGTGTGTGGGTTCATTTCTGGGTCTTCAATTCTATTCCATTGGTCTACTTGTCTGTCAGTATATCAGTACCATGCAGTTTTTATCACAATTGCTAGGTAGTAAAGATTTACGTCAGGCATGGTGATTCCATCAGAGGTTCTATTACCTTTAAGAAGAGTTTTTGCTATCCTAGGTTTTTTGTTATTCCAGTTGAATTTGCAGATTGCTCTTTCTAATTCGTTGAAGAATTGAGTTGGAATTTTGATGGGGATTGCATTGAATCTGTAGATTGCTTTTGGCAAGATACCCATTTTTACAATGTTGATCCTGCCAATCCATGAGCATGGGAGATCTTTCCATCTTCTGAGATCTTCTTTAATTTCTTTCTTCAGAGACTTGAATTTTTTATCATACTTATCTTTCACTTCCTTAATTAGAGACACGCCAAGATATTTTATATTATTTGTGACTATTGAGAAGGGTGTTGTTTCCCTAATTTCTTTCTCAGCCTGTTTATTCTTTGGGTAGAGAAAGGCCATTGACTTGTTTGAGTTAATTTTGTATCCAGCTACTTCACCAAATCTGTTTATCAGGTTTAGAAGTTCTGTGGTGGAACTTTTAGGTTCACTTATATATACTATCATATCATCTTCAAAAAGTGATATTTTGATTTCCTCTTTTCCAATTTGTATCCCCTTGATCTCCTTTTGTTGTCGAATTGCTCTGGCTAGGACTTCAAGTAGAATGTTAAATAGGTATGGGGAGATTGGACAGCCTTGTCTAGTCCCTGATTTTAGTGGGATTGCTTCCAGCTTCTTACCATTTACTTTGATGTTGGCTATTGGTTTGCTGTATATTGCTTTTATCATGTTTAGGTATGGGCCTTGAATTCCTGATCTTTCCAAGACTTTTATCATGAATGGGTGTTGGACCTTGTCGAATGCTTTTTCTGCATCTAACGAGATGATCATGTGGTTTTTGTCTTTGAGTTTGTTTATATAATGGATTAAGTTGATGGATTTCCATATATTAAACCATCCCTGCATCCCTGGAATAAAACCTATTTGGTGAGGATGGATGATTGCTTTAATGTGTTCTTGGATTCGATTAGAGAGAACTTTATTGAGGATTTTTGCATCAATATTCATAAGGGAAAATGATCTGAAGATCTCTATCTTTGTTGGATCTTTCTGTGGTTTAGGTATCAGAATAATTGTGGCTTCATAGAATGAGTTGGGTTGAGTTCCTTCTACTTCTATTTTGTGGAATAGTTTGTGCAGAACTGGAATTAGATCTTCTTTGAAGGTCTGGTAGAACTCTGCACTAAACCCATCTGGTCCTGGGCTTTTTTTGGATGGGAGACTATTAATGATTGCTTCTATTTCTTTAGGGGATACGGGACTGTTTAGATCATTAACTTGATCCTGATATAACTTTGGTACCTGGTATCTGTCCATTTTTTCCAGGTTTTCCAATTTTGTTGAATATAGCCTTTTGTAGAAAGTTCTGATGGTGTTTTGGATTTCTTCAGGATCTGTTGTTATGTCTCCCTTTTCATTTCTGATTTTGTTAATTAAGATGTTGTCCCTGTGCCCTCTAGTGAGTCTAGCTAAGGGTTTATCAATCTTGTTGATTTTCTCAAAGAACCAACTCCTCATTTGGTTAATTCTTTGAATAGTTCTTCTTGTTTCCACTTGGTTGATTTCACCCCTGAGTTTGTTTTATTTCCTGCTGTCTACTCCTCTTGGGTGAATTTTCTTCCTTTTTTTCTAGAGCTTTTAGATTTGTTGTCAAGCTGCTAGTGTGTTCTCTCTACAGTTTCTTTTTGGAGGCACTTAGAGCTATGAGTTCCCCTCTTAGAAATGCTTTCATCGTGTCCCATAGGTTTGGGTATGTTGTGGCTTCATTTTCATTAAACTCTAAAAAGTCTTTAATTTCTTTCTTTATTCCATCCTTGACCAAGGTATCATTGAGAAGTGTGTTATTCAGTTTCCATGTGAATGTCGGCTTTCCATTATTTATGTTGTTATTGAAGAACAGCCTTAGTCCATGGTGGTCTGATAGGATGCATGGGACAATTTCAATATTTTTGTATCTGTTGAGGCCTGTTTTGTGACCAATTATATAGTATATTTGGATAAGGTCCCGTGAGGTGCTGAGAAGAAGGTATATCCTTTAGTTTTAGGATAAAATGTTCTGTAGATATCTGTTAAGTCCATTTGTTTAATAACTTCTGTTAGTTTCACTGTGTCCCTGTTTAATTTCTGTTTCCACGATCTGTACATTGATGAAAGTGGTGTGTTGAAGTCTTCCACTATTATTGTGTGAGGTGCAATGTGTGCTTCGAGCTTTACTAAATTGTCTTTAATGAATGTGGATGCCCTTGCATTTGGGGCATAGATATTCAGAATTGAAAGTTACTCTTGGAGGAGTTTACCTTTGATGAGAATGAAGTGTCCCTCCTTGTCTTTTTTGATAACTTTGGGTTGGAAGTCAATTTTATTCGATATCAGAATGGCTACTCCAGCTTGTTCCTTCAGGCCATTTGCTTGGAAAATTGTTTTCCAGCCTTTCACTCTGAGGTAGTGTCTGTCTTTTTCCCTGAGATGGGTTTCCTGTAAGCATCAGAATGTTGGGTCCTATTTGTGTAGCCAGTCTGTTAGTCTATGTCTTTTTATTGGGGAATTGAATCCATTGATATTAAGAGATATTAAGGAAAAGTAATTGTTACTTCCTTTTATTTTTGCTGTTCGAGTTGGCATTCTTTTCTTGTGGCAGTCCTCTTTTTGGTTCATTGAGGGATTACTTTCTTGCTTTTTCTAGGGCGTGATTTCCATCCTTGTATTTTTTTTTTCTGTTATTATCCTTTGAACGTCTGGATTCTTGGAAAGATAATGTATGAATTTGGTTTTGTTGTCGAATACTTTGGTGTCTCCATCTATGGTAGTTGAGAGTTTGGCCGGGTATAGTAGACTGGGCTGGCATTTGTGTTCTCTTAGTGTCTGTATAACATCTGTCCAGGATCTTCTGGCTTTCATAGTCTCTAGTGAAAAGTCTGGTGTAATTCTGATAGGCCTGCCTTTATATGTTACTTGACCTTTCTCCCTTACTGCTTTTAATATTCTATATTTGTTTAGTGCATTTGTTGTTCTGATTATTATGTGTTGGGAGGAATTTCTTTTCTGGTCCAGTCTATTTGGAGTTCTGTAGGCTTCTTGTATGATCATGGGCATCTCTTTCTTTATGTTTGGGAAGTTTTCTAGTATTATTTTGTTGAAGATATTTGCTGGCTTTTTATGTTGAAAAATCTTCATTCTCATCAAATCCTATCATTCGTAGGTTTGGTTTTCTCATTGTGTCCTGGATTTCCTGGATGTTTTGATTTAGGATCCTTTTGCATTTTGTATTTTCTTTTACTTTTGTGCCGTTGTTCTCTATGGAATCTTCTGCACCTGAGATTCTCTCTTCCATCTCTTGTATTCTGTTGCTGATGCTTGCATCTATGGTTCCACATTTCTTTCCTAGGGTTTTCATCTCCAGCATTGCCTCACTTTGGTTTTTCTTTATTGTGTCTACTTCCCTTTTTACGTCTATTATGGTTTTGTTCATTTCCATCACCTGTTTGGATGTGTTTTCCTCTTTTTCTTTAAGGACTTCTACCTGTTTGGTTGTGTTTTCCTCTTTTTATTTAAGGACCTGGAACTCTCTAGCAGTGCTCTCCTGTATTTCTTTAAGTGAGTTATGAAAGTCCTTCTTGATGTCCTCTACCATCATCATGAGATATGCTTTTAAATCTGGGTCTAGATTTTTAGTTGTGTTGGTGTGCCCAGGACTAGGTGGGGTAGGAGTGCTGAGTTCTGATGATGGTGAGTGGTCTTGATTTCTGTTAGTAGGATTCTTACGTTTGCCTTTCGCCATCTGGTAATCTCTGAAGCTAGCTGTTATAGTTGTCTCTGGTTAGAGCTTGTTCCTCATGTGACTCTGTTAGCCTCTATAAGCAGATCTTGGAGGCTAGCTCTCTCCTTAGTTTCAGTGGTCAGAATATTCTCTGCAGGCAAGCTCTCTTCTTGCAGGGAAGGTGTCCAGATATCTGGTGTTTGAACCTGCCTCCTGGCAGAAGTTGTGTTCCACTCACCAGAGGTCTTAGGATCCCATGGGGAATCTTCTGTGGGTCCTTGCGAGTGTCCAGAGACTCCACTGGCAAGGCACCCCAGTGTTCAAGTGGACCGGAAGGCTTAATTCTTTTTCTAGGACAGAGGGCAATCTGCAATTTTTGAAATACAGGTCTTAGTACCAGTCCTTCCATTGCTGTAATTATAAACAGGTATGAGATGTTTACCACATTCTCATGTACAGTTGGTTACTTACCTGTTCACAGACATCAAATACTCTCCCATGCATGGCCACTTTGAATTGAGGTATGTCCTCCATTCCCAACCAGCATAATGGATTAGATACTTTTTCATTAAAGATATTTCTGAAGTATCTATATTAGAAGCAGGCAACAAACTTCCATCTAGGTAATGAAAACTTATGGTTTGATGAAAATATCTACACAGTTTTTCCAGTGGTTTGTAAGCAAGATTTTGACATGGTGAAGGACTTGTCTTCCTACCCTGTAGAAGTAATCCTTTAATAATTTTCAGGGATTAATCACTGTAATAATTACACAAAATAAAGCAAACTTTTCTCATTCCTGCTCACTAAAAGGGACAGTAAAATGCAGTTTTTTAAATCAATTACAATCATTGCTTACATAGGAAGGGAGGAAATGAAAATGAAAGACTGTAAAGGGAATACTCATTAATATTTACCACTTCAGCTCAAAATCTACTAACATTCAAAGTTTTCCCTTTTACTTTCTCATAACACATGCAGGGAATTTCAAAGAGGTGGCAGAATCCTCTACATAATTTGTCTCCAATTTCTCTTGTAACACATAATCAGTCTCCTATAATATTTACTTTGCCTACAGACAATGATCAACTAATACAGGCTTGAGAAATAACCATTTCTGTGGTAGGGCTCTTGGCATGTAAGCTATTTTTCCTCCTTTAAATTGATATCATTGTTCTGGTTGTGTCCTTGTGTGTAAGATGGGCAAAACCTTAGGACATTTTTGAGTATATTTATCAATATCTTCCCCCTGAAGCCTCCTTCCTTTCCTCCTACAGTTTGTCATGGTAAGTTTCTTGTCTCACACGAATATGAATCCCTGTAGCCAAATGTTGGGAAAGAACTTGTCCACATACATTTATAGGCATGTCATGCATATAAGACCTTTAGTTTGATACTTGACCATCTGCACACACAAATTACATTCAACATTCTCTCTCTCTCTCTCTCTCTCTCTCTCTCTCTCTCTCTCTCTCTCTCTCTCTCTCTCTCATTCCTGATAAATTTCTACTACCTATGAATGTTGTAAAAGCCTTTAAATTTTTGCAATCTGTATTTCAAACTTTCTGGAGATCAAAGTTGCATAAGCTCTTATTTCAATCAAGCCTCCTACTTCAATGCCATTTATTTCCAAATATTTGGTATTTGGTCAAGGAGAGCTGAATATTGATATATGTCCTTGTATTACCAAACACTCTTTTCTTTCACCTGTAGCATATTTTCATCGCCGCTAGGGATTCAGTGGCAACAGGGAAATGCCACTAATACCATTATTATATTATACCATTTTTGACAGACCATGGGTTTTATTTCTGTTTTGAAATCTTCATTGATCATACCTAGATCCACACTGGAACTTTGAATACTTGATTGGATGCTTTCCAACAGCCACTCTTTTGTCCCTGTAGGCAAAAGACCACACATTGAATTAGTTTCTCTTTTTGTATCATTGAGTTTGGGGAGGATTGAGTAAGATTTTTTTCTGTTGCCATGTCTAGGGCATCACTGCTTGCCATACCATATATTAGATCTTCATAATTTTTGTGAGGTACTCTTGACCACAGATTCTTTCTTACCTAAAAAAGGGCAACAACTTGCTTTTTTCAACTGTGTGGCTTCCACCTAGGTCCTAATTTATTTTCTGATTTCAGGAAAATGTGTTGTTTATCTCTCTTGGACCTATGCTCTTAGTGCAACGGTAGTTCTTGTCTCATAAAATAAACACACCTGGAATTTGACTTGCATTTTGATTCATATCTAGGACAACCATTGCCCTAGAAATGTCTTGATTGTTATTATATTAGAAATGAATGAATTTCCCACAATACATGTACCGGACATTTTGAAAACAGATATCTATAGCACATTGTACACAATATATTTGAAAAGGACAATATTTCCTAAATCTGGGTCTCTAAACCTGTACAATTCAGAGTTCTCTAGGTATAGTATGATGTGGTGAAGTACCATGATAAATATTAGAAGCAATATCAGTTGTATCCCTCTCCATTCCCCCATAGGTATTCTGTCAGCATTTAATGGTCTAAGTACTTAATAATTCCCAAGTTATTCACATTTTCAAACACCCAGATCCCTATCATAACATGCCTTGCATCTTAATATTATATGATTTGTTCATGGTTTTGACAAATATTAATTAAATATCAGTGAAGATGTCTAAAGAGATCATATAATCTTTGCTGCTTAGATAGGAATTTCCCTTTCTCATCTAGTTTTTGCACAAGAATTTAAAGCTGCAAATCCATATTGGATTTTCTATTTCAGCATGATCTAATTGAGTCTGAATTTAGATTTCAGCTTATTCCCTTTAAATTGGCTCCATTCCTGTAACATCATGCCATTTGGTTCACTTCATGGATCAGTAATGCCAGGTGGTACATAGCATTTGATATTTCAATGAAAATTTCCCTAGCATGATAGTTGTCACTTTCATTTTTGCGTGAACCTAGCAGACCATTTTTTAAACATTCTCCTATATGTATGCCACCTTGATTGTATTAACTCTTTTCAGAATTCAACCTGTATAACAGTATAAGTCATCCAGATCTGTCAAAGCCTTTCCTACCTCTCAAAGATTATACTATACCAATAGTCTCAGCAAGTCTGAAGAAGTTCAGAGACAGAATCTAATTATCTCTATATTTGGGATTCTTGAAACAACTTATAAACAGCATTGTAAGCTGGGCACTTAACAGCTCTGCTATTACACAATAGGTTATCATGCCCATCCTTTTCCTATTGTTCTCCAATCTCTGATATTATAAGAAAAACCTACCCGGAAATAGTTAAGGGGTCCTAGTGTCTGTGATTCAGTACAGAATGTCATTATATTGTCTTTGACCATGTTGAATGCATAGTCATATTACTGTCTCTCCAGTTCTGTGGTACCTACATATTCCAAAGAATTTCAGTATCCTGTTATGCCAGGTGTGGTTCTGATTAACTAGCTTTTAATTTAAAATCTCCCGAACTTCATCATTGGCGATACAATCTACTCCCTAATAAACATAACTTTTTTGCCTTTCCAATACTGAACCTAAAATATATGCTAGATCCAAACATCTGAGCACTGTTACCCTGTGTTCTTATTCTTTCTCATTTGAATATATTTTGAACATGGGTTATAAAGTTTTATACCAAAAGAGTGGTCCTTTGCAACAGGTAACTTGTTTCCTCCTTCCATATTTGTGAAATTATAAGCTAACATCTTCCCCACATCGTTTTTCTTTCCGTGCCTTTATTATTATTATTGTACATAGCAGGATTCCTCTTTCTTTGATTTTTGTTTTGGTCTTAATTCATCTTTCATCCCTGTGGGAAAATTCCTTGCCGGAATGCCAACAAGCCTCCTTTAAATGTTTTATATTCAACAGTGAATGTTTATGATGGCTTACCTTAGATTTCTCTAATTTTTGCATTATGATTTCCTTTCAATTATTTCAATGATTGTGAACCATGCATTTAAAGTGCATATCCATGTTACTGAAACAGTGTAGATTCAATAATGGAGTTTATGGCCTGATGCTATGTGAAGAAGGATTGCCACACTCACAACATCCATCTATAGGGACACAAAACTCTGAGATATCTCATCCTTCACTACATGATTCATAACAAGTCACCAAATGCATGCAACTCATGTAAGAGAAAGGAGGCAGTTTTTTTTCCATGTCAGATGGGAAAAGGTGTAGTTCTTGATTTTAAGCCTCACAGATGGCTTATCTTCAGATTGATCATCCTCACAAAGCTTATGATTAAGAGTAACTAGTGGTTGCTCTCCAAATAGGTTTTGTTAGAGAAAACTTATTCAAATTACTGGGAGACCCACAAATGACCAGTGACTCTAAGGACATAAAATTTGGTGAACCAGCAAGTTTATTTGCTATTTCACATACAAATATATATAAGAGGTTAATGTATTTAGCCTCAATTATTAAAGATAGATAAATCTATATGTATATATTCCTCTACATAATGGGTATGGGCACACATGATTCAACATCGAGCTTTATCATTAACTTGAATGGGAATGAACATTGTTAAAGTTGTTTCAGTAATTCATATAAATGCAACTCCAGCTTTTTAAAATAGCATTGTCCAAAGCTCCAACAGTAAAAATAAAACAATGGAGTATAGGGACAAAATATGGATAAAGGCATGCAGAAACATTCATTACCAACTGCTTATATGATGAGAATACTGCATCCATTGATGACATCTAGATTAAATTTATAGGCTCTTGTCAGGAAGAATTTTGGCAAGAATATACATGAGTTTGAGGTTTTTAATTTTATGGCCTATGTACATCACATATAGGGATGAATTTATTTAAGATATTTTCATGAAGACACATTACAATACATTACATTTTTTGAACCTCACTAAAATAAATATTTTTCTCTCTATTGGGTTGCCTTTAACTCCCAGACAATCTTAGTTTATATATTAACGTCACACGTATATCACAATTTGCTTGTATCTCTTTTAAATTTGCACTCCAAAAAGAGAAAAAACATATCTCTTGTTCTGCATTATATATGTTAATATATTAATTTTATGTTGCATTCACCTCATGGCTTAAATTTGATAGTATTATAATTTGGAGAAGAATGAAACACTACATTGGCCAGATAAAGAGAAGGTGGAGCAGGAAGGTGGGAAAGAAAAGTAGAAAAAATGGAAAGGGTGAGGACACAGGGGAAGAGGGAAAAGAAGAAAATAGGAACAGAAAATAGAATCAGGAAACAAAGGTACAAGTTCACTGGACCAGCTAACTCATTGGTATAATGACAGAAATATAACCATTTGATATTTAATATTGGGGAATTTCACCTGCATTTCAGAATTAGAAAGGGAATATTAGACACTGACTACAAGTAGAGAGAGCAGTGATAATTGCCTGGAGAAGGTAAGTTCTAAACGTTCTCATAGATGTAGAAGATTATAGTGTAGTGGTTGATTTACATAATCTAGTAACACAGCATCTATTCGTAATGATTAGGTTGTGTTTTCATTGCCAGGTCATTTTATCACAACAAAATAGAGAACAACTTATTGATTTGAACTAAACTAACCTGAGAAAAAAATCATTGCCCCCAAACAACTGAATGGGGCATGTGTAGCAATATAGGCTGCAGCAGGGTGGATTTGTAGGTGGCTAGGTTTGAGAGGGCTAGGGAATGGCAGAGAGGCATCTATAATGGGCAGATCCTTTCTGTGTTAGCTTTCTCTTATTGTTCACTCTCTACCCTGTCTTCCTTACCCCAATCAGGGACACAGAGTGTGTCTTTTTACCCTCAGCGCCTCACTGAAGAATAAAGAATCAAGAAATAAAAGTAGGAATTTCTCTGGAACAGGTAACTCATTGATATAAAGACAGAAATCTAACCTTAATAAAGAAAAATTTCATCTGTAGTTCAGAATTTGAAAGGGAATATTAGTCACTGACTCCAAGTAGAGAAAGCAGAGATAATTGCCTGCTATGAACAGGTGCTAATTAACCGAAGTCTGTGCCTCAAGGTAGAGAACATAACAGACATATATAGTTATAGTAATAGGTATTAATTAAATAAATATCTCTGTCACAAGGTAGAGGACATGACTAAGAGAAAAAATAACAGAATTTCTGCTCTAGGTAGAGAAAGAGTTTAACAATTAAATGTAGCTGTTTCCTATTGGAAGATATTAGTGAAAGTTTGAACTAATTGCTTTAAAAATGCTATAAAGGTATTTTGCTCTAATAAGTATTGCAGGATATACACATTTTTCTCACATGGTCTACATGGGAATTTTGCGTTTCAATCCAGCTTTGACAAGCTTCTACTTATAAGCAGGTATGATAGGTGTGTGGATCAATTTCATAAAATTTGCAGGAAACTCATATTCTCTAACATGGACTCCACAGGAATTTAGGTTTAGTATCCTGGCATGACAAATTAGAAAGGACTCTATAGGCTAAACTCTGTGTGATTTTGAGTATTGTGGTTGTTTTTTTATTCCTCTGAAACAGAGGCAAGCTACAGGTTTTTCAGCTTACGATTTGAAGGATAAGCTGATTTTGGGAATAGGTTTTGCCTTGTGTTTTTGGAAAAGGTGATAAAGATATTTAAAATTTCTAGAGTTATAAAGATCTTATTTAATAGGAGGAGACTACCTAGAAAACAAGATTCTAGAGAATACATCAAAAAGTTTATCTTGATGATGTTAAACTTTTGTTTTAAGATTTACATATTACAGTATGTAAACTTTGGTGAATTTCATCCTCAGACATGCTGAACTGACCTGCCTGAACTCCTGATGGTTTGGTTTTACACCAGATCCAGTCATGACACAGAAATTAGAGAAAATCATTGGTTTGGCCTTCTTAAGTCTAAGGAATTGCCCCATTTATCTATGTTGACCACTCCCATCAGAAATATCTCAATAGCCATATCAGCTTGAAGATTTTATAAAGATCCATTGTTCCAGTTCCATAGTCTTTAGGACTGGGGGTGATTATTATTGGTTTTCTTTGATACTAAAAATTTGAAGTACAGTTCTTAGACCCTGTCCTTCTATTGTTTTTATTATAAACAGATATGAGATATTTAAGTCTGTGAGTTAACTATCAGATAGGAATTTCATGCAGCTAAGATTATAGTTAGGGTTTTTTAAGTTAATTTAATAATAAATGCCTGAGAGTAAGTAACAGAGAACAGTCCTGATTACTTGATTTAGATAGTTGTTTTTTAAAACGTCAGAAGTCCACAGAATATGATATTTAATGTTGTTTATTCACTTGGTGTTCAGACTAGAATGTTCCTGCCAATTTTTGCTGTATTGGATTTGCAGAAGTATCTCACCATCTTTGAGTTATTCCATATGTGGTGAAACAGCCACAAGGCAAGAATTGCCTCATTTCATCTACAGATATAATATTGTCCATGATAAGGACAGAAATCCAGATTAAGGCAGCTTGATTATTCCAAGAAAGAATGGGCTTTTCCTTAATAGTCCTGTTTCTTTAAGTGAGTAAAATGACCACAGCAAGTTGTCTAAAGACATATGTTGAAGTAAGGGACTATGCATGTGATCAGCACTCTCTAATAACTGGCTAAGTTTTGGAAGCTGTGTTAGCCTTCCTATATATTTTTAGGTAATATGATTTTCTTCCTGAATTTCTGGTAGTGTTGAAAACCTCCATAATCTCCTAGCCAACTCATAATTTTTACTTTGAGAGGAACAGTTTTGGGAGGATGGTTTTCAGATGGCTTTGATTCCAAAGCCAAGAAATAGTCAGATTAAAATTATAATTCTAAAGGTAAGAATACATGACAGAAGTTCTATTTAATTAACAAAGATAATGGACTAAGTGATAAATCACTTCTACTTCATAAATTACAAAATAGTCATGGTTATGTACTATTAAATCTGAGATAAAATAGTCTTTTAATTGGACAGAACGGAGGAATGTAGTGGATTGTTCTGGGGCTGATTTTATTTGATGTTAATTCTGTTCTCCTGTGAGGTGTTGTGAATAAGGAAAGAATTAGCACACATGACATATTCTATAAAATTTCCCATCATATTTTGTATAAATAAATAAATAAATAAATAAATAAAGGATAAGAGAAAGAAAGAAAGAAAGAAAGAAAGAAAGAAAGAAAGAAAGAAAGAAAGAAAGAAAGAAAGCTGAAGCCTGAGCATAATAAGGAACATTTAGTAGAATGTTGGGAGAGAGTAGAAGGAGAAAATGAAAGGAGTGGACACAGAGTAGGAGGAAGAAGAATAAAAGTAGAGCAGAAGAAACTCCAGGTAGCCTGGAGAAACTGCAGGATCTAAAGGTTCTCATATTAGTGTAAGATAGTATTGTTGTCACTGACCCATCTCCCCAATCTAGGAACACAGCATATATTCATATTAATTTAATTGTCTTTCATTTCTGGTGCATATTTGTGCTTGAGATTTACTGCAACACATTACTATGCATGCATACTATATTCTCATGTAGACTTGTTTAGTATGTGTTCAGGGAAATCAAATAGTCTGCAATTCATGGCCACTTTGAATTGAGGTATGTTCTTCATTCACAGCCAGCATAATGGATTGAACAGTCTTTCCTTAAAGATTTCTTTGAAGTATCTGTGCTAGAAGCAGCCAATAAACATACCATCCAGGTAACGAAAACTTATGCTTTGATTACTTTTTCTACAATTTATTTGCAGTGGGTTTAGAACAAGGTTTTGCCATGGTGAAGGACTTTTCAAGCTCCCTTACAGAATAGGCCATCCTTTAATACTTTTCATAGATTAATCATTGTTATAATTAGGGAAAATAAAGCAAACATATTTCATTCCTGCTCACTAAATACACAGTTAAATGCAGCCCTTTAAATCAATTGCAATCATTTCTTACATAAGAAGGAAGGTAAAGGAAACAAAAGACTGTAATGGGAATGCTCGTTAATATTTAACACTTCAGCTCTAAAATTTATTAACATTCAAAGTTTTCCCTTTTTACTTTTCCATAACATATGCATGGATTTCCGAAAAGGTGGCAGAATCCTCTATATACTTTGTCTCTAGTTTCTGTTGTGACACAGAGTCAATCTCCTACCATATTTCCTATGCCTACAGACATTGATTTACTAATACATACTTGGGATGTAACCATTCTATTGTGAGTGCTCTTGTCATTTAAGCCATTGATCCTCCTTTAAAGTTGGTATCTTTATTCTGGTTGTGTCTTTTGTTTGTAATTGAGAATATATGTCAATATCTTCCCCTGTAGCTTCCAGCATTTACCCCCTACATTTCATCATGGTGTGTTATTGTCTCAACTGACTGTTAACCTGTATACCCAAAATTGGGGAAAGATCTAGTCCCCGTACATTTATGGGCATGTCATGGATATTAGATTTCTAATTTTCCAGTTGAAATTCTCACAGATAATAAACTTAACACTTGTTTTTTTTTTCTTTTTTGTAAATCCTGATATCTCCATACGACCCATGATGTTGTTATAAACCTTTTAATTTGCAAAGACTGTATTACAAAATTTCTCAGAAATCAAAGTTTCATAAGCTCCTACTTCAATCAAGCCTCTTATTTCA